>NC_056735.1:694814379-694816879 GCF_019279795.1 Protopterus annectens
GTGGCAGAATTAGGCTGGATGAGAGCAAGAGCATTTCCATTGTGAAGTAAGGTGCGATTGCAGTGAAGTTTTAAACAAGGAGAGACTGCTGGTGGTACGGATGGGAGAAAGGAGAGAGTTCTAGAGGCATGCAATAGAGAAGGACATCAAGTGATTCCCAGCAAGACGTGTTGGTTTATGCAATTTAATTATGTTTTGGGAATTGGATCTTAAGAGTCTATCTGGTTTATGCATTTCAAAGGTATTTGCTAGGGAGGGGCAGAGAGATGGGTTATGAATGAGTTTGTGTGCTTGGATGAGGTGGGTATATGTGAGAAAGTTTGGTAATTCTAGCCAACATAGTTGGTGAAGGGAATTACAGTGGTGAGAAGAGGCTGTATGACCTGCTGCAGATTTGGATATTTTGTTATAACATGATGAGTTTTGTTTTGAGGGAAAATTGTAGGCTGGTTAGGATAGATGCACCATATAAAAGAAATGGGATGAGGTATGTATTAGCTAATGTAATCCTGTTGGTGGGAGAGATAAACAAACTGTGGCGGTAAAGCATACCTAATTTGTTATGTTTGCTTGTAGTTGCTTATCAATTTTTAGTTGATTGTCAGTGATAATTCCTAGTAATTTTGTGTCAGAGACTACTTCTAGGGGGCTATTATTATTGCTGATAATTATGAAGGATTGTTTGTCTAGGGAAGAGGTTTTGGATACACTGAATATCATAAGTTTTGTTTTGGTTGCATTATGGGCTAGATGGATGTTGAGCATCCACTGTTCAGTGGAAGAGAAGGTGGCTTGTGTTAGATTGTTAAGAGTTGTGATGGAAGGAGAGGAACAGATTAGAGTAGAATCATTGGCATATTGGATGAGACTGGAGTTAGGAATGGCTTGGAAGAAATCATTTATGAATATGTTGAATAGTAGGGTGCCTAGAATGGAACCTTGGGGGATGCCTGTGGATGTATTAAGGAAGGGTGAGGTAGCTTTTTTCCATTTAACTGCCTGTTGCCTGTTTGTGAGATAGCTTGAGAACCACTGGGAGAGGAAGGGGATAGGTTAAGTTTAGAGAATTTTGTAAGAAGGAGGTTGTTGGAAATAGTGTCAAATGTCTTAGAGAGGTCAAGGAAAAGAGTGGATATGAAGTGGCCAGAGTCGCAGGCTTTGTTGATTGTTTCTAGGAAGGAGAGGAGGGCAGTGGAGGTACTGTGACATGGTCTAAAGCCATGTTGTGAGGGGGTAAGAAGCTGATTAGTGATAAGGCAGGATAAGAGTTGTTGGTGTGCACACTTTTCAAGTTGCTTAGAAATAGGGGATAGGATGGTGATAGGGTGAAAGTTTGGGATATCATTATTATTGCTACCTTTATGGAGAGGAATGATAAAGGCCTTCTTCCTGAGCTGGGGGACCTGGCTTTCTGAGATAGACCAATTAATTAGTATGCTGATAGGGAGAGCAATGGCATCTGCACCTACTTTTAGGAAGTAGGAGGGAATTTCATCAGGGGCATTGGAACCAGGTTTTAATTTTAGGAGAAGTTTTTTTATGGTGGATATAGAGATGGTATTGATAGAGAAAGGTGGAGGTTGGGGGCAAGGGATGCTAGAGGAGGAAGAGATGGGACCACGCTGAGGAGGGGTTGTAGAGGTGTTGGTGAAGGATGATGTTAGCTTGCTTATGGACTCTATGAAGAAAGAGTTAAATTGGGTGGCCAAGTCCATGTCAGAGGCAGCTGGATTGGGGCGAGGGTTTTCTTTTTTTCATATATATATATATATATATATATATATATATATATATATATATATATATATGTGTGTGTGTGTGTGTGTGTGTATCTGGGTCCCCTTCTGATCATCTAACCTCCAAAACCCCAGATCACTGAAGATCACATTGTCAAGACAAAAATAACAAAAACCCATTTTAGTGAAAATCCACAGCAATGAAGACCTTCTCAGGGTAAGTGACCTGTTGGATGACAAGGTGAGCTTTGCTCCTTTCCCAACTGTAGTGTGATCTTGGAGTTGGTATATTTAGTTGGGGGGTGTTTGGCGCGTGGGTGGCATACCCCTCCCAACTGGGTGTGTTAGGGATGGTACGGTTTAAGTTTTGCGACTTTTTGTATGAGTGATTACTTACTCTGGGAAGATCATCATTGCTCCAGCCTTTTGCTGAAATGGGTTTTGTTATTTTGGTCTCTATGATGTACTCTTCGATGATCTGGGGTTTTGACAATCTGAAGTAGACCCACGTGTATATATACAGTGTATGCATATACACACACACACACACACACACACACACACACACACACACACACACACACACACACACATATATATATATATATATATATATATATATAATCATTATCATCAATCCTTTTCTCCAATTTTCTACATAGGGTTGGAGTTTTGCATCATTTTTTCTCAATTCAGTATCCCTCTCTTCCCTACCTAAACAGCCAAGTCTAACTGCAGCAGCTTTTCTCTCATTTAACCCTCCA
>NC_056735.1:694821879-694839379 GCF_019279795.1 Protopterus annectens
GTCTGTAAGGCCAATGTATGTCATATTAATTGGGTAACAGTCAATAATAGTCTGTAAGTCCAATGTCTGTCATTAGTTAGAGGCATCAATCCACAACCACACATTTTATGAGTATCAGACAAAAAATGTGAGGGGCATATTTGGATATTTTCAACAATTCTGTGCAGTTAAATGGTATAAAACCATTATATATATATATATATATATATATATAAATTTCCATCATTAGTATTAGTTTCACTGTCTAGTATAAATATTTTATTCTTTGTTCATTAGTATTCAAATTCATGTAAGGTAAATATTCAGCCCCATTTGACAGTAGATGCTATTCAGTCCACTGGTGCCATATGTAAACTCTGTTAATTTCTGTTATTAAATTTCAAGGCTTTTTCTAAAACTTTAAATCCAGACAAATCTGGAAAGTGGAATTCAGAAAAAAAAGCTTACCTCTTGTAGTAATTGCCTACTGCAGGTTGATCAATTACAGTGATGGTGAAAAAATCACTTCAGATACATCTATGGCTACAGTAACAAAGACCTCATTATTAGCTCATTAGCATGTCTCTGAATCACACATTAGCCAGCACAAGTGTTGTTACACCTGACAATGGTAGTATTCTCCCTAATGGCCCATGTATAAAGTTTGACAAAGGCCCTTCTACACACACACACACACACACACACACACACACACACACACACACACACACACACACACACACACACACACACTTTCAATTCATTACATAATTCACTACCTAGCGCCTCTAATGTCAGCATCCAGGCAGAAACGCATCCACATGCGTGCATAAACACACCAAAACTCCCACCCACACATCTTCAATGAGCTTACCTGTACTCCAAGTTCTCCAACAGTAGAGAATTGGTGACTGCTGTGTTTTTATGGTGGTTACTTTTTCTTCTAACAGTGAAATTTTACTTGGCTGAGTAATTCTATGAATCTTTCAGCTTAGTAAATTTGAAATCATACTTAATAAATCTTAGTTGCTGGCAAAGTCAGATTGTTAGATTATCAATCAGCTTCTCTACTGAACCCTGCCTCTCAGTGCTGCGTGTGTCTAAAAGTGGAAAAGTTCAGTGGTAAGGTGGTCTAAGAATTAGAAATGCTTACTAGAAGGGTGAAAAGGACCATGTTAAGGCTCCCCTCTCATGGTAAGCCTTTCTGAATCCCAGTGTGTAACTACATCAATAGCTCTTATACAGCTTTTATTACAAGAACATTTTTCAGATCACTTTGTAGGTATATTTGCAAGAAAACTTGTGTTTCAAATTCTAAGTTGCACAATGACAGTTTAAGGAAATTCTCAACAAAACACTACACGAATACATTGTGACACATATGTTAGACATTTTCTTCTGCAAAACAAGTGCTGAAAGGGATATTAGCAATTACTTTGCAAAAGATTTTCTATCTGGCAAAATTGTTTTTCTTTATGACTCTTGCAAAGGTGCGTAAGTTATACTGCTACAAAGCAGAGCATGCAGTTGCATTTGTCTAGAAGTGGAAATGTATGAGAGGACTCACTGAAGACCCTTGGAAGTTTTCAGTTCTTTGGCATTCAGCAGTCTTGAACTTATCATAATGCACACAACATCCATATTGGCATAAGCATTTCACTGTACTGGTACTATGGTTTCAAATTTCTCACTTACTATCTCCCTGGAAGGGAAATCTCCATGTGTATGACAAGGTGAACAACTTTGGTGATACATCTGTTAACAGCCTATTGTTTCCAATATAGCAATATTTTACAGTAAAATCAGCATATCTTCATTGTTCAAATGCCAGCAAGGTGAAACATAAATCACGAGAGGTACCCTATACAGATACCCACAACTTGATAACTGGCAGCCTGGGTTATAGCAATATCATGTATGCCATTTTAAATGGAGGATTTCTGCTCAATATCTGAGCTGTTTGGCTGGCTGCTATATACCTACAATCAACTGTATTACAAGCTGAGTTAAGTACAAACTTGCAGTGTTAAAGATAGTACTGCATTTTCTTTTTCTTTTTATTTATTTGTTTCATTGAATGTTGTGGTCTGTCTGCCTGCAGTTAGTGGGAGTTATTGTTGTTTTCACTTCTTTAGTATTTGGTGTTAAACTCTTAGCCTAGTGGGTTTCTCTATGCTTATAAGTGTTAGGCACATATCTGTGAATTTATTTCTGCTCAATATATGAGCTGTTTCGCTTGCTGCTATATACCTACAATCATCTGTATTACAAGCTGAGTTAGGTATAAACAAACAAACTTGCAGAGGAGTGTCACACTGCCATTAATAGTGCAGAATGTTGCAACAATTCTTAATGGAAAGTGAAAGATAAGCACACATCATGCACACATTCCATTATTTGTACAAGTCTCCACTTAAGTGTTATAACTCCTTCACATTGTGACTTTTAATGTATGGAATCCTTCAAGAAAAAGAGCACAATTGCTTAAGAAAACTCCTGTCCTCCTATCCTATGTCCCTAAGGCTGTTAGACATTCTAAAAGGCATGCTGTTAATTAGATGATTTGTATATGCAACCCTACCCTTTCTAACAGGTGAACTTCTCTATTCTGGCAAATTCATGACTTGAGAACTAAATTAAAATAGGTCTTTACCTTAAACTTGGACTTAAGTATTCAATAAACCATTAATTTAGTATAATCTGTAACACTGATTTGAAAAAAAAATGACCTAGAATTCTACTTATTTCTTTTTGAAATGAAAACTACGGCATTACTTAACAGTATATTTATTTTCTAACAAATATTTTATTTCTATATCATGAAGCATTTTGACCTCTGGTTCATTCTTTTTCTATTGTTAGAACTTTCCATGCTTCTTTTTAGTGATAACTGTGAAATTATATGGTTTATGTCTTGTTCCTCTCCAGTCTAATTACATTGCTCCTATGAATACAAAAAGCTCAGCATATCTTTGGTATGCATTTCATTGCCTGTCTTATACATCACAACTATGAGTACATCTGTAACCTCAACAACATTCATTACAGCCTTTCTAATGACTTGTGCAAGCTCTGCAGTGGTTTATAGTCTGTATAAGCATATAAGATAATATACTTATCTAGCTAAGCTAAAGTCTAGCTGAGCTAAAGCTGATTGGTATTATCTGAGAATTGCTATAGCCCCACTCTGTTCGTCCTCGCTAAGCTCGGGTTTTCTCCGCTCCCCTACCTGCCCCCAAATTCCACCCTCCCCCACTACCTCTAAATTTATTGCCAGTAAGCCACTCCTACATGTGCTAGCTCCTATCACCTTCTGCTAATTTAATTATTCTCCTTACCCCTTCTCTTGTCCTCCTTTGTAGTGGTACATATTTGCTCCCAGCTGTTTCACTCTCTCTTCCATTATAGTAACCCTTTTCACACTATCATCTGATAGTGCACTTCTAGGTACTTAGTTCCACATCTCTTTAGATATGTGGTACTCCATTCTACTACCTACCCTATTAGCCCCATACCTCCTAACCTTATATGAAACCCATCCTTTCTTAGAATTCCAAGCCTCAAAGGCCCACACTAACACTCCAGAAGCTAAACATCCTAACTTTTATCACATCCATAGTACTAGGACACATCTAACATCATGCTCTCAATCCCCATACACCTACACCAGGAAAATTAGCCTTAAACTCAAACATTACTATAAAATTGTAGATAAATTCCTGAAACTTATCTCCAAGCTTAGACTTAGTCTATTACTTGATGGGGATATACATCCCAACCCTGGACCTGCCAACTCAGGCATGTACTCTCCCTCTACCACAAACCTAAGCCTCAACCCTACAATCTCCCGGCCACCCAATTCTCTCCTAACCTGTCATCTTAACATCAGAAGCATCAATAACAAGGTGCATGAACTTCGTGCACTCCTTGCTGATCTATCCCCTGAGATTCTGTGTCTATCTGAGACATGGTTAAAACCTACCACTACTGATAATGAAGTACTACTCCCTGGGTATAATATACACAGGTGGGACCATACTTCCAGAAAAGGGAGTGGGGTAGCCATACTCTACAAATCTGAGTTGATTGTATCAACAGATGTTATACAACCACCTCAGATTAACAACTTAGAGACTCTAACCACCAAACTGCAACTTAACAATAGTAAATGCATTTATATAATTTGTATGTACATTCCCCCAGGTAATAATATAGCTACACTTGAAGACACCCTACACTGGATATGTAGTCACTACCCTCAAGAAACCTTACTGCTCGGAGACTTTAATATAGATTGGACCACCTGTTCTTCAGAATCCCCTGCCACCCATATTAACTTGCACTCATTCATGCAAGTTATTAACACCCCAACTAGGACAGGCAAACCCAACCAGAAAGAAAGTATACTTGATTGGGTACTTATTAATAGTCACCCTAACCTGTATACATTTGGTACCCTCCCTGATAGTCTAAGTGATCACCATCTCACATATATAGTTAAGCACAAAGTAACCAATCCCAAACAACCCTTACTAAGAGCTGTCAGAAATAAAAAAAAAATTGACTCAACCAAATTTCAACTAGAATTAAATTCTTGCAATTGGTCTATACTAAAACATCTCCCCTTAGAAGAAGCAGTATTGTATTTTAACAAAAAATTCCTTGAGATTCTTGACTTTCATGCCCCTACTCGCTCAAAGAAAACTAAGGCAATAGCTGCACCTTGGCTTTCAAAAGAGACCAGGCTCAAAATTAATCTCAGAAATAAAGCTTGGGCTTTATGGCGAATTACTAAGCTTCCTCATGATCAAATTAAATACAGGCAACTTAGGAATGAAACTAAAAAACATATACTACTTGACAAAAAACAATACTACTGCAAACTACAAACAGAAAATCAAAATAACCCTTAGAAGTTCTGGGCAGGGTTAAATAATCTTCTACACCCTGGTCATTCTACTACCCCTGTCCCAGCTGCCTTCACTGATAAACCATCAGAAGCAGTCTCTGACAGTTTTAACCGATTCTTTACCGAGACAATCCAAGCCCTAGCCAGCAAACTGCCTCTTAGCTCCCACAGCCTAGATAGTTCCACCCTTATAAATCTACCCTCATTTAGCTTTCAACCTGTTGCTGCATCACTTATCCGCACCTTAATCAGAAAACTAAACCCCACCACACTCTCAGCTGACCAACTTTCAGCTGAATGCCTACAAAAATCAGCTGACGCCATTGCCTACCCAGTGTCATTACTTATTAATCGCACCTTAGCAGAAGCAAAATTTCCTGATATCTGGAAGATATCCTATGTAATCCCTCTTCATAAAGGAGGTAGTTCCACTGAGCTCTCCAATTACAGGCCTATAGCTATACTCTCTTCTCTAGCAAAGATAATGGAAAAATGTATTCAAAAACAGTTCATGCACCACCTATTTGATAACCATCTCATGGCAGATACCCAGCATGGCTTCAGACCTCACCATAGCACTACCTCAGCCCTACTAGTCTTCTCCAATACCATAAATTTCCATTGTAACAATAACCATATTTCTTCAGCTCTATTTTTGGATCTGTCCAAAGCTTTCGATATGGTGGATCACCAACTATTAATCAACACCCTACAATCACTTTGTCTAGATCCCAAAGCCCTTCAATGGTTTAATTCCTACCTAAGTGGTAGAAAACAGGCTGTACTTTGACAGACCAAACTCTCTACCCTGTTACCTAACACCCTGGGAGTACCACAAGGTTCTATATTAGGCCCACTGTTATTCTCCATCTTCATCAATGATTTGAACACTGTCATACCTAATGTCAGCTGTATCCAATATGCAGATGACTCTACACTGATTTGCTCAGCAACATCCCCTACAGAGTTACAGTTAACTACCCAGACTACCTTTAACACAATAGAAAACTGGCTTTCCAATCGTCGCCTGATACTGAATCCCAAAAAGATTAAAATGCTGTTATTCCTACCAACACAAAGGTCTAGCGCCATTAACTTTACAATCAAAGCAAAGGGTGGCACAATAATCTCACCAGACCATTCTACAAAACTACTAGGTGTCACTATCGACAATAACTTAAAATTCGACCTACATGTCAACCAATTGATCAAAACCATCAATAAAAAACTAGGCTCATTGTATAGAATAAAAAGCTTCCTGACTCCCCCAGCCAAAGTTGCCATTGCTCGATCTCACCTTCTCTCTACTCTCCTGTATGCATCCCCTCTTCTCCATAATACTAGTAAGACTGTCCTGAACAAAATCACTATCTGTTATAATCATATCACCAGGTTTGCCACTGAACTGCCTTTCAGGACACATCATTGCATCAATCTAATTCAGCTTGGATGGCTCGAACTACCTAGTCTAATACTATATAACCAACTAGTTATGACCTACAAAATTATATACAACCCTGAAAACACCCCTGTACTCAAAAATCTGGTCACCCTGTATAACAACCCTAGACCATTGCATTCTTCCAGCAGACTCCTTATCCAGACATGTAAAACTAATAACTTAGCCGGCGACTCTCTCTTTACTAACTCTGTAGGCAGAACATGGAACCTACTACCTCCTGAAATTACCTCACTCTCTTCTCTAGGTCATTTCAAAGCTAAACTCAAACTACACCTGGGATCAAAATGGACTTGCTATTGTATCAAGCCTGGCTAATCCTTTCTCTAGATTATGTACAGCTGCTATGTAACCTATTTTGTATTGCAACTTTTAGATTTCCCTACTTTGAACTGTATCAACTGCTCTTTATGAAACTATTAAAAATGGTAGTTCATTGATATAATGTAAAAAAAAAAAATTGTATATGTATGGATTGTCTCGATGTTATTCTGTAAATATTCTGTCATGCTATTCGAGATCTGTGATATGTAATGATGTTTTTGTTACTGTTGGGAGCTTTTCTCCCCAGGCCTCCACTGAAAATGGACATATATCCAGTCGGACTATCCCGGTTAACAAATGTAAAATAAATAAAATAAGCACTATTTTCTATAAATATATCGAGGATGCCCCTGATTTCCATAAAATATAGTGAGCAACTCCTTTTCTACATGACATACTTTCATTAGTATCTATAACGTATCATGAGCCATAAACAACTAGTTTATCTTTTTCTAAAATTAGTGTACCAGTTCTATTTTGGTTAGCCTCTATAAATAATGTGACTGACTTCATCACATCAGTATATTTTTATGCATGTTTTTCAGTTACTGAATTCATCCTTCAAAACTGTTTTTACTGTTATGTATTTCAGTACCATTTAGTATCATATGAGCCTGTTTTCATCAGGAGGAGACCTTGCACAATTTCTCTTACTTTTTTCATTGCATCGTTAAGGTATAATCTTTATATCTCTGTAGCTCAAATTTTACATATACTTTTTTAGTGTGTATTTATTCAGTAATAGCATCTTTAATAACTCAGTGTCCAATACTTTTTCATGTTTGTCTTCTTTAACTAAATAACGTACCAGCTGATAATAGGTAGTATTAAAAAAGGTAAGGAGTTATTACCAACACGACACTAATTCTGTCAGTCCAGGGTGCCTCTAGTGGAAAAATTAATCTTTGTTTGCCACTTATTATTCATATTTTCATATTTATGTCCATATTTTCATAACTGAGAGACCTACATGCTACTAATGTATATGGTGTGAAACTCTAATGTAGGAGATTAGCACAATTCATTATCAGTGATGGTTTATATCTTAGCATACTGGAAATATTGTTAGTTGTTTTATTAATTATGAAAATAAGCAATATTTCCATATGTACTTAGTACTTCAAAAAACAAGTAAATTGTAAACTGTTGCATGACATTAGGTGAAACCTTAGAATTTGAAGAAAGCTATCTTTGATATTTGCAAGGTAAGTAGAATATCTTGAGAGATATCCAATATTACTTGTTTAACTAATTATAGAATTAAACATATGTTTTCATATTTCTGTAAATATCTCAATAAACATGCATTTATAGAAGAATTTCTTGCTGTCATGTAAAAGATTATGTCTGGTTAACAAAAATGTTCTAATAATATATGTCTAAGTTGTACAATTTTCAAGATACAACAATTTGTGAAAGTTCAGAAAAATATTATTTGGGGGTTATAGGCATTATAAAACATTGCAGTATTTTGAAAAGACTATAAATCCACTGACTCTTATCGCTGTAAAGAATACATGCTACTGGTAACATTGCTATTTGTACAGTTTTAGTAGCTATTAATTGTTCACAAAATATTTGCATTGCATTTGTTTATCTTTTGCTTCTTAATCTTATCAGAAAATGCTTTGGAATGCAAGATGTGTGTAGGCTGCTAAAGGTGCGACATTTCCATATGACATAGGTGTTAATGAGTTAATAATTCTACTAAGCTCCTCCATTAACTTTGAATCAGCTCCTATACACTTCAGATACTTACAAAATAGCAAATAGAAATGTTTGAAATCCATGCCTTCTTAGAGATTAATTAAAATAATACAGCTTAGAATTTTTCTCATCAAGCCTTATTTGCCAATTTTTTTTCTTCAAGCATCAAAAAAGAAACATTACTACTTGAATTGTGAGAAGTGGGCTGTCTTTTCCTTTTTACAATTTTATTAAGATGTTTCAATGGAATATAAATTTAATCTTGTTTTATGACTGTAACAATGCTGCTAACCCATTCAATGGTCTATGTCTGTCTCCTGGCCTACATAATCATCTCACCACAATTACCGGCATTTACTTTGTAGCATATAATACTGGTAACATTGTGTTGATCTGCCAATGTGAAAAACAAATGGGGAACAGCCTATACCAGTTGCACAAATCATATCCTTGTAGTCTTTAAATCATCTGTGGTATACTCAGAATGTAACAATTTTTTTAACCATGCCAAGCATTTGATAAGTCAAATGACCAAGAACCACAGGTGTCCCATTGATTTTTACCTATATGGAATAGAATCTGGAATTCCTATTCTTATATTCACACTTAAGCACTTTTTGACATGTATATGCTTTTGAGGACTGATGATAAATTACTTTGCACTCTGTGTCTATATGTAGTCTAAGTGTCACAATTCAGTTATTAATTTTAAGTCTTTCTTCTCAGATTTCTAAATCATTTTCAGATTGCATCTCTTCTGCACCATTATATGTGCACAATCTCAGCAAGAGATGTTTAGGAAAAATTCTTGTTCCAGACATTCCTCCAGTGTATAACTTTTTTTTAACTGTGAATTTGTTTCTTTCATTTACATACTTTATCAAAGTTATCTATTTTTCCATAACTTCTTCATGCTTGATTAATTTCAGACATGATATACTTTACATACTATTTGCATGATTATATATTGGTACAGGTTAGTAAAATAATTCATTCTCTGGCATATTAAACCCTTTGTTTATGCCTACAGCAAACATCAGAATGATAAAGCACAAACAAGTGTCACCATTTTCATGTTTCCACAAGAAGTAGAGAAACAGCAGATTGCCAGAGCCATCAGTTTTTGGAGATGAATTTATCACTGGCCCATGGGTTGTCCATATGTCTAATTAATGATGAAGGGGGCATTGGGAGCTGACTATGGGGATGAAGGTGGGGTAATAATAAACATGGTTAGGCATCTTCCATGGTGTCGCTTTCTTAGAACCATGATCTGGTCTCAAGTCTCATTATTTGAAATGGGATGTAGCTCCCTTTTGGGGATTTGGCATGGTTCTGACATCACAGGAGATTAGCTGAAGGAGGTAGGATATTGGGGGACTGAACTGTACTCCCTGTACTCACCTACATATACAAACAGAATAAAATAATGAAATAATTGTTCCTTTTGGAACATGCATATTTAGCAAGCAGTTTGTTGAAAGTACCATATATGGCAGAAAGTTACTAATCTGACATCTTATATATAATTGGAGAGTCAGTAAATAGTAATATGTCCTGCATCCTTAAACAAGATAGGTCGCTGGCTTGCATTCTTTGATAGTAACTGGAAAATGACATGCCTAACAGACCTGGTGCATCTACTCACTAAACAGACGGATAAATATACAGAAAACTATTCACTTTACATTCAGTGACACATTATTTTGTCAACTGGAAGCACCTATGGTCATTTTGTTGTATAATATTGGAGCTGTTGGTAATTAGTTGTGAGCTATGAAGGTAATCATGCATATTCTATTCTGTTAACAGTTAAAATGTGACAACAGCCGTAACACCCATCTAGTATCTGGGTAGAAATGCACACACACACACACAAACACACACACACACACACACACACACACACACACACACACACACACACACACACACACACACACACACACACACACATGTATATATATATATACAAAAGTGCAAAAAAGTTTGCTTCTTATTTTATGTGTTTTTTTCAGACATTTTATTTCCTACAAGCCATATGCATGCATACTGTACTAACTGTTCATGCTAGTTTCCTTTAGTTGACCTAGTGGGTTTTTTGTTTTATTACTGCTGATGTCTCATTATCTTTCCCACAGACTGAAGAATGATTCCTGTTATTTTTTAAGTGGTGTATCTAAAACCTGAATGCACAAGAATCTTGGGTCAGTGGATTCCTTTCTGAGAATGCATTCAGAGATTATGGTGTGAAAGTCCTTGCCTTATAACCTTTATTAAGCTTGTAAAATTAATCAAAGCTAAATGTTATGATTAACTTACGGTTATACTTTGCTTTACCAGGCACTAGTTAGATAGCTACAATATTGGCTTCAGAAGGGTGTAAAGACATCATGTGCTTAGCTGTTATTTTAAGTTTCTGGGTCAATGGGAGTTTATAGGAATTTAAGAACTTTAAAATGTGTAGATAAGAAAAACAAAAGTAATACAAGAAAAACAGGATTGAACCAGTCTTATACCATTTAAATTCAATTGCCCTCTGATAAAGTTGTGTGCTAACTTGGTGATGTTACATTTACAAGATATAAGGGCATTGCTTTCTTCTAACTGTAAATGGAGTTTCAGCAATGAACTCATTTACTTTCGGTCTGCACTATGACTGTTTATTTTCTCTTAGCTGTTATGTACACTCTTGGGTATAGCCTGGATTGCTGAAATTGCCTTACTTTTATACATAGCAGTAAAATAAGTAAATTCACTGCATTTTGATACAAGTACTGTACTTCAAAAAGTCACATTTTCTGGATGCTGAATCATCTGCTGTGCTTAAGTGAACTTGGTTTGTCTGAGCTGGAGACATTTTAGTCTGTAATACCAGAAATTAAAGATTTTCAGTCACTTCAAAAACAACCTGTCAACGCCCACAGAAATGTCGGAAGCCTAGTTTCCATCATCTCCCCAGACTTACGAAAAGCTTTCGGTAATGTGTCCTACATGAAACTCTTACATAAACCTTCATTCTCCAACCAACAACTCTTCACTGCAGTGGTTCCTTAGATACCTCTCAAACAGAGCTGAGGTAGTGAAATGGAAAAATTATTGCTCCATCTTCTTACCAGAAATATTGATGTCCACAAGAATCTGTACTAGACCACATACATGTCAGCATATTCATCAATAACCTCAACAGTACTACAAAAAATGCTACCATAATTCAATACGTGGATGACTTGACCCTAAAGTGCTCTGACAAATCTCCCTCTATACTCCATAACCTTACTCAATAGTCTTTGCTATTAAATGAAATGTGGCTAAATCATTTACAACTACTTCTAACCCACCAAAGATTAAGTTACTGCTCATTACCCAGAAACACTTCTTTGAAAACAACACTATTCACTATCACCTCTGCCATACAAAATTACTGTGAGTCATCGTACATGAACAGTTGAAATTCAATCACAATGTAGCACATGTCGTTACAAATTCAATAAAAACTAGGTACATTATACTGAGTAAAAAAACTACCTGACTGACATAGCCAGAGGACAGATGGCAGTAAGTAAGTAGAGGCTATCTGGGCTCTTGCTATGTCAGTCAGGTATGCCGCCTCAACCTTCACTAACCTTCACATCTCACAATGGCCCAAACTTGACCAATGTTATAATAAAATAGTCAAATTTACAGTAAACTATAAAAACAGAACACACTACAGCCTAGCCCTCAGATAATTAATCTAGTTAGAACTACCACCTAGCTCTTTCTCAGCTAAATACAATACACAAACTTATCTGCAAGCCAGAAAATTGCCCAGCCATTTACAATTTATGACAGCACTACTCCTCCAATAAAATTGTATTTTCTAGGGAAAAATAACTAATCACTATAACTAAATAATTTAATACAGAAGGTGATTCTTTTTATTCAAATAATGTAACTAAACTACGGAACCACATCCCACTACTACTGAATTCCATTCAGGATGCATGGTCATTTAAAACACAACTAAAATTCCACCTATTACATCAATGGGTCAGCTCCTGTACATCTCCAGGCTAAATACCACTGTTACCATCATCTTGCCACATCGTCAAACCATTCCTCTTCTTTTAGAATCCTGTGCCTCACAACCAGTCTTCAGTAATATCTCAATAGTTTTACTAGCATCTCCCAGCTACATACACTGTTTTATGACACTGCACAACCCCACCTCTGTACTTCTGAAATAAACATTATGGCAGCCATATATATATATAAATATATATATATATATATATATATATATATATATATATATATGTGTGTGTGTGTGTGTGTGTGTGTGTGTGTGTGTGTGTGTGTGTGTGTAAATGGCTTAATATCTCAGCTTTGGCCAGCTAGGTTCTAGCTGTATTACCCTGGAAGTATAAGAGAATTTAAGTACCTTTTATCTGCACTTTTTTTCAAATAATACAGCATTTAAATTGATTTATTTGTGTTGCTTTGAATATTATCTGAACTGGAAGTTTTGACTCTGTTTTTTCAGTTAGTGCTTGCTAGAATTTTATTGCCTGTTAGTAATTGCAGGCGAGGGTAGTCTCATTCATTGATATCCTGTCACTGCCTATTTAAGTGGTACATTTTGAAATATTTTCTGCTTAAAACCTCAGTTTTGACCAGCTAAGATCTAGCTGTATTCAACCTGGATGTATAAGAGAATTTAAGTACCTTTTATCTGCACTTTTGTCAAATAATACAGCATTTAAATTGATTTATTTGTGTTGCTTTGAATATTAACTGAACTGGAAATTTTGACTCATTTTTTTCAGTTAGTTCCCCACCCACCTTCCCTGTTTCTGATTTGGTGTTAATCATGGTAGGTTTGAAACTGCCTGCCCCTCTTGTAAATTTTTCTTTGGATACTCTTTCTGGGCCCATCTCATTTGCTCACTCAACTGAGTGCAGTGAGATCATATTCTGATTTCCGGCACTCCTACTGTGTACAAAGAGAGCATGTGGGAAAGAAAAAAAAATTTTTAAGCTTGTTTCCTGGTCTAGACTGTTTGTAAGCTTCTAAGCTCCCAAGCCTTTCTGTGTTGGAAGGAAGCCTTCTAGCTTAATTTTGTTTCTTAGAACTAGCCACTTTTCTAGTTTCAGCACTCAAATCTATTTCTTTGAACTCAGCACTTGTTCAGAACTCGTTGTAAGCACTAAATAAACTGCAAATTACTACAGCACTCAACTTTCCTGACTTGTCTAGAGGAAAGCGGGTTTTAGTACTTAATAAATAAGCACCTATCTAGGCATGTCTAAGGGTCATCTCCCGGTGATTTCTCCTGTCTACCTGATGAATCTGGGCATCTTGGGGCAATGCAGCAATTGCCTCATGTACACAGACAACTCTCTCCTCCTACCACCCAACACTAAAACCTGTGAGAGATGCAATTATGTAGCCAAACTGGAAGCAAAGCTCTCTTCACCCAAGACTGGACTAGACAGTCAAGAGGAGAAGGTAAACACTTGCACCACACCACACTCATCACATAGTCCTTCAAAACCTACACCACCAAAACACACACATAGAAACACAAAACACACAACTACATTCGCGGAGGCTCTCAATAAAAACCTGCCCAAGCATCACGGACCTCCAAAGCAGAAACGCAAGCAAACTACACCCCCCAACATAACCCAAATGACACATAGCCCACAAACTTAGTGTGCCACTCAACTACAGCCCATAAGGCATACCAACATATCCAACACTCTAGTCATAGGTGACTCTATAGTCAGGCACACTGATGTTCCACTCACTGGGCTAAACAAGGAGAAAGTTACTGTCAGCTGCCTGTCAGGTGCCAGGATCCACCACATAATGCACGCACTCAGGTCACTCCACAATAAGTACAAATATGACACTGTCATTGTCCATGTTGGTGTGAATGACCTGAGATGTACCTCCCTGGCTACATGAAAAGAGACATGGAGGAGCTCTTTGATCTTGTAGCCAAGGCAGGTATGACCCTAGCCCTGAGTAGCATCCTGCCATCACCCAGAATGATACCACAGTACAAGGACAAAATGATTGACTTCAACAATTGGCTAAGCTTCTGGTGCCATTCTAAGGGGATCCAGTATTTATCTGCCTGGGACGACATGATCGACAGACCACGATGCTTTGCCAGAGATGGCCTGCAACTGTCGCCCTTGGAATTCCGGATACTGGCTAAGGCTCTTGCCACCCCTATAGTGCCTTTTTTAGGAAAGGTTCAAATGACAAATTCACCACTGTAACAGGTACAAGCAAGCAATATCTGAGGGTAATGCTACTCAATGCTAGAAGTCTAAACCTCAAAATGCATTCATTCGAGGCACTCCTTAAAATGGAGAACATTGACATCTGTGAAGTGACAGAGACCTGGTTCAAAGCTCCAGAGAGCACCCCTGCATTACCAGGCTATAATTCATACCACAGCTTTTGGCCACCTAACCCAGAACAAAGCACTAAAGGTGGAGGCATGTCCATATTCATTAAGGATATCCACACCTCCAGGCTAGTTGCACAGCATAATGCATCCGAGATTATCCAAGTGCAACTAACTCTGGGCAAGACCGCAATCCAAATTGTAGCTTGCTACAGACCCCCCACCATGCCCCAGGATTCCCACTCCTCATTTCTTGATACACTGGAAAGTATTAGGGTACAACCCAACACTCTAATAATGGGCAATTTCAACTACCCCACCATTAACTGGGAAAACTACTCATGTACCAACTCTTTTGCTCAACATTTTCTGGAATTCATAAATTCCAATGCCTTGGATCAAACTATTCACTCCCCCACCAGGGGCAGCAATATCCTAGACCTGGTCATTACCGACATGGAGAACCGGTGTTCCACACTAGAGGTCAATTCCTCGTTGGTCAGATCCGACCACAAGCTAATCACCCTAGACATCCACATCCCGCCACCACCCCCAATTAGGGAAACCACCGTAAAAAACTTCTCCAGAGCCAACTTCACACTTCTTAAGACAGAAGTGGTAAACTTCATGACACCCATGCAGACGGACAATAGAGGTACGGTTGCTGACTCCTACACAAATGCACTTTATAAGCACTTACACGAGTGCATGGATCATGCTATCCCTAATTGAACCAAGATGATATCCTCCAAAAAAAGGAAGCCAATCTGGTGATCCTCTGCCATAAACAAACTCTACAACAGAAGAAAGAAACTGTTGCAAAAAAGAGTAAAACCCCATGACTGTAGGAACTCCCTGGCCAGCCTCAGTAAGAAGCTGAGATCCCTCATAAAATCCTCCAAAGCTAGTTATGAAAACAAAATTGCCACTGACTCTAAAGACAGCCACAAAGCATTCTAATGCTATGTCAAGAATCTCAATGGCAACACTCAGATCTGCTCTGAGTTACAGCACAATGGCACTAAATATACAGAACTAACCGATATTGCCAACATCCTGGCAGATAGGTTCAGTGCTAACTTTACCCCCTCTCACCCCCTACAGGGCCCATTTCTATACCGGAAGAATGCAAAGTTCCTGTAATCATGGCTGCACAGGTAAAAAACACACTCTCCAAAGCCAAGAACACAGCATCCATGGGATATGACAATATCCCAGGCTGCGTTCTACATGAACTACAGAATGAACTGGCACCCTACCTAAGTACCATGTTCAATCATAGCCTCACCTCAGGCTTTGTGCCTACTGAATGGCGCACCATGATGGTTATCCCAATCCACAAAGGGGGAGCCATGACGGACCCCAAGAAATACCGCCCCATTAGCCTGATGAGCCTGGTCTGCAAGGCCATGGAACGTATCATCATGGAACTCATAAACAATGACATTGGTAATCTCAAAACACTGAACCCTACCCAGTTCGGATTTGTAAACGGCAGATCATGTCACCTAAACCTGATTGACTTCTTTGAAGCAGTCACCAAAGCCATAGATGAGGGTAAAGTAGTTGACACAGCTTATCTAGATCTCGCCAAGGCTTTCGACACCATGCCCCACTCCGGAATTATAGATAAGCTCACTAAACTAGGTATAAATCCCTATGTCACAAGATGGGTTGCTAACTGGCTCACAAACAGAATAAACACTGTGAAAGTAGCGGACTCCAAATCTGACTTCAGACCAGTGACAAGTGGAGTACCACAGGGTTCAGTCCTGGGTCCTCTCCTGTATGGTACAAGCTAACTCAGAAGGTTTTTGGCTAACAATGTTTGCAGATGACTGCAACTAGGAACCATAATCGAAATTCCTAACGATGTGGACATACTACAAAAGGGCCTCACTGAGACAGATACCTGGTGTCAAAGCCATGGCCTGAAGCTCAATGCCAAAAAGTGTATTGTCATCTCTTTGGCAAAAACTCTGTACCCATGAACTACCACATAGCTGGTAGTCTACTTAACACCAAAAATGTGATAAGAGACCTTGGGACACAGGTGGACAGTAGTCTCTCTTTTGATAATCACATCACCAGAGTGGTCAGGAAATCCTTCGACGTGGCTCCCCTCATCACAAAAGGTTTCTCATCCAGAAAAAAAGAGGTCACTGTTCCTCTCTACTCATCACTCATTAGACCCATTGTAGAGTACAATGCCCCTTTTGGTATGTACCACACAAGGCATCTACAACAATTGGAAAGGCCACAGAAATACCTCACAAAGAGGATTACTGGCCTCAAACAGATGCCCTACGGAGAGCATCTCAAAAAACTCCAGCTTTACTCCGTCAGATATTGCCTACTCAGAGGGGATCTCTCCCTAACATACAATGCTATATCAAACGCAGAGCTGTTGGACATGCTCCACTTACAAAAATCCAAATCCCTCCAAGCTACACGCTCTAGGGACCTAAACCTTGTCAACAAAATAAACAGAACATGCTGAAGGGCTAGATTCCTGTCCCAGAAACTTCCCATACTCTGGAACAGACTACCTATCTATGTCAAACAGAGCTCCTCATTAGCACTCTTCAAGAAAAATCTTTATGATTGGATGGGAAATAGGAAATTCACCCCAGGGATCACTTCTGTGGCTCTGCTCGACAGGGGCACAGGAAAATAATTTTCTTGGGTGGCGAAAGCCAGGGTACATTTTTGGCTAGG
>NC_056735.1:694841879-694899379 GCF_019279795.1 Protopterus annectens
GTGTGTGTGTGTGTGTGTGTGTGTGTGTATTACATTGTTGTTGTACATGTTTGATGCCATGCTTCTTAAATACAATATTAACTTTTTCTGCCCTATCTACAGTAGTTCCTTCCTTCACCTCCATTTCTTTGAATTTCAAAGCACTAATCACATGATCTATTATGTGTCTGACAAATCCACTAATACACCCCTTTGACTGCTCCATGTTTAACATTTGCTTATGTATACAAATCTTTTATACTGTAATAGTTGATTCTTTTCATATGAATGCAATCAAATTAACAAATGCATGTGTATTTAATGCATATTATGCAATGACAGAACATGAACATTCAAAAACATGCATGCTGATCGGTCATCCCTACCAGTGTGCCAGTTGTAAATCGAGCATATACTAATAGAAAAATGTCTGGTCACCCAGACTTTCTTCTATTAATATAAGCCAATACTTTGCAGTTTTCTTGAGCTAAGAGGTTGAGAGGTAGGAACAGAAGGCAGAGAAAAATGCAAGTAAAATCAGATACGTTATACAAAACTAAAGAAACATACATGACTTTCCTTGTATTTTTCCCCTCTCTCGTACCTCTATATTGTCTGAATATCACAGTTTCTTTAAAAAAAAAAAGCAACAGAGATCTTCCCATCTCCATTGCTTTCTATCCACAGCACTGATGTAATTTACTCATATGCACGTGTCGCAAGTTACAGAAACAATGCAGAAGAGCATCATGGTGCCATTATACAAAGACATTATTTATGAAAAGTAAGGAATTTTCTTTCTTAAATCATGTCATTGTATGATAGCAATAATCAACTCTTGGGTCTGATTTATTGAAGATTTACCAGTGGTTGACTTTGTTTAATCACTCAGGCTTCACCCTCATGATTAAACTAAACCAACCATGGATAAATCTTTATTATACAACGACCCCCCCCATTAATATTCCAAAACGTGCACGCTGATTGTTCAGCATGCATGTTGTAAATCAGAGTTATACTAATGGAAAAAGGTCTGGTCGCCCAGACTTTTTCCATTAGTATAACTCTTTTTTTACACCAACGGGGAATGCAAAATGTCCGTTGCTTTTTACACACTGTCTCGCAAATGAGTTTAACATAGCAAGACAGCTTTAAAAAAGTAACAGTGATCTTCCTATCTCCATTGCTTTTTTTAAAGGTGTATCGCTATGTTAAATGGGTTTAACATAGCGAGACAGCTTTAAAAAAAGCAACAGAGATTCTCCGTACCTTTTTTTTAAGCTGTCTCGCTATGTTAAACTCCTTTAACACAGCAAGACACTTTATAAAAAGCAACAGAGATCTTGCTTTCTCCGTTGCTTTTTTTAAAGCTGTCTCACTATGTTAACCTCCTTTAACATAGCGAGATAGCTTTAAAAAAGCAACGGAGATTCTCCATTGCTTTTTGTAAAGCTGTCTCGCTATGTTAACCTCCTTTAACACAGCAAGACAGTTTGTAAAAAGCAATGGAGATCTTGCTTTCTCCATTGCTTCCACCCACAGCTCTGATGTACTGCGTAAGCATATGCATGTGCAGTACATCAGAACTGCCGCAGAATACCAGACAGCTGCGGAAGGGCAGCAAGCAGGCATTATATAATGCCATTATTTAAGAAAAGCAATTATTTTTTTTCTTAAATAATGTTATTGTATAATAGCAATAACCCACTTCTGGGTGTGGGTAATGCTGGATTTACCCACGATTGTCTTTGTTTGGCCACTCGGGCTTCACCTTCATGACCAAACCACACCAATCGTGGGTAAATCCAGCATTACCCACACCCAGGTGTGGGTTATTGTTATAATATACCACACCTAGTCATTGGTTATTGTTATATTATTTAATGTCTGTTCATGTATATTACTGAATGCCAGTTTAAAAATGTTTATATGTTGGAATTTTTTTCCCAGGCCTCCATTGAAAAGGAGTTTTTGTGTAAACCCAGTTGGACAAGCACAGTGAAAGCAAATTAAACAAAAAACAAATAAATAAAATTAAATAAAACCCTTTGTTTTACTTGATGTGCAGTAGAACAGACTATATCATGCAGGCAGCAAGCATGTGATTCTTGGTAAATCAGTTTAGCAATTAGAGTCAACATTTGCTTAAGCATTGACTGTGTTTCATTTACACCTGAAAAATACTTATTAAAATGATTCCTAATCCTGATGAGTATAAATTTAGAGAGGTGACAGACTCATATGCTTCTTGTGAAGCTTAATAAAATGTGCTGTTCAGTGGAAATGTTTTCCCTCCTGAATATATTATTATAATTTCTAAACTCTAGTGCTCTGCAGTACATTTTATAAAATTCTGTACCATCTTAAGTTGAATATTATAGTCTTTGCACAGTAGTTCAACAGAAATGTAGATCTAAACCAACTGTAAATATTAAAATGTCTCACTGCTGCAAAGGCAATATGAAACAGCCTCTTTCACATCTAGCAATGCTTCAAAATGTTTCAAAATGCTCCAAAATGTTTGTCTGGCCCTGTTATATGCTGGAGCTGGTGAGATGTCTAGGAGAAGAGTTAGATTTTTTGTGATTATGAGCCTCACATAGATGCAGTGATGCACTTGTACTTAAAGATGAGTAGAGATTGCATGTAGATGTTTACAGGTATGGTCCTTCATACTCAGCAGAATTCTTCTTGGAGCTCATATCTGTTATTAATATTGAAATGTAACCCAGTAACAGAAGAATATGAAATCAGCATTGGCTCAGACTTTCAATATATTTGTTGAATTTATCAGTAGTTATTAATCATGTATGTTTGTATGATGTTTGTTAACTTGTAGAAATGCCCTGCAATTTCAAATAAAGTTCATGCTCTGTGTGTGTGTGTGTGTGTGTGTGTGTGTGTGTGTGTGTGTGTGTGTGTGTGTGTGTGTGTGTGTGTGTGTGTGTGTGTGTGTGTGTGTGTTCAACTAATTTTTATTTCACTAAGTCCCCCTGATTAGATGATTTCCATCTTCTCTTCAATCCTTCATATTTGGGGTGGAACATGCTAACTGACATTTGCCCGTGTGGCACTGTAGACTCTTGGATTAGAGTCCCTAGCATACCTGTCAACCTCTTAAGAGTAAGAAATCAGGACAAAGCCATAAAAAAGTGGTACAAATAGGGACAATTTTGAAATATTGCTTTTACAAGCTTAGAAAGTTGATAGAATGACAGGCTTTGCATTAGCGCACATTTTCTGAAGGGTATGAAGCTAAAACTCAAATGACTGTCATTATTTTCTAACTTCAATCTTTAATGATTTGCCACTAATTTGCCAGAAAACCTTGATTTTATGAAAAACAGACCAAATAGTATTGATAGTAATCTCTCATTTGACAACCACGTGGCCAAAGTGGTTAGAAAAACATTTTATATAGCCCACCTAATCATGAAGGGATTCACATCTAGATCAGGGGAGGTTATCGTGCCTCTTTACTCATCCCTCATCAGGCCCATAATTGAGTACAATGCCCCTTTTGGGATGTACCTTACCAGACACCTGCAGCAACTGGAAAGACCCCAAAAGTACCTCACCAAGAGGATCAAAGGGCTCAAACAGATGCCATATGCTGCCCGGTTAAAGAAACTCCAGCTCTACTCAGTGGCATACCGCCTGTTCAGAGGCGATCTGTGCCTGACATATAAAGCCATGTCCAACCCGGAATTAATGGACATGCTGCACCTCAGAAAATCCAAATCCCATCGAGCTACGTGCTCGAGACTTGAACCTCAGCACTGAAATAAATAGGACATGCTGGAGGGACAGATTCATAACCCAGAGGCTCCCTTCACTCTGGAATAAAATCCCAGTCCAGGTTAGGCAGAGTCCCTCATTGACTCTCTTCAAGAGGAATCTTGATGAGTGGATGGGAGATCGTAGGTTTACCCCGGGTATCACTTCTGTGTCACTGTTAGACAGAGGCACAGTATACTAACCTCGAAAAAGGGCATAGCAAAATAAATTTAAAATGGGTGGCGAAAGCCAAACACATTCTGGCTAGGCTTATAAATGCCCTAGGGCAGATAGCCTAGTATGAACCTATGAACCTATGAACCTATAAAAATATAAGGCAAAAATCTGGACATTCTGCGAAAACCTGTACAGTTGAGAGGTATGGAGTCCCTAGCATATATCTATATTTTACTTCAGTTCGAGCAGGGAGATCTAATTGGCATCTGGAAATGTACTCATCTGTTATTTTCTCCAGTATTTTAATCTCTATAATGTATCCTAGCTTGTTCTCATGCTGACACAGCTGAGCTGAGCATATTAAACAATGTCTCACTTTAGAATGGAAAGTAGCCTAACTGGCTGCCCTAATCATTCCCATTATGACCTACTGCAGAGGTCCCCAGAATCTGAGCATGTGTGCTGCCACAGTAATATGAGGATGGCTAGCTGTAGTTCTTCAGATTTTATTTTACTGATGTGGCATCCTTGTAATGTATTAAAGCAGTATATAATGATGGGTAGTGGACACTGTTATTTAATTAAAGTGGTAAGATCCTGGGTGTAATGTGTGTTGTAAATGTTGTTGAAAGATTTAATACACCATTTTCTCTCTATCCCAACTACTAGATATTTCTATTATGCAGTATTACTCCTTTACATTTTAATGTTTATATTTTCTTTTTTTAACAAAAGCTTTTAAGTTTTTTTTTTTGTTTGGAAAAGGGAAAGTGATCCAGATATTTAACTGAGAATCCTTGACAAAGTTAACAAGAAAGAGAAACAAAACTCCAAAACGATGGGCACTTCATATCATGGACACTACCAGCCACTTAAAATCTTGATAGAATAAGAAAATTTGAATAAATGTGAATTTTCAAAAGAAAGTGCTATCTCCTGTCTCCATAACATACAATACTTGGATCTAAAAAGATGCCAATAAACCTGAATTTGATTAGCATTCTGGTATTTATACGAACAAGCTAGGGTGGGATGGGAGTGAGTTGCCGATGTTGGTGTGCCAATGATGGAGGAAGGGTGTGGTAGATTGTCAGACCACAAGAACTCCATTTAAGAGAAGAACCAGGATTACATCTTGTACCTATACTTGTGTGTGTGTGTGTGTGTGTGTGTGTGTGTGTGTGTGTGTGTGTGTGTGTGTGTGTGTGTGTGTGTGTGTGTGTGTGTTTGTGTTTATGAAAGGAGACACTGGCTTGTGAAAGCATGTCTTTATAAATTCCGATCAACGTGCTCTGCACCATACTTCAAGGTGTTAGTTGTTGTTTTTCTTTCGGCTTTTCCCGGTCAGGGGTCACTACAGTGGAACACTGGTCCACTAATGATTGGCAGTCGATTTTTTTTTTATGGTGCCGAGGTGCCAGCCCAATGTCCAACCTTCAACGAAGGTACGCCCATTTACACATGTCTTTTAAATGCCACTCAACTGTGGGGAGGACATGCAGACTCCACACAGAAGGCGCTCCAGCCGAGAATCAAATGGGAGAACCTCTTGCTATGAAGCGACAACACTACCGCTGCACCACCATGGCTATACTTCAAGGTGTTAGGACAGTCAGAAAATCTCTGGCTCACGTTGAGAAAGGGTTGTCATCCTGACTGTCACCTCCCTTCCTTTCTTACTATTCTAGGGTGTTGGGGGGGGGGTCATAAGAAAAACTGTGATAATAAGAGGTGGGGTGTGATGGTTGTAGGGGGGGGGGAAGCAGGGCAAAAGTACTGCTCTTAAAAGTATTCCTAAGGTGTGAGCAGGTATTCAAAGAGGAACTGCCTTTAATACTTTCATGTGTCAGCTCTTTGCTTAAGTTTGTCCCCATCTTAGGAATGTTTTGCCTACCTGCCATGCAAGGTGGCCATCTCATTCCTCTCAATGATCACATTGGAGGGGACAGGTGCTGCATCTAGTAAGCTTTCTTTTGTCTATGAGATGAAAAGAAACAATAATTTCAGCATTTTATATTTTGGTAAAGCTCCTTAACTCTTGATTTCCTCCATGGATTGGTTTTCTTGTGTCTTTCTCCACTGAAGAGAGGTGCTGACAACTGGCATCTGGTATGTGCTGTCCTGTCTGGCTGGTCTGTATACCAGTAGAACCTGTGATATCATGAATTCATGATACCTGTGGAAGTACTCCTCCATATGCCTATACCCCATGCCAGGTTTAGTGATAGAGGGTTGTACATGTGTATAGCATAATATATGCATGCCTTAATGAGTGGTTTGTTGTAGCTGCAGTCTGGAATACCTGGAAGACAAATATGCAGATTGTCTTTGGGTGAATCAGTCCCCTCACAAACACATACACAGACATACAGACACCCCCACACACACACACACCACAAAGTACACCATATAATAAAGATGGGCACTAACTAGTAGTATCCTGGCTTATCCCCTTCTAATATTCAGGTGTTTATTTGTAGACCAGTGCAAACATTTAGGCAGCCTCTGGTATGAGCATCCCTTTCCTCTGCCTAATGGGGATAGCAGGAAATCCATCTCTGTGAGCTATTTTTGTGTTAGTTGTCCAGCCACTATAGCAGCAACGCCCTTGGCAATGACCTTTGCCTTGTCTTTGGTAAGGGCTAACATATGAGCTAACCTTTGTTGAACCTTTTGTAGAGACATATTATGGCCACCCACAGCATTCACATCCTGCATCACTGTGTGCCATCCTGGCCCCATACATCTTGTCCATGGCAGCTTTCCCAGAATGTACATTGTATGCATGTGGAGGGCCTGTGGTAACATCTCATTCTCTTGGTTTATGAATTTTTCCATCTGTTGCCAATTTCTGTGGACTTTGGCAAGTCCTCTACACCATCTGCTTACACACGTCAGGCAGCATATGGAAGTCTTCCACCAATGGCCATTGGCTACCTTCCTTTCATTATGCATCTGGTTAACACACCAGCACTTATGTTCTCAGCCCCCTCCCCCAGATATGTGCACTATCCTAGTATTGGCATGGACTGCCTACACATCTTCCTACAGCTGAATGCTGGTCTCTTGTAGAGGTATTAACACTATGTTAATCCAGCATACCTCTCAACCTCTTAAGAGTAAGAAATCAGGACAAAGCCATAATAATGTGGTACAAATAGGGACAATTTTGAAATATTGCTTTTACAAGCTTAGAAAGTTGATAGAATGACAGGCTTTGCATTAGCGCAAATTTTCTGAAGGGTATGAAGCTAAAACTCAAATGACTGTCATTATTTTCTAACTTCAATCTTTAATGATTTGCCACTAATTTGCCAGAAAACCTTGATTTTATGAAAAACAGACCAAAAATATAAGGCAAAAATCTGGACATTCTGCGAAAATCTGTACAGTTGAGAATTCCAGCCCCTTTACAATGTGTCCATAAAACTACCTCCAAATACAGGTGCCTTCATGTGTCTAATGTCCTGTCCTTCCATAGATGCCCAGTGCCTTTGATCTGCTGCAACACCACATGGACATAACTTTACCATGCCATTGTGCCATGCGATTGTTCTGCCTTCCCTCTCATACATGCCTCAGGTGTTGAATATACTGCTGGAGTACATTACCAGGTGGGTTTCATGCCTTCAGTATTTGCATAACCACTTCCAGAGTGTTATTATGTCCAGTCCTCTATCACATTGCTCTTTATTTGTAAGCATTCTAACAAAAATAACACCCATGCTTTTTATCAAGCTAATAACGGTCCAGGAGTTCCTCTAATGAATCAGTGTAATGCCACTATCTCTCTACTGCATTAGAAATGCAATGTGTTTCCCAGCCCAGCCAGTGTTAGTTATACATTATTTAACTCTATGGAATTGTGTAACCAGTATAATTATATGCAGAGCCCATGTGGACCAAATACAACTGCTGCTGTGTGCTGCAAAGCTATGACAGCAGACAATTGATGTACTAGGATCATAACTAGGATTATAGGATCATAAAAACTGCAAGGCATGATGTAAATCCCATGGTGGCTTAATACTCATCCTGTAGCCATGCTCACAAGGCTACGGTTTTGTTTTTCAAGCTAACCTGTGTAGTAGTTATGGCTTCTGGCTGTGATGTGACATGTAGAGATACTGCTTGCTGAGCTTGTAAGAGCAAGATGTTCTTGTTCTTCTTCCTTCACAGAAACGTTTATAAACTCCTACTGGGGTGGTATTATGTTTACCTATCTAAGCTAGATGTTTGGCAGGAGGAAGGCAGTATGGTAAGGGAAACACTGACATTATCCATTCAAATTATAAATGCTAGCATCAGTACACTGACATGTGATGGCACCATTCAGACATTCTTCAGCACTGGAAGGCAGAGGTTAAAGAGACACCACTGAACATGTATTATAAATATTTTCCCTCCTATCAATGCATTACTTGTTGTATATGTGTGCTGTGCTGTCTGGCCAAAGAACATGAGTTGAACCTGGTGAGATATCCCAGAAGGAGGAAGTGACTCTCCTGGGAGTGAGATGCATATGCCATTGTCATCCTAATGTGAAAATCTGATTCTAGGTGCGCCTTATGTGTGTATTGATTTGCTCTTTTTTGTTCTCATTCTTCTGCAAGTCCAATTGTGGTGCAGGTTGTGGAGTGACAGTCCTTGCCTCAATATGAGCCACCAGATGCCTCTGGTCAGGGTCTATATTATAACAGCGAATGCTTAAAATAGCAAACGCTATATAATCGACCCCAAAAAAAAATGAATACAGAAAATTCGAAACAAACAGAACAGCAATTTTTTTCCCAGGGAAAAAAATCTCTGGTCCACAAAAAAAAAAAAAAAATAACCCAAAGACAAAATGTATCCCCCCACACTCCCACTACTTAAATATACCAACTCTGAGATCACAACACAATGGAGGAAATGACAAAGTCCCGAAAACGGCCCAGTGATTTTTTTTCCCTGGGAAAAAAATCGCCGTTCCGTATCTTCAGGAATTTGCTGTTCCGACATTTAGCTGTTGATTAAACAGCATTCACTATATTAAGCATTCACTTTCTTAATAGGGAACCTCTGGTAATACTTCTTGTTCCAGAGATCACCAGGAGTGCCTCTAAGAAGGGGGTAGAAGTGAATTACTAGTCTTCTAACAAACTATCATTGCTAAAATGTCCAATTCCCTTCACAATCATTTGTCTGTATTCCTGAATTGAGTTCCTCTCTCCTAGCTCTTTCTCCTTCATTGATAACTGAAGGAAAATAAGCCATAACGTATTAGGTTTCTCACTTACACTAGTCATTTCCTTCGGCTGTCTTCCAACATTCATCCATATTTCCTTTACTTATTTCTCCCTCCTTTATTGTTCTTTCCTCTTCTGTAGCTTACATTCCTTGTTGTACTATTATAGCATTTTTGCCTATTTTGTCTTTTCATTTTATCTAACCATGCATCTTCCTATATGCCATTCCGTTCTTTATAGTGACAAGCATAAGTTCCCTGTTTATCAGGAAACCTCATCGTTCTGCTCTTCTTCCTCTTTTTCTATACGTGACACATTCACGTCTAGATTTGACAATAATATAATATGTTGGACAAAAGGAAATTATACTATTTCTGCACACATAGCTCATCAACTATAACCACACAGAGTAGAGCTTGGCAAAACATGATAAAATAAAATAAAATAAAATAGTAAGCTGTAAAAAAACCTTGTGCTGCCTTTCAGAGCTCCCATATGGTGGCTGTGGTTCCATACCTCCTATTTTTATCTTTATTATCATAGAACTAAAATCATGTAATACAACTAACTCACATCTTAGAGTAAAATATCTGTAATATGGATGTTCTAAAAATGCAAATGACACCATTACTCTATATTCCTACAGATATAACTCAAGGTCAAAATATTATAAAAAGGAGTTTTCAAATTCAGAATTAAAGCAGCATTTTTTACACATACAAGATGCACTACTCTATGTAAGGTATAATGTGACAGTTCTGAAAACTAAACATTTTTAAGAACGATCTGTTTTACACACAACAGGTATGCAGATCATTTTAAAATATTCAACATTTCTTATGCGTGAGAACCCTATAATCACTACTAACAAATTTCCTATGTTGTTTTTACCTGAACATATAAATATTCAAAGGCAACTGGATCCCTTCGGAGCAGATCCACAGGGTCCTTTGGGACAAAACTTATTCTGAAAAGACATCTCATCTTTTGGGTGTTTGGTCTCTGTGTAACCTTAGGGAACAGAACACATGAATGTAGTTCAAACAATAATATTGGTAAACTTTTAGCAGACTAGTAATTAAACAGAACATTGCACTCTTCTGTTATATTTCACTTAAGTACTTAAATTAATTATTATAAGCATATACCACAGCCAGAGGGACTGCGACACAATTTGTTTGCTGAAAAAGCAATGCTGATATTCTTTACACTTTGGCTGAATAAAATCTTTATAACAGCATACTAATTAACTCAAGAGCTTTATTTGATGGTAATTTTTTCCACATCCAGGATTCATTCTTTTTCAATACCTGTACAACAAATAAAATGCCCCGCAAGATTTTTGTCATGAGTAGTTATAATATGAACATCCTCTTGTTCAACTGATTATTTATTTTATGTATTTTTTATTTTTATTTATACTTTAACTATAATCGAACTAATATATAGTCACCCATCTTAAACACGACCATGCCATTAAATCTACATAGCACACAAAGCAAAAACAGGTGAGAACATATGAAGTAAAATTTCATTGTGTTGTACAAATGGAAAAAGGTTAAACATTTTGTAACCATCATGTCTTACTTATATGCATAATCAATTAAAAACATTAAGTACCATTCACAGATTTTATTACTTTAATATTATGACTGGTTCTTAAAAGTCCTTCAAATGTTCATGAGGTGATTCTTCTCAGTCCACCCTATATGGCTAATAATTAAATAAATTTCATATAAACTAAGATGCCTTTTCCTGTGTACTGAGTATTTTGGGAAACATATTGTTTCATCAGTATTTTGGGAGAGTTATATTCTTCTAATTAAAAAAAAAAACAACTTTCAGAGTTTATTATATTATATATTATATCTTCTAAAATTTACTAGTAAGGTTATGCAAATGTCTTTAGGTCTGACACAGTGAATAGTTTAAATGGTAATGGTTCTTGCTACATTTAGTTTGTTTGGTAATCTAAATTACTCAAGTCTGTCAGGTTAAATTTATGAGAGGTTTGTGAGATTTACAAGGAAGTCCTAGACACAATCCAAATGAAACTTTGCTCTTGGGTGAACAATATATGCCTTCTAATAACCCGTAAGCTAAATTGACTGACTTGGCCAACTAGACCTCATTCTGGCTGATCAGTCTTCACGTTGTGAACTCTACAATCTGGAGTAAGTAGAGTTTCAATGACTATATTACCTGTAGCCACAGGACTAGAGTCTTTTATCCTCTGATGTTATTACCTCCTTGGACTAATGGATCAACATATGCTCATTAGGAATTCTATTACAACATTTAATAAATCTCACTTTCCATTGATTAATTTGACACCTAGCCCATCCTCTAATGACTGTCAATCCAATGCTGAGAGCTATCCTATCCTCTAATGACTGTCATTCCCATACTGAGAGCCGTCTTATCCTCTAATGACTATCACTCCAACACTCAGAGCTAGCCTGCCTTTTAATCACTGTCATGCATACAGAAAGATGACCTATCACATTCTGAATGGTGACTGAAGTGACAATGCCCGGTGGCTACCCTCACACCAACCCTTGCAGTTAAGTACTGTTTACTGCTTGGCAGAAAATAGGGCAGCCATGGTGGTGCAGTGGTTAGCATTGTCGCCTCACAGCAAGAGGTTCTCTGGTTCGATCCTCAGCTGGGGTGCCTTCTGTACGGAGTCTGCATGTCCTCCCTGTGGTCGCGTGGGTTTCCTCCAGGTGCTCTGGTTTCCTCCCACATCCCAAAGACATGCAGTAGGTGGATTGGACACTCTAAATTGGCCCTAGGTGTGAGTGCATGAGTGTGTGTGTGTGCCTTCTGTGGAAGGTTGGGCACCGGGCTGGCAACTCGACACTGTAAAACTCCACTGCCAATCATGAGTGGACAGGTGATCTGCTGTGGTGACCCCTAACTGGGAAAAGCCAAAAGAAGAAGACTGCTTGGCAGAAAATAATTGGAACAATAACATAGAAGCATCATTGCACATGCTGCAGGATATAACCATTGAGAATGCATCTTTAAAACATTCCTTTAATCACCACAACATTAAGACAGTAAAAATGTTAAAAAAGTGTTTTTTTTCCAGGGGGTAAGCCCCCTATATCCTCCCCCACCCCCTACTAATTATGTATTCTAATTTCAAAATTGTACAATACCCAGAAAAAGGCATATTCCCCAACTATGGACAACTATCAAGTGTGTCAACAAAATAGATGTCGACTTTAAAGACTGTCTGCTTTATGAAGGGCTACTGCACACACACACATACACACACACACACACACACACACACACACACACACACACACACACACACACACACACACACACATACATACATATTTATGTATATAAAATAGGTCTGCTCATTTTAGCTGAGCAACCTATATATTAACCTTATAAATATTGACTCCAAAAGGTCAACAATCGGAACATCAAAACATTACCACACATGTGCCAAGAAAGAACTTTGGCACATGAAATTCTTCCTATAAAAAAAACAAACAAACAAAAAAATACAAAAAACAAATAACATAGTTTTTTTTGTAGAGAGGTAAGCTCTCCTCCAACCCATCCACCCCCACACTCCTGTTAATTATATACACTAACTCAGAGATCACACAATCCCTGTACAAAGGGAATATTCCCCCACACAGGTATTGTTGATCTCACAAAAATGTTGACTAGCTGTTTAATCACCCATATGTTATCAATTAGATAGAAGTCTACAAAAAAACAATTTAGATCAAATGCAGAAGTGGTGCCAGATATATATATATATATATATATATATATATATATATTTATACATATATATATATATATATATATATATATATATATGTATATATATATTTATACATATATATATATATATATATATATATATATATATATATATGTATATATGTATTGGTCCTACTGGTATTGTCGAAAGTACGGTTCATTGAAACGTACTTCATCGAACACACTTTAGTGAAAGTGCATTTTGTCAAAAATGCACTTTCGCTAAAGGAAAAAAAAACATGCAGTTTGCATGTCCCGTTAGTTGTGGATCAACGTATACTGTTGATGTACAACTAAGGAAACTCCTGTTGAGATTGTGGTACAGTGTGATAAAGGAATATTCCCTTTTCCCCACTGCAGTGTGATCTTGGAGTGAGAATAATAAAGTAGGCGGGTGCAGGGGGGCTTGCCCCCCCCTGCATAATACTGTTTAGTGTGTGTTTAGGTTTTTTTTTTATATTTTAATGTTTTTGTTCCACGAAAGTGCATTTACGATATAATGCACTTTTGCCGAAGTGTATTATCGGGAATACGGTTCGATGAACAGTATTTTCAATAATACAAAGTAGACCCATATATATATATATATATATATATATATATATATATATATATATATATATATGTGTGTGTGTGTGTGTGTGTGTGTGTGTGTGTGTGTATAAATAGTTATATATACATAGATGTAGACATATCTATATAACTGGTATGGCTAAGTTAGATAGCTATGTCAGTTAAGAATGGCTATAATAGCACAGTAGAATGGTAGCACAATATTATCTATTCATGCTCTGTATACATGTTGTGAAGTACTTCATGGATTTTTCAGCCTTATTTGCCATGTATGTGGAGCAATAGTAATTGATGTTTTATGCTAATACTATGTGGCTTCCATTGGCTGCAACCAGGTTTGTGGTCTCCTTGTGGGGCAGCCCTAAAAGATGGTTTCAGCATCATGTTTGCATGAGAGGTATGCTGTTTCAGTGGGGATTCTGATGCTACAACATATAGATCTGTTGTTAAATGCTTTACTGCTTCATTTTGGCTGTTTTTACATTGTTGAGGTACTGCTGGGCACAACATCAGTGGGTGTATTGCAGAGGATTTCTCATGGTTTAATTTCTCCAAGTCTTGTGGTTACTAATACCATGACAGGAATGGACCACATTCCTAAGTCAAAGTATGATTAAGTTCATGAAATTAGTATTGTTTCAGTCTTTGATGTTAGCCAAAAGTGCTCATTGCCTCCTTCTGCAATTCATAGAATCACATGTATTGGTAGCATACCTAAATAAAACAATAAATTATTTTTTATTATTCTCATTGTTCCTAATGCTATTGGAACAATCTGAGGATCCTTCTTTCACATTGTCCTCGATCCTGCCTACTAATCCTAGTATGTTATGATTTTGTTTCCCTCTGCATGTAAGCCACTGTAATGACTGGGTCTAGCAATTTCAATGATCAATGCTACTTTTGTCTTTTTTTTTCATGGACTACTATATCTGGTTTTCTCGCATCTACTTTTTGAACTGTTGGTAATAGATGATCCCATGTGATATAAACTTCATCATTCTCTAGAGTGCTTTGTGGCTCGTGTTTTAAAATACTTCTCAACTACTTTAATATTGTAATGTTTGCACAATCTCCAATGCAACAGTCTTGCCACATTATTATGCCTTTTAGTATACAAGCCCCTGCTATTAGTGTGTCACACACAGCAACAAGATGTGCGACTTTTTTCATTTCTGTTTTACAGAATCTGCATTTGTCTGTTTCTTCTACATGCTTAATGGATATTGTAAACCAATGTGCATGTAGTCCACTGTCCTGTGCTGCCAGTATTAACCTTTCTTCTTTTGCTATAAATTCACCTGCCCTTAACCATTCCTGTGTCAAATCCTGATTGACATGAAGTTCAGGAGTTTTCTGTACTTGCAACTATATTTATGCCCTTTCCACATTTCTTGTCTTCTTATCTGATCTTTCTCTTTATATTCTTTCTTTTATTTTTTGGCACATTCAATTTCTGCCTGATTTTTGTCTACTTCTGGTTTGGTTTCCCTTCCTGCTTGATACTGATATGCTTCTGCCAAACTAAGCAGAGAAGTCACCTTAGACTTGCTCTCTTTATGCTTCAAAACTTTCACTACGTTTAGATTTGATGAGGTCAGCAGATATGAATGCAGTCTTATGATTGCAGATCAATAAATGTAATCAATTTCAAGGAAGTCCATACCCCCTTCAGACCAAGGAAGATATAGTCTTGGTATACAATGATTTTTTATACCATTTGATAAGCATAAAGTACATTTTTTCTTGTTTTCCTGTCCAACTGATCCAATACCTTTTGAGGCCAGTCAGTCACACCAAAACTATAAGTTAGAACAAGAAGGGCAAAATTGTTATATAGCTTGGACTTTATTCCTAGATGTTAGGGCTGTTTAAAGTATTAATTTTAGTCTTCTAAAATGTTCCTTACTGAGTTTTGTTCATATTTGTTGTCGATCCTTTATCTTCTTCTTCTTCCAGCTTTTCCCGGTTAGGGATCACCACAGCAGATCAGCTGTTTGCTCATGATTGGCAGTGGAGTTTTACGGTGTCAAGTTGCCAGCCCGGTGCCCAACCTTCCACAGAAGGCACACACATGCACGCACTCACACCTAGGGCCAATTTAGAGTGTCCAATCCACCTACAGCATGTCTTTGGGATGTGGGAGGAAACCAGAGCACCCAGAGGAAACCCATGCGACCACAGGGAGGACATGCAGACTCCACATAGAAGGCATCCCAGCTGAAGATCGAACCAGAGAACCTCTTGCTGTGAGGCAGCAATGCTAACTGCTGCACCACCATGGTTGATCCTTTATCAATTTCCAAATATTTATATGCTCCCTCCTGCTCAAGTTCTTTTATATCACATTCCTGTCCCAGAGTGATATTTTCTCTGTGCTGCAGCATTTCTACTTTAAATGTTACTTTTGAACATTTATCAAGACCAAATGACATTTTAATATCATCTGAGAAAGTTTTGACCACTTCCAGTTGTGCTTTAAGCCCCTCATTTGATGAACAATGCAGTTTTAAATCATCCTCAAAAAAGATGAGAAGTCTTTACACTTTGTTGTTTTATGGGAGCAAAATTGTAACCATGATATTTTAAGTAGACAGCTTAATGGGTCAAGGTCAAGACAAAAGAACAACACTGACAAAGAGTCACCCTTGTTTATCTCCCTTTGAATTTTTAACCTGGGATAATATTTTGCCCTTTATCATGGCTTAGCTGCAAAGTGGTTTGTCACTGTTCCATTGTCACTGTAATGTAATTGATCAATGGAGGGTGGCATTCCTTTATCCAAAAATGTTTGATGCTGTCAAAGTTTGTTGTAATCTATCCATGCCATACTTAGATTCTCCCCCTTTTTACAGGCAGAGTTTCATTTTTCATGTTGTTAACCAGTTTGGTGTTTGTTTGGGGTATGTATATAAGTATTTCTTACTCAGGGCTAAAACTTTGTGTAAAGATGTTAATACTTTTAGCCAGAAGTTAGGTACTGCATCTGGGCCTGGGGTTTTCCGTTTAGGAGCTTTTTTAATTTTGTTTCAGTTTCACTGTCCATAACTTCATCTTATTTCATATCCTGTACATTTGAACTTCTTACTGTTTCTTTTACTTCTTCTACCCATTCAGCACCTTATTATGCTCCATAGTGTTGTAATAAATATTTCTCCAAGATGTGTCTATTTTTTGGTGGTATTTCTATTCCTTTTACTTTATTTCCTAATTCTGTATAGAACTTTTTCAGGTCATCAATCAACTGCTTATTTCTGTAATTGTCTTGTATATTTATCTGCATATCTTCTAAATTTTTCTGCCTGTGCTGATATCTTCAGTTTATTTGTAATAATGTATGATACATTTTGGTCTGTTCCAATAGTGAGCAATACCTTTATCACATCTGTCTTTCTAAGTATTTTTATTGATCTCATCCCTCTTCTATAGTCTTCTAACAGTCCTGAGTACATTCTACAGAAAGTTCCAGAACATCTTCCTATGACATTTTCTCTTCAGCTGCATCGTGTGTCATGTATTGCTGTTTCTTATGGGAACTCACTGGCCTATCATTCCACAACATTGTATCAGAGTTGCCACCATTTCCTGTTCCTTCCCTTGCTATGCAACTCCAGCTGACCATTTATACTTGTTTCCTACTGAAGGCGCCATAGTATCTTCATGTGGCAACTCATCAGATGCTTGCCGTTCCACCTGTTTTTCCTCAATCTGTGGATTCACTGTTCTTTCAAGCTGTGATGTTACCAGAGTTGGATTTTTTACACTAACCCCTGGATTCATGAAGCTTGTGCCATGGGCCAGAGTAGCGTCAGCAATCTAGCGCCAAATATGGCCATCGAGCGATTCAGGTAAGAGCTATTTCCATGTACACTACCAGTGTACGCCAGAGCTGCGCAGCTCACAGCGCTTGTATGCTAATTACCCCATGTACAACAGCGTACCACGCAAATGAAGGTATATAGCTATAGTATATAGCTATTCATGAAGTGGTGCAGGCATTGCATAAGCATGCATAAATGTAAACCAAAATAACGGTTTACATTTGTTTAAACAGAACATCGGAACCATGAAAGCAGACCAAGCTTACGTATTACAATGTTAACATATGCCAATGGCTAAATATACAGCCAAAGGCATAAAAAAACATGCACAACACATAAAAAATAACATTTAATGCCATGGCCACACTAACACAAAATACAACGCAGTGCATGGGTGCGCAAACTTGAACACAAGGAAAATATATTTAGATGTCATAAAACTGCAATGTACACAAATCATGATTTCGCCATAATAGTCAATGGTATGCATGCTACACCACAACCAAGGCGCAAGGGTTGCTAAGGGTCTGTGACAGTGTTTCACGTGGTAACTAGGAAGTAGTAGTCAATGCCATGCAAATGAGTCAAGTAATACTGAATCGCAAACATCCCGCCGGTGTAAGGATGTACCACACCGTGCAGCGGTACAACACCGAGGGGTGACCTTGAGGTAAACATGACATCATGAGAGGTGAGCACCTCTGTAGCTGTAAGCACATTGGAGCATTGGTAATCCGGGTTGCCTGTTGCTAAGCAAAGCCGCAGGATATGGGTATGTACCTAGGCATAGCTATGCTTAGCTGAGAGCACACAAGGTGACCGAAAGTGCATGTGAACATGGATGAAAACGCGTTGAAAATCCAGAAACCGGGTGTGTGCGGCATGCAACTTAGGTGAAACAGGAAGGTTACGGGAAGACAACAAGGAAATGTTGCAGCATGGTAATTAGAGTATAAATGAGTAATTAACACCTAGAAACTCACAGTGGGCCATAGACAACAGCTAACAAGGCTGCTAGCAGCTACCTGCAGAATAGGAAAGGGGAGGTGCCATACAGCAAAGAAAAGAGAGTTGTCACAGCAGAACAAAGCAAACTTGCTGTAGATCAGCTACATAACACATTTCCCAACACAGCCCTGGGTTGTGGAAGCACAAAACAAGAAAGGAAGGCAACTGGATGCATGCCTGACAATGGGAGGTGAATCTGGTTGAAAATAGAAGTAAAGGGCAATAGATGAATCATGGCAGACAAGCATAAGTCAACACCAAAGCCCCACAATGGCAGTACCTGCTGTAAAACCAATAATTAAGATACCCTGCAGCTGGAATAGCACAAACACACCCAATTACACCAGCATCATCCATTGCACAATAGTATAAGTTGTGAAAGCCCCACACACACACTTGTGTATTCCCAGACACTCTGCACCATTGGTGTATACAGACGGGGAACTTTTGATATGCATATGTTAGGGGCTGCCATAGCTTTGATTCACCAGCATGTGTTGGAGACTGATGGTGGTGTGGAGGATGATGCTGACAACCATCTCAGGTACCAGAGGAGGAGATGAGTGTTCAGACCCAGGGTAACCTACCAAAGGCTACATGATCTGGAGATAGTAGAGCGTTACAGGGTGGACAGGGACATCATACAGCAACTTGTTGAGCTGTGCCAGCCACGCCTCAGAGCCAGAAGTAACAGAGGGGAACCCATCCCAGTGGACACGAAGCTATGTGTAAGCTTGAGAATGCTAGCCACAGGTACCTTTCAAAGGCCAACTGGGCATATCATGGGGATCTCACAGGCATCAGCATTCAGGGTACTCCATCAGTTCCTGGATACCATGTTACCACATGCCAATGAGCACATACACTTCCCCGGAATGCAGGAGGAGTTGGCCAGCAATAAGCATCTCTTCCACCGTGTGGCGGACTACCTGGAGGTACTGGGTGGAATAGACTGCACGCACATACACATCAAGTCACCACCCGGTGACCAGGGTAGGCGCTACATAAATCACAAGAGATTCCCCTCCATCAACTTACAGGTCATGTGCAATGCCCAGGGCATTATCATGGATGTACATTCTGGCAGTCCTGGAAGCTATCACGAATCCCATATCTGGCATGCCTCACAGCTGTATCAGGTATCTGCCATGGGGGACATCCCGTATGGCCACCAGGTGGGGGATGCTGGCTATGCACTGGAAACGTGGATGATGACACCCATCAGAAATGCACACACAGCCACACAAGAATGCCATAATGAGGTACACGCAGAAACCAGAATCATCATAGAGCGCTTGTTTGGGATGCTGAATCACGGTTCTGTTGCTTGGACATATCTGGTGGAGCTTTGCAGTACTCTCCAGGAACGTGTGCCCACATCTTTATAGTATGTTCCATGCTACACAATATGATCCTGAGGAAACAGCTGCAGCAGGGACAGAATGGTGAAGGCCCTCACAGCCCACCACCATTGCCAAGGGACCCACAGGTACAGGGGGGCTCAGACCACAAACACCCTGTGCTTGCCCCAGTAGGCAATCAGAGGAGTGCCCAGTATGCCCATGCCTTGGCAAAGAGGGAACATATAACACACACACTGACAATGTAGGCACTCATGGACTGACACCCTTCTCCACCTGCACACACAGCAAACATGAATGGCACACACACATGACCATCTATAAATTACCCACAGTTACCTCCAAATCATCATGCACCCACTTCAAAACTTTACTAAAAGCGCACCTAAAAACATGCTGGCTATGCCCTTGTAACTCCCACTCTTACTATCACCCACCCCATCCAAACACTACATTCCTTTCCACTCCACTAACTACCTTGATTATAGCAAGCTCAGATGCTCATAAGCCTAGTACTTATTACACAGCAGGAACGTCTTATTGTAAAATGTGTTAATGTCTGTTATATACTTCACAGATAAAGATTCTAGTTGTCTACTGATGTACTATGTTCTTCATCTGTAAATATGTTGTAAGTAATTGCTATGTTAAATTGTTAATCGCTATATAATCCAATGTAACTACTCTGTTTATTTTAACTGTGGAGCTTTTCTTCCCGGGCCTCCGCTGAAAATGGACCTACGTCCAGTCGGGCACTCCTGGTCAACAAATGTAAATGAATAAAATAAATAAATAAATTGTCATGTATAGGTGGTCTACTGTGTGCATCCTACATAGTCAGCCCTCAACTATTGTACACACAACCGCCACTTGCACAAATAAGTCAATACCTGAACAGTATATTAAGCTATCAGCATGTGTCCATACTGCATGTACAGGTTCATAGATACATAGGTAGGTACATTGACAACCACCGAGGCCACTCATAAGCATAGGCAAAATGTGTCTGTTGTCGCCACCCCATCGATCAACTAACTGTCCCTCTGTGGAGCACAGCCACTTACGGGATCCCTGGAGTGTAGCTACTGTTCACCACCCACTCTGCAAGGATTCCCCGGAGTGTTAGTGAGGGGTTTTGCATAATGTAATCAGGGATGTGTTTCCAAATAATCGGGAGTATCCCTCACAGGAATCTTCACAGATGTGTACATGTTACATAATATACCTTAAAAACAGCTTGCATATATAGGTAATAAACATGTGGAACACACAACTGCTGAAATGTGCTTTCATCACCCTTGCACTACCAGTGCCTGCTCTGAGAGGTATGATATCACTGCCAGGATTAGAACACGCAACCATGGACACATTCATCACAATGACATACCACTAATCTACCTGAGATGTACCAATGGCAGTCATGTATACTGACATGATAAAACACAAAAGGTAGGAATGTGTTGAAATAGGACAAACCGGCATGTACACAATGAAAGGTGCATGTTTTATACATATATATATATATATATATATATATATATATATATATATATATACACAATCATATATATATATATATATATATATATATATAGAGAGAGAGAGAGAGGGTGAGAGAGAGAAATATGTCTATATATGGGGATATACATATATATGTATATATATAGATAGGTTAACAATATCTACATAACCATGGAGGTACATATAAATGGGATACCTACCACATACCGACTGCTTTACATACCAACGCACGTAACCCCGAGGCTTAAGGTCCGAAAGAACACAGTACCGAAACACCAGATGCACGAGGTGTAATCTCATGATGTTAACAGACAGTTAGTCAGTGCTTCTGGTGTTGCGGTTTGGGTAGGTTACTGTGTGTACGTGTGTTTCTTAGGGCTGTAGTGTGTGTAAGTGTGTGTTCTGTGTGTGGTATGTGTTGTTGGGGGACTGTAATGTGTGGTTGTGGGTTAGCTTTGTGCATCTGTTTGCGTGACCTAGGATGTAGAATATTAAAGTAGTGGGTGGTGTGTGGGGCGCGGACACCTACATGGGGTGTGTAGGGGGGCTTGGCCACCTGCTCATATGTACTGTAGGATGGTTTGTTTGGATGTGTTGGGTAGCAGTGTGTCTGTGTGTGCATGTGTGTGTTCCATGTTCGTGTTACCTTCGCGAGTTACTGTCGATTTCGGTAATGTAGTGTATGGGTGTCTGTTCCCGGAACTGTGCGCGTGGGAACACTGCGGTTTCAGAATTCCATAGGTCTCCCATATACAGCGGTTGAAGTGTTCACATATGTGTATAACATAGACCATAGCAATCACACATTCCACCACTACCAACCTTTATGAACAAAGGATATGGAGAGTATATGCCTATACACCATTACAAATATGTGATATGGACATGAGCCAATGATAATGTTACCACCTGTTCCACTTTGCGAGGGACACTCCCTCTTTGGGTGGTTGTGTCCTGACCAAATATATTAAACATGGCAAATGTCCTGGGATTGTAGGACATAATTATGTCCCATATGTACTGTAATAGTTGTATACAATAGTTATTTCTGTATCTAAAGTACCTACATGGTACAGGAAACAGGATAAGCTACTAAACTGCTATAAGAATAAGCTTATAATTAGGCAAGAAAGGAAAGTTCTATCCCTTGTACTGACCGTGGGTTTGTGTCGGCTTGTAAAATCAGATGTGTGTCCCAAAAAGGACCCACTATGGACATATGAAAAGGTGGCAGCCCTAGTCAAAGAGGGTCAGTCAAAAACACAACTACGATGACTGCAAATACCTATGACAGAAAGACACAGCTATCATGTAGCAACACGTTATTACATTCAGATGTATTACCAAAGGTATTCAAGGACTAACATCACCTGCATGCTATACAGGAACCACATAACAGTGCCTTAATGAATCAGCCTGCAAATACCATTGTAGTAGTCCACAAAAGGATAGGTGTTCAAATAGGGAAGGAACCCTCACGAACATAGTGATTATGTATAAAAGCAGTTCCTACACACCTGCATTTGCTATGCACACCCACCAACATCACCCCCACACCCAAACATATTACAATACAAACTGTAATGACATCACAAGTCATTCACACACTGTACAACATCAGAAGAAGCCTTAAAATACCTTATCAGAGAAACACTAACATGGCCCTAAGTGAAATAGCGGCTGTTATACAATGGAACAGCTGCTGATGTAATAGGGTTTGTTTGCACTAATCCCGTTTCAGAGGGTTGTGCATACACCGGGATGTGTTAGCAATTAGTGAGTAACAGCACAGTATGCTACACTTGTACACCAAATCAAGGATGTCTGGTGAGCACACTGTATACCACATAACAGTTCATGCATAGCCATACGGCCTTGAGCTGGCCAAACATCCTTGCCAGACTTAAACATCTGCACAAGTATCAGGTACAAAAAAACCCTGCATAAGTAGCACTGTTCTGAAATATAACAGCTGTACTCACATGTAGAACTAAATTGTCTAGCCATTACACCCAGTCCACGGGAGTCATGAAGCTAATATATCTCTGTGTGTCTCCATATAGCTGTTGAAATATATCACAATAACACACCTAGGCCGTCTCCCTCGAAAGTAAGGCAAATGGACAACCCCTAAAAGGAGTACTCACTTATACACCACTGTTGCCATGGTATCGGCTAATGGAGTAGCTGCACAGCTGATGTGCATCCAGTTAACTACTTTGGAACAGCAATTGGTGGATGGGATATCACATGTTACCGATATGTAACTAGAAAAGGATGTGTCATCACACATTCAAACCATCCGTATATACCAGCGGAGCATTACAAATAACATTGAAACACAAACCAAAAAGGATTTAATCAACTGTTAACGATACATCGGGTTACTAATAAGGTATGTAGAACAGTCAGTATGTCTGTGTATGTAGTACTATTCTGTAGTATTTAAAGTGCACGCAATCCATATAGTGGAAACAGTTATCTTGTAGTGATGTATTGTTGAGCATAGTCACGCTTGTAGTATTTGCGTGTACTGCTGTAGGTCAAAAGGCAAACATCGCATACACCACAAGGGATGCTATATAAGGGCTTTGAACAGAAATACTCCTCACCAGCCGACGTCAGTGGCAGGGTTGGTCCAACAAGTATGTGCTATAACAGGGGATAGTATATGTTGATATATTGTAACTGTAGCCATATGTATGGGTGTAATACAGAGAATAACATGTGGAAGGTTGGGCCACTGTGCAAGTATGTTTTGCATTGTGGAATATTGTGCCAATAACTGTGTAATGTACAGTATTGTAGGCAGATATGTATTACAAGCTACATAGCATTACTGTAATGGTAGGCAAACATTAGTTATGTCAATCGGCATTTACAATACACAATAACAGGATACAAATGTTGTTTAGTGAGCTGACAGTTTATCAGCATGACAGCAAAGTAAAATGGAAGAGCTATTTAACTATCCATGCACATAAGACATGTAATATGTGCAAATTAAGTACTAGGCTGTTTTACCAAGGGTATCTGTAAGCCTAGCTAGAGTGTGTTGTCTTTCGCCACCCCCATAGGTTGGTTCCCTGAACCTCTGAATGGCAGAGCCAATAGTTCCCTGTACCTCTGTCCAGCAGAGCCACTGCAGTGATCCCCGGGTACATGTCTGTCTCCCATCCACACGGCAATGTTTCCCTTGAAGAGTGCTCATGAGGGGCCCTGCCTGATTTACATTGGAATCATGTTCCAAAGCATAGGGAGTGCCCGGGTCAGGAATCTATCCATTCAGCACGTCCTACTCATCATTGTGGTTAGGTGTATATCCCTAAAGCATGTGGCTGTCAGGGTCTTCTGTTTAGGTGGAGCATATCCAGCAATACAGGGTTGGACATGGGCCTTGTATGTCAAGCAGAGATCACCTGTGAGTATGCGGTATGCAACTGAGTACAGTTGAAGTTTCGTAGGTTGGACTGCATAGATCATCTGTTTGAGGTCAGTAATCCTCTTGGTGTGGTACTGGTGTTGTCTTCCAAGCTGTTGCAGTTGTTTTCTAAGGTATATCCCAAATGGGGTGTTGTATCCTTTAACGGGTCTGATATGACATGTGCAGAGTCACAATTGCCCCTCTGATCTGGATGTGAGCCCATTAGAGATTAGGGGGGCCATATAGAAGGATATTCTAACCATTTTGTCATTATGGGTATCGAAGGAGAGATTGCTATCTACTGGTGTTTCCGGAACCCTTAATACCTTTTTTGTATGTAGGGGACTAGCACCTATGTGGTAGTCCGTGGGTAATTAGTTATATCCAAAGGGGATGACTGCACTGTTAGGCATTCAGCTTGACGCCATGATAATAACACCAGATATCCATCTCAGTGCGACCCTTCCAGAGGGTGTCTGTAACAGCTGGGTAAACAATTATGCTCCCTAGTTTGCAGTAGTCTGCAAAACTTTTCAACCAAAGCCCTCCTGTGCTTGTCTGTACGTCAGAGAAGTATATACCAAACATGAGGAGTCCTTGGACTGAGCCCTGGGGAACAGCTGTTGTAACTGGTATACAGTCGGACCTAGGGTATGCAACTCCTACTGTGTGTGTTCTGTCTGTGAGCCACTTTGCAAACCATCACATGACATAGGGGGTTAATGTTCAGGTGGATGGGTATTTTGATAATACCAGAAGGAGGAATGGTGTTGAAAGCCTATGAGAGATCTAGGTAGGCTTTGTGGACCTCCTTACCCTCATCTAATGCCTTGGTAACTGTCTCTAAGAAGCCCACCAGGTTTAGGAGGCATGGTCCGGCCTTAACAATGCCAAACAGGGAGGGGTCAGAGGTTGAGAAGTACCCAATGTCTCTGACAGTGATCCATGATGTGCACCATAGCCTTGTAGACCAGGCTAGTCAGGCCTATAGGGAAATACGTCCCATGGTCCATTGTGGTGCCACCTATGTGGAGTGGGATAACTGTTGCTGTGCACCATTTGTGAGGCTATTATTGAACATGGTGCATAGGTGAGGAGACAGTACGATCCGAAGTTTGTGTAAAATGCAGCCTGGGATGTTGTCCAGTCCTATGGATGCTGTGATATTGCCTTCAGAGTGTGCAGCTTTGAGAGGGATCTGCCAGGATGTTGCCAATATCCATTGTTTCTGTAATGTTCATGCCTTTGTGCTATAACTCAGAGCAGATCTGGTTGTTGACATCGAGGCTGTGGTTGTTATTAGTATTAGTTGTGTTAAAGTTTTCGTAGCTAGCTTTGGAGGATCGTATAAGGGATCTCATCTTCTTACTGAGGCTGACCAGAGATCTCCTCCATGCATGGTATTGTAATCTCATTTGCAACGGTGTCTTCCTCCTGTAGTACAATATGTTTATGGCAGGGGACCACCAGATTGATTTACTTAATTATGAGTATAGCGTCCTGGTTCTGTTTGGGATAGCACAAGCCATATACTCCTGTAAGTGCTTATAGAATGCATTTGTGTAGGATTCAGCAGTTGTAACGGTATTGTCCATCTGCATGGGTGTCATGACGTCCACCACGTTTGCCTTAAGAAGCATGTAGCTGGCTTTGTAGACATATTATATTGTGGTTCGCTTAATGGGGGATAGGTGCGGGATGTGGATATCAATGGTGTTCAGCACATGAGGAGTTGGCTTCACGTGTGGAGCACCAGTCACTCATGTTGGTAATGACTAGGTCTAGGATATTGTTGCCCCTGGTGGGTGTGTGGATATGTTGAGTCAGGGCATTGGTGTTTATGAATTCCAGAAACCGTTGAGCTAATGTATTGGTACACGAGTATTTTTCCCAGTTAATGGTGGGGTAGATACAGGGAGGCTTATGTGATGAGTGTGGTGTTGTGCGACTGTGTACCTTCTCCACTTGACAGTCAGGCTCAGGCTTGGTTGGAGAGACCTTTACCTCCAGTTTGACTAGATGAGTGCATCTCTCACAGGTTGTAGCGTTGGGTGGTAGGCGGAGAGGCTTGTCTGTGTACATGACGCAATGTGTACATTGCCTCAAGATGTCCAGATTCATCAGATAGACAGGTGAGAACACTGGCAGTTGACTCTTGGACATGCCTGAATATAGAACTACATTCAGTGAGTACAACAGCTACATTACTCTACGCAAGTGAAAAAACTATGTACAAAACCTGTTCACCCTTACCTGTAGGTGATGTGGAAGATTGATTGCTATAGTAATCATTAGCTTACATACTGCTTACAAGTCCTGAACAAGTGCTTAGCATGAATAAGCAATCTGGATAGGGTCTTGGATAATATAAAAACATGGCCCCCTCCACCCAAAAGGTACACAAGCATATATCCAAGTACACCACAGGGCCCCTGTACCCACAACTATGCAGGTACAAGCTGCACTCAGTCTGCATGTGACCTGCCCACATCACGGGTTGTATCATACACATATGGCAAAACAAGATGCTCTCCACGTATACATCACATAAAACATAGCTCCATGTCAGGTTGTGTACACACTGAATGGTGCACACCAACAGGTATCCCAACCCAGACACCACTGATAATGAGAAGTACTGCACTACTACCCTTATGAGTATAGTCTGGAAGGCCATGAACCTTGATCACTTAAGTGATGTCAGGAGTACAGATGTAGATGACAGTATGGTTGATGTCACACTGCATATCATAACCTTGCCAGGTCATAGGACATCATCACCCATACTGTGTACCACCTATACTCGGTATACTAGATGTACATTCCTATGTCACAGAAGTGTTTAGCAACAGGACTGCTGGCAGAAACAACATTACAGAAGGTGTCTGAATAATATGTGATCATCACACCAGTGGCAGCTACAGTATGTCAGGGTTAATGAATTCTATTCCCCCTCATTGTAGTCCATACCTCACAGACAACAGAAGGCATTTGCCTATTGAAGTATGTGAATGACTATGACCTAGGAGCAATAGCTGACTTGCATTGTTACCCCTATGTTAATAACCCTGTACCCATCAACTACCACCTAGGCAGCGGTCGTCATAATTTACACTTGTGTGTGAGGGATGCAGCTGGGAAGTTGTCTTTCCTGTGATAGCTATGTCACTACACCCATCAGGGAGTTATATGTGGCAACCCTAATAATAATTGGGTGCCATTCATGAATATAGAGATTATTGTCCAGCCATACAAACCACTCAAGTGACCCATATCAGATCACATATTTCCTTTAAGAGGTATTGGCCATGTGCAGATGGCCTACACCAGCCTTCCCATTCCCCATCTCCACTATGCAGGATGATGCATACCCTGAATAAATCCATGTCCAACCCAGTGATGTTGGACATGCTACACATACTCATCCTGATCAAACACATACTTCATGGACATCCACCTACCACATGCTGGACAGATCCTTGTCCCATACACTTGACATAGTCCTGCCATACTATGCATTCTTTTCTGTCAAAGCTGCACCCCTCTCAGACATGGTGCGATGACCGCATGGTAATGCATGGTATATGTATCATTAACCCTGTGGATCAGTAATGTGGCACTACTCCACCTGGCCCACAGACCCACCTGTCAACTACTGCCAGGTAACCTTTCATCCTAGATGCATACATGGTCCATGGCATATAGCCCACTAGTTGACTTTGACTGAACATTCCATAGTTGATATCCATCCCTGCAAATACCATCTGGCTAGCCAGTGCTCATGTGTATCACATGTGCAACACAAGTGATACATGGCAGGATGCTGAATCACTGTACAGTGCCATGTAGCTGTATATGGCAGAACATATACATGTAAAACCTTATGTGAGCATGTCTGCAGGGTCACAGGTCATGTCTGTTAAGGCAGTGTAAGTCCTTATATGTGACATATACACTGCATCAAAGTCGAGTGCATTAATGTGGATACATCCAGCCATGTGCTGATAGGTAGGAACACCAGTACAGGCAAACAGACATGCCCACATCAAGACAGCAACCACATGGAGTATGAGCAATGTAATCAGGTGACACACACACACATATATGGTGATAATATCCACTCAACATTGAGTGTCACATGTGTGTGACACAAACACATCAGTGTCATGTAGGTTTGCAAATACAACTATTTAAACTGAAGTAATGCGATACACATGTATGTTCAGCTGTAGCTCTGTATGTCTCTGAGGTACTGTGACCTGTCTCCATCATTATGTCTTCCAGGTATGCCACATGGAAGTATTCCCCCTTTTACATGCTTGGAGGATGTGGCCCTCATCCCATACCTACTCAATAATCACAACATCCTGTACAGCCATGTGCCACAGGATGCACAGCAGCGGGATGCCCTGTGGATGGAACTTTGCAGGAGGGTTAATGATGTGGGTGGCTACAACTACACATACCAGCAGGTGCACAGACACTGTGCAGACCTCATTAGATGGGCAAAACAGCATGCAAATGCAATTGCTAGGGAACAAGGTGCAACATGTGGTGGACCACCAACCCAGCCCCCACTCACACGTACCGAGGAGCTACTGGCCAACCTGGGGATACCTGCAGAACCACATCCACAAGCCTTAGCCGATATTGTGGATGTGGGTGTCTCTCAACCACTGAGCCTGGAGTTGTCTGGTAAGTCATTACTGTACCTATAACAACTATATTCCATATAGCTGCATGTGTCACTGTACAATATGTAATGTAACATCATATGCAAGGCATGTATACATACATGCCGCATACCATAGTATGCTACTCTGTGTATGCACACATGTGCATACACTATAGTATAGTCTAATGTACTGGTGTATGTGTTATGCACATTGCTCCCTGTAGCCTTTATACAGGGGTGGATTATGCTCATACTGCTGTGTTACTCCTATTTAGGTACCTCTGATGTTCCACGGAGACAGCAACCCATTGCAGGTGAGAGTGTTATTATTTATCAGGAACTGTAATGCACAAATCTATCTGCCATGTGGCCATTCACAACATGTACACACAATGTACAGTCCTGTCACAATATGCAGGTCAGACTTGCAATGCATCACAATGACTATCTGTGTGCCACACTTGCAAACTATGTGAATCATTTCACCTACATGAATCCTCACAAACTTTATTGTCAGATGTGTTGACAGCTGTGCATACAATGGTGCAGGTGCTGTTCACTTTTGGAATGTACAACAGATCTGATCTACACATGTGGTGGAATACAAACAGTACTACACAGTGGGCTGGAGTATGGCCAGCACACAGGTTTCACCGGTGTGGATCATAGCCCTGCTATGAATGTCAAACAATGTGATGTGCTATCTTGACATGTCCATAACATCTATTGGCCTGGCTGCTACACTGCCTAGTGTGTATACACCTCAGTGACGTGGGTCACATTCCACATTATATATGTACTGTATCTGAACACAGTCATGGCTATGAATCCTGTCTGTAACTCACAGTGTATAGCACTAGAGACTCCTCATGATTCCCTTTGATGGCCATGCACATCAGCTAAATTTGCAGTATATCTGTAGGGTGGACAGACAACACTGAATTGGTACACCATTGCCCCACTGTATATTCGACAGGAGACCATTGTGTTAAACATGTATGCATGTCATTCCACACATTAGCAGATCAAATGTCATACTACATGTGATTATCAAGGTCATATGCCACACATCAGGCAGGCATACTCTTAACCTGTGCTGGTCCACATGGTGTAACACAGGGATGTATGCTAACCACTACTATGATTGTGTAATTTGCATGCCGTCTGCTATCACACATGCATGCTGTGTGCAACCTAGGGATGTATGATAACTACCACTATTATTGTCTGCGCTGCATGCTGTCTGCATATCACATGCATGTTGCATGTCTTCTGTCATATCACATGCATGCATGTGTGTCTACTGTATAGATTGTAATGTACAGTTCTTGTCTGCCCTTACAGGTGATGTAGGTGCATTGCCCTCCTGCGGTACATCAGATGTTAGTGTCCCCACACACTTTAGCAGTGATGATGAACATATGATTGGGTCATAGGCAGAGTTGTCAAGGGCTGAAACTTTGCCATTGGTTGCCATTCCATCTATATCCACCTCATCCCTGCACACAGATCCCATACCTGCACATACCCCATCACCAGTGGCCATAGATGAAGGACAGTTGGCACGTGGTAGCTTGGAACAGGAAAGTGTGGGGGCTATGGAAGGTGTGCCTGCACACCATGGTGTCAGCCAAACTACTGGTGGTGCCCCACACAGGCACGTGGCCAGTGCTGCTTGTAGGAGGACCTCTGGCCAGCATGCTCCTGCATGACGAAGCACAGCAGCTGGTGTCATCAAACACATGTTTCAGGCTGTAATGGAGGCACGTGCTGAATGGTGTAACAGAGAAGATCAGTATCTACAGAGGGCTGCTGTCCATTCTTTAAACAACAGCATCCAGGCGATGGTAAATGCTCGACAGCAGATTGCTGATGCTTTGGATAGACGGTTGGTGACATGGTTGGAGTCCTTGACTGTGGCATGACAATCCGCAAATGTGAGCTGTCTGTGTTGGAACATCTGGTTAGAGTTAGGCATCGGGCACGTGGACGTAGGCCTGCTACATCACCTGTGCCAGGTCTACGTGTACAAGCTACCTCACATGCCCGCTCCCATAGTGGCAGTAGCAGCAGCAGTGCATCTGGTGCTGTCCCGTCCACACCATGACACAGCAGGCCATGTGTACATAGCCCGGGATGGTCCCAACAGGGACACGGTTCCAGTGGACTAGTGACATTAGACAGTACCCAATCTGCACCACTGTCTGGTAGTGCCCGTGCAACCCCTGGCAGGCACAGGTCACATGTCAGTGGCTGGACACCATGAACTGTAAAGCCTCACCTGTACTGTCTGCAGCTGTCAATAATACCCCTGTGTAGACCAGACACATGGGAGTACAGTGTGCAGACATACATGCACACACTGGACATATATGTAGGGCACAGCAACACACACATGCATAACAACCACACATGCCCAATTAGATCAAAGGCCCAAACCCACACACATGATGTCATCCGGTGGTGCAGCCTAAGCCTCTGGCAAATATTAACACCCTGTGCATATGATGATGCCTGTGCCGCATCCCTGACATCCACACCATCGGTGCAGGGACATGCTCATATGGTCTGATGCACAGGGTGAACAGATTAGGATGATATGTGTAGTTTACAAATGTTGAGGACTGTTGACAGTGAGCAGATATACCATGTAGTACAGGTGTACAATACTGTTAACAGTATGTGTCTTGTGTAACAACAGTGCAGCCTAGGCCTCCGGCAAACATTAACACCCTGTGCATATTATGGTGCCTGTGCCGCATCCTTTCATCCACACCATCGGTGCAGGGACATGCTCATGTGGTCTGATGCACAGGGTGAACAGACTAGGATGATATGTGTAGTTTACAAATGTTGATGACTGTTGACAGTCAGCAGATATACCATGTAGCACAGGTGTACAATACTGTTAACAGTATGTGTCTTGTGTAACAACAGTGCAGCCTAGGCCTCCAGCAAACATTAACACCCTGTGCATATGATGATGCCTGTGCTACATCCATGACATCCACACCATCGGTGCAGGGACATGTTCATATGATCGGTTGCACAGGGTGAACAGACTAGGATGATATGTGTAGTTTACAAATGTTGAGGACTGTTGACAGTCAGCAGCTATACCATGTAGTACAGGTGTACAATACTGCTAACAGTATGTGTCTTGTGTAACAACAGTAAATGCATGTTGGTCATGTTCTGCTGTCCATCTTCAGGTCTAACTGCACATGCCGGTGGATGTCACTGTTTGCAGTTAAGTGTCCCATATGTCAGTGTGGACTACTCACAGGTATTTATGAATATACCAGCATGCACAGTGTAGTTGCCACATACCAGTAAGAATGTCTAACGTTACAAACATGTCTACTGTTCTAAGAGCATGATAGCTGTGTATTAAGTTACTGTGGCCCCAGACGTGACATCCATAAAGGGTGAGATCACAGGTACAGTTACATGGAGTGGTGAGGTAAGAGGGTGGTCTAGCTGATTACAAGGGTAGAGGCCAGTGGGAAGTTTGATGCCTCAATGGGAATCAGTAATACACATTCCCATGACAGGATGCCAACACACAACTGCACCCACACACTCAGGTATTGACACACATGTATTCAGTGACACTGTAACACACACACACACACACACACACACACACACACACACACACACACACACACACACACACACTCACGGCTTCACCGACACAATAACACACACTCGCACACAGTTGCAACTGGTGTGCTGATGACCCCTGCCTATGTGCAAATCATCATTACAGTACTATGCGCCTACATGACGCACCACAGAGAATACACATATACAGGTAGTCAGTACGGTCTAAGATTGGGGACATAAACATGGATAGTTGAATGCATTGCCTGGATGGTGGGAGGGGTCCTATCATTTCAATATGGTAACATACATCCTCACCCCAGGGACCAGTCAGCCCTACATACACACACTGTGGCATTCAGTAATTAATACACCTATGTCATGCATATACAGATACCTGACGTGTGAAATACACACCCCTGCCTATGTCCTGCTTTATACATTGCAGTCTGTACAGATGTGTACACTAGTGTACAGGAGAGTAACAATTGAGATGTATTCCCCACAATACGTGACAAATATGGAAACACATTAAACCACACATGCCAGTACTATAAATCTCAGACCTGCCTAGATCATGTTATGTATGTCAGACATACAGCAGTATTGCACACGTTACAAACTGTACTGACGTTTTCTGTGCCAACAGTGCTGATATATGCAGTAGCGATGTCATATCTATTAACAGGTGTCAAGTGATTTACCTTCACTATCACCCTGACCGCTGTCTAAGTTGTGTGTTATGTCCTTCAATTAACAAAACCATTGCTTACCGGTTACACAGGGTATTGTAGGACCGCTTATGACATACCTGTGAGATGTCCACAGCAAACATCCATCTGCAAAGATGCCCCACCACTTAGTTATTTCAACACATCTGTCCATACCTGTAGTACATCTTTCTGTACATTCAGCATATCACCATATACAGTTGGCAATGTTGAGGCTGCATTGCAGCTGCATGATGTACTAGGATACACGCCACCTGCATACAGCAACTGCACACGCATGTTATCTGAATGCACAACACTATGTGTACAGGAGTGTAGGTCCTACAATCCTGACATTTGGTCATGTTTGTAGGCATTGCTATTGGTGGATATGTGTAATAACATACATGACACATGGACTGTTGTATGATATGATGGGTGACCAGTACAAAAGGGATGTTACCTCTGTCAACATTGATATCACACCTTATGTACTGTTAGCATTCAGCAGCCATGGACCTACAGTCCATGTGTATGTGTGTAATGGCTGTAGCCACCTGTTTGCACAAAGGACTACAACAGCTATGCTACATGTGTATATATATATATATATATATATATATATATATATATATATATACACATCTGTGTGTCTGTTGACCAATACATTTCCTGCTCATACACACTTGCACATGAATATTGGGTTTTATATATGCTTTACCAGCATACTATTGCCTTAGTCATTATGACACCGACACATCACTTCGGTTATCTTGCAATCGGTATTTAGCATGTTATACAGTGGACAGATGTCGCAATATGTTCATGTACGGATTACCGATGGTAACTGGGATGTGATACAGTGTCATTTGACCTGCTCCTCATCTGCACAGCCTATTATTCCAGCTACTGTCTTTGTTTGTCTGTGCACATTCATATTATTTATGTCAATAAATGGAGTGCATGTGTTACAGAGAATGTACTTCAACATATTGTTGTCTGCATGTGCGTATGCATATATACCTAGTACATACCAGCTGACCTACATGGGGCGGTCCATTGGAACTGACCCACACAACCCTGGCATGCCTGGATCCATAATCACATACCTATAGTTCCTCCACCCCACCCGTGTTGAGTTTTCATGCATAACAGTCATTATCCACTTGATATCGCAGCCATGACTCACCTTTATACATTGCCCTCTCCAGAGCGTTTGGGACCCTACACACATTTTGTCCCACTTTGTGTATTCACAGGATCTCCTGCCATTTATATTTGCACATACGTGCCTTTCCTGGAGTTATGGATTATAGCCATTTGCGGTTTACAAGCGTAGGTGGTCTGAACATGGATTACATTCCGTCTGTGTGAAATGTAGACATAGCAGTTCAACGATGTTATTCCCATTGGTAGAACCCTACCTGTGGTGTGAATAGTAGTGCTCTGCTCACTCTTGGGCAGCTTTATCTAACATACACTACAAGCACTATAAAATACCTTAGTTGCTCTTGATTCCCTTCACAACCCTTGTGTATGCTTTATTCTTACGGCATTCATTCTTCATATAGCACACACACACACATATATATATATATATGTGTGTGTGTGTGTGTGTGTGTGTGTGTGTGTGTGTGTGTGTGTGTATATATATATATATATATATATATGTGTGTGTGTGTGTGTGTGTGTGTGTGTGTGTGTATATATATATATATATATATATATATATATATATATATATATATATATATATATATATATATATATATATATATATATATATATATAAAATCTATATATATGTATATAAATTACATCTGTACATAAAAACATACCTTTCCTATGCTGGGAGCGGCTTACACCCGCGCAGGCACACTCGCCTATGCTTACTGTGCGTTACATATGTTTGCTGCCTCTTATTTGTGCTTACGTGTGCCTTATTCATTATGACAGTACCACTTTGATTGAAGAAATACAGTTAATGGCCCCATGCAAACCACACGTTCACCTTTACATGTTTAAATGTTGGCTTTACCGCACAGCGACATTCATTCCACAAGGAAAATGTTATATGCTACAGTCAAACGTGAACTTGGAATGCCTTTAAGTTAGGCGGATGCTCTAACCACTACACTATTGGTGTTCTGCTTTATTTATATGTATACTCATGGTTCACAGTTACCCAAACAGATGTCTCAACACTTCACTTACACAGGAGGCATCCATTCTCCTGTTGGGAAAAGCACAGTACTACACATGCACCATTCCCTATTCCCTACTGCTCTGGACCCGTGCTGCATGTTTACTCACTCTGAGGATATTCAGAACTCCAAAGCTTATGGTCCTGGCACATATGTGTGTTTGATTGTCACGGTGTTCATGTAGTCATCCAGGTTTAGGCTTGTCCGACTGGAGACCGGAACAGCCCTGTACCCATTTGAAAGTAAGAATTAGCACATGGACAGAGTTATTCCCAGTGTTACCATTCTACCTGTATTTACAGACACAGGGTTTTGCCCACCTCTGACCAGCTTGATATGTCGGCTGGTGTTTCTCTTCACATTCGTTACGGCTGCTTTATTGTGACCATGTTCACATATATATATATATATATATATATATATATATATATATATATATATATATATATGAATATATATGTCTATATATATATATATATATATATATATATCTGTCTGTACATACACATACATATACACCTACATACCTATTTACATTTCCCATACTGTTGAATGTTCGCCACGCATCCCCACTGGCTTTACCTCCCTATATCCGACGGACATTATTCTGGCCATCACATAAAATTAGCGGCCCTTGCATGGCTTGGACCCAGAAACAGACACACCTTAGTCACCGGTTTGACCACTACACCGTCCGTGGTACATTCCGCATGAATGTTAGCTAGGATATATGACTTCACTACAGATATTCAACAGTACTGGCAACATATGTGACGGTTGGTGTACATATGCATACGGACCTCTCAACCACTCAAGGACTAATTTCAACAGTAACAGGGATAAGGCAAGGACAAATCAGGGACAATCACAGACACTTTTAAAATATTAGTGCTATTAACTTGAAATGTTGACAGAATCAGAGCATATGTATTAATACTTATTTTCTGAAGTAAAAGACGTTTATTGCTGTTAATTATTGTCATTATTCATTCAGTGTAATTCATCACCTTTCCTCCAAAGGTCACTGGTTTTAGGGGGGGATTAAAAGGCTAGCCAGTTATTGTGCGAATGCTCTGACCATTGATAGGGTTGCCACCTTTTCATATGGCCAGGATGGGATATATTTGGGACACACCATGTTTTTCAGGGCAACACATACCCATGGCCAGTACAACAGATAGCACTTTTGTTTTATGTCTAAATGTAAGCTTATTGTTGTAGCAGTTTAGCTGCTTCTTCTGTTTTGTTTACTTGCTTATTCTGTTTCTTGTAACATGTAGGAATTTTACATATGGAAATAACTATTGTATGTGACTATTACATAAGATGTAGGGCATAATTTTGTCCTACGATCGACATATATTTTACATTTATAATGGTTTTGGTATGGACACAACTGCCCAGAGGGGGACTGTCCCTCACAATGTGGGACAGGTGGTAACCCTGACCATTGGGCTAGACTTAGCTACTGACGGCTTGCTAACATGATGCATTTCGCTTCCACTTGGTATAACTATTGACGCTACAATAGAATACGGGCACGGGGTTTTAAATGTCATTTGTTTGAGGGATGGGGACTCACTATTCAGCTACGTGCATTTGTGTTTGCTTCTTATTTTTGTGTTCGCAAAACTGTCTTGCATGCTTTGCATACGTTTCAGTATCCACAGACACTGACAGGTGTGATTACTATTAGAGGCAGACTGCACTATTCAGCATTTTAGGTTGCACCTAAACAGCCGACATGTCCACGCCTCCGTGCGGTGCTTGGACATGCCCCATGCACTCGCGCATGTTTACTATGCACGTAGATGTGGCGGCACTGCGCCTTCATTAATATGCATATGGTGGTACTACGCCATCTCTATGCCACACGGTCGGTGCAAGCCTAATGCTGTTCTTGCGCCGAGCTTCATGAATCCCAGGGTAAATCTTTTACTTTGTAGGTTATCTATAACTTCAGTTTCTGTTTCTGTAAATTCTCCATTACTAATCCTCTTTTCTGCTTTCCCCCTTTGTTTTCTTTTTTTGTATTGTAAAATTTTCCATATACAGATGCCTTTGCATATATTTCTCTCCAAATATCTTTGATGCTGCTTTTTTGTATTTATTAGTTTAGCTTTCTCCTTTGCATAAATATTGCACCATATTACATTTCTTTTTCTTTCTCCTGTCCATAATTCTTCTTTATTTGTTTGCCATGGATCTACTTCATATAGTCGACTTACTATTTTGTTAACTCTAGGTCATCGAGACCACATTGCAGAAAATGTAAAATAATGAACTCTGAAACATCGTATTTTACCTCCGAGAAGCTAACCACTTTTCCACCGACAATTAAAATGGAAAAGGAAGCAAATTAAACCCACCGAAGTGGGAAGCTTCACCCTCAACTAAATATACCGACTCTGAGATTGCACTACAGTGGAGAAAAGGCAAAGTTCATCATGGTGGTTGAGTGGTTAGTTTCTTGAAGGTAAAATACAATGTTCTGGGAGTTCATTATTTTAAGTTTTTGGCAATGTGGTCTATGATCTACAAGTCAGCAAAATGGTAAATTGACTATATGAAATAGATCAGTTTGCCACTGTTTTTCTTAACTTTGAGGACTCATTCTTTCATCATGCTTTGACTAAACCTACATTAGACTTTCTACTTTAAATCATACACTTCACAGGTATTCCATAACTTCTTCTTCTATTTGTTTATCTTCTATTTTACTAATCTTCTGTTCTGTGTTCCCACTTTATGATCTTATTTTTTTGTATTGTGAAATTTTCCATATCTAAGTGCCTTTGTCTATATTTCTCTTCAGATATCTTTGGAGCTGCTTTTTTTGTATTGATTAGTTTGGCTTTCTCCTTTGCATAAATATTACACCATATCAGATCTCTCTTTCTTTCCTATGTCCATGTTTATTTTTTATACCTTCTTTTTCTAAATGGCCCAAAGTTTCTTGATCTATATAACATTTTTCATGAAGCTATTGTATTAATGAACACAAAATTGCATTTAAGCTTTTGACAGTTTTTCTTGTGCAAGTATTTTCTTTCCTCTAATTTCTGTCTTAATCTTTTTGAATATATTCTGTCTGGTAATTCTGTGCTTCTTGCATAATAGTAACAATACATAATTTCTTTCTTATCCTCAACAGTCTAATCTGTCTTTATGGCTCTTTTTTGGCCTATCAATTTTTGTGCTTTTTGCGGACTATTACTTCCTTCTACAACAGTGGGGGGGGGGGGGGCATCCTTCCCCTTATTCTAGCCTAATCCCATTGTAGGAATGTTTCTTTGCCTTGAGGAATCTACACTGTCATTTTTATCAGTCCTGGCACCAGTGCATCAACCCGGATTGGGTATTTTTTATCCTGAGACCTGTGCACTCAACTATCTTTTTTATTTTTTAACCTACTTCTGTCCATGATATATGCTACATAAAATACAGTCTATATATCAGTTTCATCTTAATGAGATTTTGTAGAGACAGAGTCCACCCCATGAAGGTACTCACCAAGAATTGAGGAAGAATTAAATTCTAGTAATACTACTCTCCTTTTATTGCTCATTTTATCATCTCTCCATCTGGACCCCTCATCTATTCATCCTGGCCCTCTCCTCTGAGGACTTGCTACTGTACATCCGCAGTAGTATGTCCAGTTTTGCATCTCCTACAAAGTTTGTGCTGCAGGTCAGAAGCCTGTAGATCACAAATAGTATTGTATACATTAATTTTCATTCCTACTCTGCTCATAGCCACTTCCAGGTATGGAATATTGCATGCTCATGCTACATGAAGTTGGCATAAGTTTGTGATTGTTCAGGGCGCTGATGTTTTTTGTACCATGTCCTTTGGAAATACAAACATTATTTATAAATCCCAGACTGAATACTTTTGTAGCACTGTACTTTTTCATTTGCTGAAGGACATCTTGACTTTCATTTGACCTAACCTACACCTAACCACATACATGCTATTTTTTCATACTGTCTTATAAGTATTTCTGGACAAGATACTTTTATCTTCAGCCATAGTTTCACATTTCAGAAACTAAAATCATAAAATGCAGGAAAATGGAAGAAGCTTAAATATGTAGATATCAAGTTGTATATGCCAAATGGAATTTTTGTTATGGCTTTTATCATAACAAAACATATTACATGAAAAAAATATTATATCCCCACCATATTATAACACCAAAATATACTCTTACAATTACTTAATTTGGGAACGAGAGCTTGTTATATGTATACATTTGTTTTGAAACACATTGCAAAAAATCAAGCAGCCTATGAAGTTACATAGCTCTTGTGATACTGACTACCAACATACTATTATACATCTGAATTAATCTGAAGTGTTCTAGCAAAATTCTTATCAAAATATGTCACACACTCAGAGTGCAGATGCTACATGCTACAGTTAACCTTTGACAGAAAGCTAAGGATTGATGCTGTGTGATTGTATTTATTTACTTATTGGCATTTTTTACCTGGTATAGTCCGACTGAACAGACTGAACACAACTGTTCCTTTTCAGCAGAGGCCTGGGGAGAAAGTCTTTACAGTATACAAAAATATACACATTCAATACATTCTTGATAGCTAGCAATTGAACAAATATGATATATGTAGTAACTAGTATACATAAAATTAAGTAGGCAAGATTAACGTGTATACAATTTCAAATAAAAGAAGAAAATGGCATTTATAGAATTGTGCAGCAGAAAGAAAATATTGAGAAACATAGTAAGAAAAAAGGGTGACAGGCCATTATTTGGCATACTAAGAGTATATAGATAGTGTGAGTATATAGATTTAACTAGGTTGTTTTATAGTGTTTTGAAGAGGTATGAGAATAGATCATCCTGGTGTTGAGCATGCACATAGCCAGGTGTTCTTTGGGTATTGTGCAAGTTTTGCTTTAAAGATATTTATTTATTTATCTAACATTTGTTGACCGAGAAAGTCTGACTTGGAATGAAGCTAATTTTCAGTGGAGGCTCTGGGAGAAATGCTCCAGATGCATGTCTTTGTAACGTGGGAGGAAACCAGAGCACCCAGAGAAAACCCACACAAATGCAGGGAGGACATGCAGACTCCACACAGAAGGCACTCCAGCCGAGAAATGAACCGGAGAACCTCTTGCTGTGAGGTGACAATGCAACCATTGGACTAAAGATTCATTTTTGTCTTTGTGTTTTATCTGTAGCAGAAGGGCATGACAAAGCTTTGAGACATAATTATAACAAAGTGAGTCTACTGAAACATTTTTATTTGGTTTGATTTAAGATCTAAAGATGTCTATATCTTCATTTTCTTGCTATACTCAAATTTATTTTCATGTTATGTGCAGTGTGATGATATGAGGTAGTGCCACCTGTGCCTGGGAGAGTAGGGCATTCCATGTGTAACATATGCCAGCATAACTAGCTGGGGTTTTATAAAGAATTTTATTTCATTTGACCATCACACTGATTTGTACAGATACTTGTGTTAAAAATGTATTTGAAAAGTTGCTTTTTTTAAAAAAATGCATCAACAGTGGGTCCTGCTGGACAGAAAAGAGATGTACGTGTATATCAGATAATATTATTATTATTATTATTATTATTATTATTATTATTATTATTATTATTATTATTATTATTATTATCATAGCTGATTAAATGTACATGTTTTAACAGAGAATTCTGGAAGGGAAGAAATTCATCTCAGTCCTGCTAATTTTGAAAAATAAGTTGAAAATTAAATGGGTAGCTTAGGCCATAACTATTTTATCGTACAGGTCTGATTGCAGCCAGACACAAAAATGTTTGGGAAAACCAGTACTAGGAATCTTACTGTAGGAGTGAACTAATCGCTACCCTGGATGGGTGGAAGTGTTTAAAATTATTTTATAGCTTTCAGATGCTGCAAGAGATCTTTGCAAAGCTCCGGGTGTGTATTGTACCAGAGTCAGGTGACCAGATGTGATGTCATTCTATAACCAGTCCTGAAATTATTTTATTTAGATATTAGTGAGAGATATTCTGGAACTCTTGCAGCAGCCCTTTGGAATCTGACAGGGAAAATGTGTCATGGACATTACACACATCCACACACCTCATCTTGCCTTGCTGTAGTAAGCAACTCAGTAATCATCATCTTGCCTTCTTTAGTAAGTAAACAGGGAACAGTACTTCTTTAGTCAGTCAGGAAAATATAGTGAGATTGGTTAAGTATTGTTTTTTTGCGTGTGTGAATCTATCCAATTGTGTTTTTTTTATATCTCCTGTGATTGAAACACTGGTGTTTATTGTAACTAGATATTAAATATTCTTATGTTTTCTACTTCATTATTTATTATTATACCATGACCCCCCCCAAAACGTGCACGCTGATTGGCCAGCGTGCACATTGTAAATCGAGTTATATTAATGGAAAAAGGTCCGGTCGCCCGGACCTTTTTCCATTAGTATAACTCTACTTTTAAAACACTGTCTCGCTATGTTAAATGGGTTTAACATAGCGAGACAGCTTTAAAATAAGCAACGGAGATCTCCGTTGCTTATTTTAAAGCTGTCTCACTATGCTAAACCCATTTAACATAGCGAGACAGGTTTTAAAAAAAAAGCAACGGAGAAAGCAAGATCTCCGTTGCTTTTTTTACTGTTTCGCTATGTTAAATGGGTTTAACATAGTGAGACAGTTTTAAAATAAGCAACGGACATCTCCGTTGCTTATTTTAAACTGTCTCGCTATGTTAAACCCATTTAACATAGCTTAAATAGTAAAAAGCAACGGAGATCTTGCTTTCTCCGTTGCTTTGCCAACTCTGATGTACTGCGCAGGCGCGCAGTACATCAGAACTGCCGCAGATGCCAGACATCTGCGGAAGGGCAGTAAACAAGCATTATACTATGCCATTATTTAAGAAAAGTAATAGTTTCTTTTCTTAAATAATGTCATGGTATAATAGCAATAACCCACTTCTGGGTGTGGGTAATGCTGTATTTACCCACGGTTGGCTTTGTTTGGTCCCTTGGGCTTCGCCATCGGGACCAAACCACACCAACTGTGGGTAAATACAGCATTACCCACACTCAGAAGTGGGTTATTGCTATATTAAACACTTCTATGCCACTGATTGTGTCTGGTCCTTTAAAGAATACTTTTAGCATCTTCACAGTACTTATGCTTATTTTAGTGACACTGTGGCGGCTCCTGAAAGCATTGCTGCATTGGTTACATTCTACCATTTGTATTAATATTAAGAGCTTTAGAGTAGCTGATTGGTGGCAGCATAATTACTTCATAGCCTGTGTGTGTGTGTGTGTGTGTGTGTGTGTGTGTGTGTGTGTGTGTGTGTGTGTGTGTGTGTGTGTGTGTGTGAAAATAAAATATCCAAGTGTGTGTGTTAACATCTAGAAATAAGGGCACAGAGCTACAAAATGATTAATGTGACGTCTTATTTGGGGCCTGGAGAGAGAAAGAGAGTTCAGCCCCAGGTCTGGAGTGTATTCCCTGTGTGCTCTTAACAGAAATTGTGCTTGGTGCAGACAGCTGCATCTGAAAATAATGTGTGTATCAATTTTTTGTTCTTAGTGGCTGTTCCTCACCTATCTCAGCAGTGAAGATTGAGAATACTTGATTACTGGCCTAGAATAGGGACCATAACATGCACCACTCGATATGTTTCTAGTTTTTAGGAGCAAACATTTTTCCTGTAACACTGAATGTAACTTTGAAAAGAAATGTGTGAGTAACTGTGTGTATTATTTTTACTTTGCAAATAATGGCAGTTCAGTTCAGACATGTTCTAGACAAGTATTATATCAACCATCTAGAAAATAAGTTTTATGTTATCCCCTTAAGAAAAAAAATATATTTTAGCTTGGCAGACTCTGTCACTTTCTTTTGTTGCTCTGAGCAATTCTGCCCTTTCTTCCTAAACTCAGTAATGCATATCAGTACCAAAAACCTCTGTCCTTCTGCTGCTCATCTCTGCTGATGTTCTTTCATTGTCTTTTTTTTTTTTGTAATTCACTGCTTTAAATGCTTTTCTGGGTTTCACATCCAGTTTGTCCCTCAATCCTCCAGTTATTATAAACACCATTTCAAATTTCTCACTGAAAACATAACACAGAATCCAGGTATTCCCAAGAGTTTCTTTCAATATTTTGGTCCCTTTGGATTTAGATAAAGCCCATTTTTGCTTTGCTGTATAATTCCTCATATTCCCCTTTCCTCATGCTTTCCCTGAGTATTCTGTATCCCTCTTCCTGCTACCAGTCCCAGGGTCAGCAGTTATTCAGAATCATCTTTTCTTTCATAACTCTGTTAGATCTTGGCACCAGTAGCAGCTTTAAAAAGGTTAATGAGTTGCTTATATTCAGATATGAAGCTATTAGCTCCCTGATCATTCCTGTTCTTAATCTTCAGTCTTATCTGAGAGATTGCTGGTATCCAAATGCACCAAAATATCTCTGTAAAACTTTATATTTTTACTGATCTAATCTCTATTTGTCTCCACTTTGCTATAATTAACACGGGGACCATCTGTATTTTATGATGATCCTTCTCTCCTATTAGACTTGGCCTTATTACCAATGACATTCTGCTCTACCAATATTTATCTTGTCTTCTCCTAACTGACCATTCCATCTCCTCCAAAAAAGTATACATCCCTTCTAATCCTCTTACATTCCATTAACTGAGTCTCTTACTTGTCCTGCACTAAATATTTTACTCAAATGCCTACATTTATTTATTATCTACAAGAAGAGTACTAAAGAGTACTAAGAGTACTAAAAATTCCAAACAACTCCAGACAAGCAATAACCAGAACTCATCTTCTCTCCACCCTATTATACACTTCTCTCATCTTTACTAGCATAAGCAAAACTGATCTAGCTAAGCTTGAAACCTGCTATAACAAAATAGCTAAATTTGCTACCAACTCTCCTCACAGGTCTCACTACTGCACTGCCTTACATCAACTAAACTGGCTATAACTACCCCATTATTTAGCTTACATTCAACTCACACTCACTCACAGACTTGTACATTGACCTGATAAAACCCCTGCTCTTCATCCTCCGCTTCAGTCTTATACTAACACCTAACCACTTCAGTCCTCAAATAAATCTTTAATACAGGTCTCCAAATCTAACAATAAAGCAGATGACTCTTGCTACTCTAACTACATCTTCAAAATGTGGAATCCTATCCCTCAGCATATCATAACTGTAAACCTTATCACTCTTTTCCCATCTCACTAACTGACTCTTTTATCAGTTTACTTCTAGTATCAGTACCTTACTTACTTACTTCTTACTTCTCTACCATACCCCCTTCTCTTCAGTAACAATTCACCCTCCTAACTTCAACACTTACCTAACTTTACATTTCATCCTCTGCCCTCCCTCTCTTCTTTGTTCCTTCTCCCTCTTCCACTCTCTTCTCTACCCATTCTCTAGGATATCCCCCTATACCAATACCTACTCAATTTATGAATTATATAATTGGTAGATCATGTCCTCCACCTATCTGATGAATAAGTACATAATTTACTGCACTGTTTGAACTATTTTTTGTGTACTTACACTCTTATTTGACATTATTCAGAAACCTGCCAACTTTATCAGCAACCTCCATTACTCTTAATACTCATTTATAATCAATGTAACTCTATGTGCCTTTCAGATGTGTGTTATTGATGTGTTTTACTTTGTAATCATTTTAATCAATATGTCTCATTGTATCTTATGAAGTTTATAGCTTCTGCTTTTCTAATTATTTTTACTTTTACTTTTTATTATTTGTAATTTTGTCAGTGGAGCTTTTCTCCCTGGGCCTCTGCTGAAAATGGGGTCTCAGCCAGTTGGACTATCCTGCTAAACAAATGTTAAATAAATAATAAAAATAAATAAAGCAGTTAGTTGACTCATGGGGGATTGTTATAGCATGCTGCAAAATGCCACAGTTGTGAAAGCTTTCCTGCCCTTGAGCAGAGTGTTCAGCTTGTTATACTTACAGAAAGTGTGGAGGGCAATCCAAGTAGCTGCTACAAGCACTTTGGACAGAAACATTCTTAAAGGAGGCTGCATTGGGTAGCTGCTTCTTAGTAAAGTGAGCATGTGCTTTCATCTCCAGCATTTTTCTATGGTTCGCATACAAAATGCATTGCAATTAACCAGTCATTTTGACATTGCTTGCTTAGATTCAAGCTTATTTTGTTTAATTGTCATGAAAGACACTAAAAACTAGTCATACCTGAACTCCTTTTGTCTTTCTGTAAAATATTTCATCTTTCTATGCAACATACAGCAAATGCCATATCATCATTCCCTATTTTGGAAATGGATGTAGACAATGGATTATTTTATGGTCTGATTTAATGTCATTTCTGCTACCACCGTATACACTAATGAATGATTAATCCTAAGGCTTACTCTGGTTATATGAAACACTTTAGGGCTCCTTGTGCATAAAGGCTCAAAAGTCAGAAATCCTTCGGCATATATGAAGGACACCATTCAAAGACTTTTTCAAGATAACAAGTTGAGAATCACTGAAGCTCTGTTCTTGGAAGGAGCTAACTTTTTTCCACCACAAAACTAAGGTAACATAGAAGCATGCAAACATTTTAGAAGATCTGAAGAGCAAAAATGTGGCTATTCTTCTCAGACAATAACAGGATTTTCTTGCAGTATTAACATCAGATATCTATTGAATTCTAGAGTTAAACCATAACATTGTGCTATTCTAATCAACATATTTTCACTGCATAATATCAACATATTTAAACATGTAAAATCAATAAAAGCATAGAATCATTTGTAATAAAAATGATGGTGCTGAATTATGGTTCATAGTATGCTGCTCAAACATATCAAAGAATAATAAAAGGAGTCAGCTCTACAAAGGCAGCCATCTACCTGCACTATGGAATCATCAGTTGGTAAATTTAACAGCTACTTGGCATGTCAATAAGTCATATTACCAATGCACACCATCTCAGTGGGAGGTACAGAAATCGAAACACACACATTGAAACATTGCTATCATGAATACAAATTCAGTTGCAACTAAAAGTAAGCAGAAATAGTAAAATGCATGGATTTCATTTTAATCAGAGCCAAAACAACTATATAGGAACAGGCAATTGAATCACATTGCCTCTTTTGAGAATATATCAATTGATGATCACTGGCATATGAGTACCCCTGATATCTACACTATAAAACATTTCTGTCATATGGCAAAGAGTGAGTTAGTTTTAAAATATGCCAAACAGCAAAATCTGGCAATGGTATAAAAAAGATGGAATAAATATTCATTAAGAAAAAATGGAAGACAACTTTGTAGAGTAGCTATGAATTTAACCTGTGTTATGGTCTACTAGAATATGAATTCTTTATTGTCCTGTCTTTTTGCTTTCAGAACTTCTTTTGCTCCCAATTTTCCCATTTAAAGGAAATAAACATTCATCTCCAAATGATTCTTGACCAGTTATTTATTTTTTTATTTATTTTTATTTTACATTTGTTGACCGGGCTAGTCTAACTGGATATATGTCCATTTTCAGTAGAGGCCCAAGGAGAAAAGCTCCAAGCATAGGCAGTGACATATCATATAATTACATGAAAATAGCAAACAGAAATAAAAAAAGTTAAAAAAAAATGTATGTACATTTTTTTTTGAGGATAGCATATTTGGAATAAGAAAAACTCTATTAAAGTGCTGGGAAGGAAATTTTGTTAAATACTAGTTAGAGGCAAGGTTGCTGGTTAACCCAGGTAAATGTAAAAGAACAACAGAGTAGAAAAGTCTAGGGAGAGTGAGATGGGGATTTAGATATTAGTCAGGGTTAGAGCAGGGACATAGCCAGTGTGTAGTAAAGTATTCTTTAAGGTATTTTTTGAAAAGTAGTGTGGAAGAAAGAGATGTGAGTTCCTTTGGAAGCAGGTTCCAGGTTTTTCCCACTGTGTTAGTGAATAGTGACCCCCCTGAACCAGTTTATACAGTTGAGTTTCACCTTCTTTTCCATGTGATGTCTAAAAATACTTTATCCCTTTATTTATACCTTTTGCTAGCTTGCCAGCTCTTTCTCTAGATATACATTGACTTTCTAGTAACTTTGCTAGATTCCACATTCGCCTGATGATACTTGTCTCCTTTAACTTGTGAGAAGACCTGTCCTCTGCACCAAGTGACTCCTTGACCTTTGCATTGAATTACACTGTCACTCCTTCTTTTTACCTTTATTTTTTCACTGTTTGGTTCCTCGTTTTCCTTATCTACAGACATTTTCCATGTACTTGACTCCAACCTACTCTTGTTTTGGTAGTTTAGAGCAAGACTTAATTAATGCTGCGTCAGTGACTTTAATTACTGAAACTGATAATATTTGCTAACTCAAAAAATTCTCAAATTCTCCAAGCCTTTATGTACTCCACATTTCAGTGCTGATCCTTGCACATTGCATCTTGTACCAGTGATGACCCTGACCGTTACATGGATGCTGTTTGGCAGTGTTGATTTTACTTTTAGTTTTGAACTATTTCACCATTGTTAACTACAATGTACATTTTATCATTCCTTGTACTTTTCTGTGTAAAGTGTTGAATGCCTTTGTCTGTTGTGACCATTACTTCATTCTCTCTCACTATTTAAGTTACATATTTTTTAGTTTGTTCATATACGCACAATATTGATGTGTTCCTGCTCAGTAAATAAGAAGTTATCAGTAAATTATCTACAAAAATTAAGAACAATGATATTCTGTATAAGCACATTTCCCACATAGCCATTTTCCTTATCTGCCTTTATTTTACAACATAATGGCATGGGCATTAAATCTTTAAAGCATATATTTATGACAATTATGCATTAAAAGGTAATAGTTTTCCCTTATACCTCACATTTTCTTGACAAATGCAGAAGTAAAGTAAAATAATGGCACTAACTGAAAAACAGAATAGCAGCATCAATTCAGATCACCATCCTAGAAAAATGAATTTCCTATTAATGTGTTTTGTATAACTGCTTCTATTGAAAACTTTGCTCAATTAAGTTGACCTACAGATGCATAATTAAAATGCTCATCTGGTACATTATGATGTCTACCATACAAATTCTAGTACAATCTCCCAATAAAAAACTTTTAGAAATTCAAAGATGCATTATGGTTATTTGGTTGCTAAAAAAGTAGTGCTTTCAGTTCAGATAGAGAAGTGTGCTTATTGTATCCCTAACATTTAGAAGGCCCTGTGATGTGGCAGCCAGGTTAGCAATGGAAGGATGACACCCTTTCCACTACAAAAGTGATAACTCATTTGTCAACTTAGTAATATAATCTTTGTCATGTCCACACTGTAGCATGTAAGGCAATACTAGACACAGTAATCTGTATGAGAGATAATATGACTATTCTGCCAGAGAGCTGATACGATTCCAAAAAGCACAAACTTCAGACAGGAATCTTTACTCGACATAGAGCTATAGATCATAAGACAGACCAACAGACAAACAACCATAAGGTAAACACTTCATCAAATCAGCCTTCCATCAGTCTGTACAATCCATCCATCCATCCATCCATCCATCCATCCATCCATCCATCCATCCATCCATCCATCCATCCATCCATCCATCTCTCCATTTTTTTCATTATCTGCTTTATCCAATTTATGGCAATGGGGAGTGAGAACCCATCTTGTAAGACACAGGTGTAAGATAGGAACCACTCCTAAATGGGCACTAGCCTATCACAGGAGAGGCAGAAAAAATAACTGATAGACACACACACACACACAAACAGACACACACACACACACACACACACACACACACACACACACACACACACACACACACACACACACATGATGCTTACACACATGAACGGACATGATGTACATGCACAACAAATAAATACTGAGTATCATCAGTTCAACTGTCCTCATATCTTTGCATTATTGGAACAGACAAACAGGAAGCCCAAAAGAACACTCATGTGAACAGGAGGAGATCAGTTATAAAATAATGTATAGTGTACCTCAAAGACTGCACTTCACTTCCTGCAAATATTCTGTCCTCAGCAGGTTGTTAAAAAATAAATAAATTATTAAAAAGTCTTCCAGCATCTGTAAATCATGATCATGACTTTCATAAGAAGAGATCTGATGGTGAAGCATCCAACGTTCTGGTCCAGAATCAGAAAAGATCCGCTATCGTTCTGGGAGTTGCTCTTCCACATAGTAATGCACTAGTATTTATGACCGCTTGAAAGTGTGAGCATGAAAGGATCATTAGTCAAGGGCAAACCAGAAAGAAAATCCAGGAATTGAATGCTACCGAACTGAGCAGAAATCAATTTATGTGACTGTCTTCCACCATCCCAAATCTGATTTGGTCATGTAATCCAAATGTATTCAAAATAAAAATGTCTGAAAATAGCAGCTAGTCAGTAAATCTAAGGATGTCTTTTTGAGTAGCTCTATTTGTATATGTTGAAAAGTTGTTAATTTATGAACATGTCATGGGTACAATTGAATCTTTGTTTTGTAGTTTTTAATATGCCTGCAAAGAAAGTCTCCATCTTTAAAATGACTTGGTGAATATAGCATAGACTCCAATTATATTGAGACTTCCATGATATTTATTACCTTATTGTGAATCTGCCCTGTTGTAGCAAATAGAGTGAACTGCAATGTGTTATATCTTGTTAAATTCTACAAGTGTGGGAACTCAGAAGCTGGAGAAAGGTGTTGTTTTAATCATCAGAAAGAATTACAAGCCAAATTGTTCATTTTTTTCACTATTTTAAAAAGATGCAATGATATATACCTTAATGCAAAAGAAGCATAAATATAAGAGAAATGTCTTTAGCAAGTTTTGTGTGCTCTTTGCCCCCACTGCCTTTTTATCATCAGCCCCCTCTACTAACAGCCTGAAGACATCATCATGTATTCACTTATCAGAGGATGTTTGAGGTTAACGGCTTAGTTTCCCCTGTCCATCATACAAGCATCTAGTTAGGCATAGGTGAAGGGCATACGATTGTATTATAGCTAATGAGGTCCTCTCACTTTTTGCAGGGATGTTCCCTCCAGGCATCACTGCTTCACTTCACAAGGCATGAGTTGTGAGCTTCCCTGTCTCTCTCAGTATGTTACCACCACCCAGTGTGCCCCCAAGTGTGTGCAACACCTCTTAACTCTCCACGGATAGGTGAGCAGGCCATATCCTTCTCACCCCACCCTTTCCCTGCTTGACTCATCTAGTTCTAATGCAATGTAGTCAGAAATCTGTCCCCTACACCATGGAGGTGGGCTAGCTTTATAAAAAGTTAATAGAAAAGACTGTATTTCAGATGGGGTACACACGATAAAGTACAAAAAATTATATAAATTGTAGTAACATTAAACAAAAAAGTATAGACTACTAAATGTGTGAAGATTCCATGTTCTGCAATATTTAAAGTAGATATTGGCACATGCAGTAAATAAAATCTACCATTTGAAGAAGGACATTTCTAGATTTGTGAACTATGTGGAAAACTTAAACATAGCAACAGATGATGGAATAACTGTTTTATTATTTCACATGAAAGAATAGTAGGTGTATCACATATGAATCTGCAATAAGACAAGATAACACTTTTCAGGATGTGTAAATAACCAGTATAAAATCGCCCACAGTGTGGAATATGAAATTTGTAAGTGCGTGACTGTGCAACAGTGGCCAACAGGGATATTGTACTATGATGATGGCAATAAAGTGAATGAATGGCATGTTCAAACATAGATCACTGTTGCAGTAGCCTTAGCTGTATAGGTCCTGTAGTTCCTACCCCCGGCACTCAGCTAGCTTCTAAAAGTATTGGGCACATTCCACAAACTCCATTTGTCAGGAAGTCAAACAGAGCTCCATAAAAATAAAGATGGAATGCAAAAAAGTGTCCGAGAGTGCACATTTTGTGTATCCTGTGGAACTGTTAATCAACTATTGATCCCACAGTGTTAGGCAGATAAGTCTGCTGTTTGGAAAGACTCTCCATTTTTTGATTTTATGAAGAAAGCTTGTATTTTTCTGATAGAATGAATGTGTTTGGCTAGACTAAATATTGTAGGACTGTCATTGCATTTCTAAGGGAGTTGTAAATACTTCTACAATAGGAATGGCTTTAGTAAAAAAATGTTTCTCTTTTGTGAAGAAAATAATCATTTTTGACTAGAACTGTTTTTAGTACTGCAGTATTTGTGTGTTTTGAGTTAGGATACTGTGGTTAAGGGGCACTTACAGTGGTTTGCTTACCTCAGAACTACTTGTTCACTACCTCATACTTTACCAACTTGTTCAAGCTCCATTTCCCACTTTCAATGTGTCTTCTTCAGCTTACCTATGGAGTTATCCTCACTCTCCTCTGTTGTACCTTCCTTTGCCTGCAAAAAGTAGAGAGTCTTTGGTTTCAGGTTTGCTCATATTCTGTTTCAGCCACTGGTCATCTGTTGTGCCACAGACCTCTCATCTCTACCCTTACCATACTCTTGATGTATCACCTGCAGCCACCAAAGACTAGGAGATAGCCGTACCCTCAGAGGCTGTAGGTATTCCTTTGAAAAGCAAGAGAGTGACACCTTTGTCAGTGCCAGGGGAACGGCAAGTGAACAATCCTCACTTAGCCAGAGCATGGATGTGGAAGCTTGTATTGGTATATCTGCCAGATGTCAGCCATTTTTCAGGGAAAGTGCGCACAGTGAGAACATTTCTCAGTCTTCTTTTTCAATTTCTATGCATGGTGCTGATTTACTTTGCAAAGGAACTTACTTCTGTTTTTTCCTTGCCTTCTGACTCTTCAGGATAAAAAAAGGAGAAAAGTCCCTTCTGTTTCTGTCATGAGTTTTGATCAGAAGAACAGGCATTACAGTAGGATAGTTATGCATCAGGGACCTCCTCTCAATCTGACCATTTGGATATTGTAGAAAATATGCAATCAGATTTCCATCTTGAAGAGTTGATTTTGTTCTGATGCTTTTATCTAAGATGAAAAAGTTTTTTCAATAGGAACAGAATGACATTCCTAGTTAAGGATGTCTCAAGCTGCAGTTGCTCCTGTGTTGCATGCCTTTGAGGATGTTTTTATTTCTGCTGGTAGCTTACCTGATGGTTAGCCTTCTGTTTCCAATAAGTCAGCTAGGTTATAAAAGGTACCACAGACACACAAATACTTTTTTTTTAGTACTAAAGCAGATGCAACAGCTATTTTTCTCTGTCAAAATCTGCTACTACTAAACAGCTTATTGCTGCTAAAGCCTCTCTGACATGGATGGGAAAACAAAAGCTAGTTGGGCAAGAAAGCATATTCTTCTACTGCTTTGACTTTCAAGATTTTAAACTGTAAAGCTCACATGCTAAAGTTTAGCTGTTATCTTTTGAGACTGCTGAGAAGTTAATGGTTAACATTCTTTTTTTGTAGAAAATAGTTCATTAAATGCTTCTGTGACAGCTATTTCTCTGGTAAATAAGAATATTTTAAGGTGTACTTATGTACTTATTATGAATTAGTCTGGTAGTTGGTGCAGAAAATTAAGGGTCTTTTAATGAGCTGTTTCCTGTCTTCTAGTGGTCCAGGGTTTGATTCCCTAGGTCTCCATTGTTGTGTAACTCTGAGCAAGTCAATTAAACAGACAGTGCTTCAGGGCTGAGTCTGAAAAAGGTCTCTGAAGATCAGTGCTCTACCCAGGTAAACAAATACAAGTGTACACAGACTACACCACCTTGATGTGGTACTTAAACTAACGGGGGGTACCAAATCTTACTCTCTGTGCAACTTGCTATGATAGCCTGGGAGGTAGCAGCTCAGCTCAATTTAATTCTTCAGGCTTCATGCATTCCATCAGAGCAAAACTAAATTGCAGACAAGCTCAGCAGGACCATAACAGACCCCCACAAAAGGAAACTTCATCATAAAGTCTTCCAAGAATTAATCCTACTGTGGGAAACACTTCAAGTAGAGCTGTTTGCATCCTTTCAAAACAGACAAATACATTCTGCTTCAGGACTCCTTACCAGCAGGCCTAGAATATGTTTTTTCATTCCCTTGGAATTTCATCATTTCCATTGATTTCCAGTGTTCTTCTAAAGATGCAGAAGGACTTTTCAAACATTGCGGTTGTTGCTCCTTTCTGGCTAAGGACAGTAGTGGCTCTTCCTTGTTTTCAAGCTTCTCCACAGACTATATTTAGTGTAAAAAGACAGATAGAGTTTGATACATCCCAATCTTAAAACTCTTCAACTACCTGCCTGGATGATAGAATTGTGATACAATTTAAGCGACTTTTGTTCTGAAGATGTATTACAGGTACTACAAAAGGCAAGAAAGCCTATCACTAGAAAGTCATATATGAACAAGTGGAAACGGTTTTCTAGTTGGTGCCAGACAAAGGACTAGGATTCTTTTCAGGCCTGGCTGCTTCTGGTTCTTGGTTATTAGTCTGAGTTACTGTCTAATGGCCTATTGTATTCCTATCAAGGTATGAATACACATTTTTCATTGATGCAGGTTAACCACTTTGCTGATTGCAATTGATAATATTGCACATAATATAAGCAGTTACTGCCAAAACACTTACCCAGTTAACAAACCGAATAAATAAATAAAAGGAACATTTATCAGCCATTTCTGCTTGTTGACCTTCGGATACCTCCCTCTTTCTAATAATTCTCTAGTTGAACAATTTTGCAAATGTTGTTACATACATATCCACCTGAAGGATAAGCGGCTCATCCATAGGATCTTAGTTTTGTCCCTAAAAAACTTACTCTGTCGCCATTTGAACCAGCACATCTACTGATATGAGGTTCTCAACATGGAGGTGTGTTTTTCTTATTGCTCTGTCATCTGTTTGGAGAGTATCTGATCTGCAAGCTCTTACAGTGGGTCAACCCTTCATCATTTTTCAAAAGGGCAGGATTTCTTTGAGAACTCTTTAAACCAAACTGCTCATCTTGCAGTATTCTTCCCTGCTCCAAAGAACAAAGCAGAAAGGATTATTCACTCTCTGGATATGCAGCTCAGATACTACTTAGATAAAACACAACCTGTCTGGAAAGCTGAAAAGCTGACTAGCTGCTTGTTTTCTAAGAAGATAAAAGGAAAGGACATTTCGTGCCAAAGCAGACTATTTTTAGGTGGTTGTCTTCTGCTAGTTTTTTTGTTATACTCACCACAATAAGCCACTTCCAGGCGGGGTTACAGCTCATTCTACAAGAGAATTGGTTTCTTCGATAGCTTTCTTAAAAATGGTGGTGTCTGGAAGTATTCTAGAGGCAGCATCTTGGACCTTGGTACATATTTTTAACAAAGCACTATAAAATAGATTGTTCTTACAAAGGCTTTGCTAGGGTCACTCACCAATGGCTCTTGGAGACTTACTATATTCACTTCCTCCAGTTTTGTTTTTTTCTCTAAGAAATGGTCAGCTGTCCATATAGCTTAGGCTACTGCAGCAATGATATATGTTTGAACGGGAACACTACGAAAGCCCAAAACCATACAATACTGATGCCCACAATACCAACACCCAGAAGAACGAAATTTGAGAATCCCGATGGTGAATAATGGAGATTGCCGTATAGTGCGGAAAGGTAAGTTTGCCATTCTCCCAACTGTAGTGCAATCTCGGAGTAGGTATATTTAAATTACAGGGGTGTGGGGGTGCAGGGGGCTTGTCCCCCTGCAAACATGTTTTTGCTGGTTTTGGGGTTTTATTTTGTTGTTTTGGTGTTTTCGGTATTCTGTAGTTTCGTTCTTCTGGGCGTCTGTATTTTTAGTGTTGGTATTGTGCAGTTTTGGGATTTAGTAGTGAATCCGTTTGAACATAGTGCAGTTGTGTAAGTGAAACTTACAATAACATACATATCTGACAGATCACTGTTGCATTAGCCTCTACAATCTCCAGCCTGCTTTTCATCCTTGTAGGTTTTATTGTTGCCGAGGTGTAGATTTGACCACCCTTTTTATATACAGTTAGTTTGTTTTGTTTTATAGCACTGTTCTCAAGGGCTCTTGCCTCCCTCCTGGACAAAAAATGCTCTGAAGCTTTTCATGCAACAACTGTCTTTTGATGGAGCTCTGCTTGAGCTCCTGATAGATGGAAATGGAAGGTGGCCAAAGCCTTATGAAGTTGGCTAGTTGCAGGAGTTAGGACTCATGTAGCTTAGTCTACTACAATACAGATATATTATAACATCTACAGTTATGATAAGTTTCACTTTCACAGCTGTACTTTCGAAACAAAGCAGTGACGGTGTAAGGAAGAAAGGTGTGGTAAAGAAAGGAATGACATACACAGGTGTTAAATTATGACAGATTTCTTGATCTTTCAGAGCTTAGTAACTTAGTCAAATATGACTTAAGGTTGTAAAGATAAAAAAGTTAGTAAAATAGAAGGAAATAAGAATATATATATATATATATATATATATATATATATATATATATATATACACACACACACACACACACACACACACACACATATATATATATATATATATATATATATATATATATATATATATATATATAAAGAAAATCAAAATAAAGAAGTAGATAGAAAATAAGCACACATAAATGCCACAGGGAAGAAACATGAATAAAAGGCTTTGCAAATATTATGGAAGATCATAGTCTCTTAAGAGACTTTGCACAAATGTAGGAAAGTTGTTGTTGTAGGTCTTTAGGCTTTTCCCGCTTAGGGGTTGCCACAGCGGAACTCCAGTCTGCTAATGATTGACAGTTTTTAAGGTGTCGAGTTGCCAGCCTGACGCCCAACCTTCAACGAAGGCATGGCCATTCACCGCATGTCTTTTAAACGCCGACTCAAGTATGTATAAAATTAAAAAAGTCAAAATATTTTACTAGTTGATACAGATGGAGAAAAAAATGATGAGCAACAATAAAGAGAAAACGGGTTTCAAAAAATGAGAGAACTTGCAAATTATATTTAAGAAATATGACAAAAATAAACACCTACAAGATAGTAATAAATATAGCTGTGAGGAAAATAGACCTTGGCAGGACTCAGAAATGGTCCAGCCAGGAGAGGTAGATCTGGAGCAAAAAAAGGGCCCTTTAATTAGATTGCTGAAATCTGTGATTCAGTATCACATTAGCTGTAATGAGGAAAGATCTAATTATCAGCTTAATTTCATATATCTGAATTGCTAAGTGATTACCACAAGTGATACCAAGTACTTCAGAGGATCAGGTATCTTATTGGCACAGCCCCCCTTGTTACTCCACCCTTCACACAAATGCACAGATTATAAAAAAATCCACATTCACATATGGATTCATTCTCTCTTATAATCTTCATGTCCCTTTCATGGACAAATGCTGTCAGACTACAATGCCAGACATTAGCTTTTCATACACCTTACTGATCACTTGCAGCTTCTAACTGCAAAATCTGTTATTCTATTAAATTTTAAGTGACTTAAGTACTTTTAAATGTGTCTCTAATGTCTAATGTCTCCTTGTATTACAGCCATTTCATGTAAGTAAGGAGTAAGGAAAGATAAAATGCAAGAAATCTTCCCACCACACAGACACACACACACACACACACACACACACACACACACACA
>NC_056735.1:694909379-695201879 GCF_019279795.1 Protopterus annectens
TAAGGTGTAGGTGGGGTAGGAGTACCAGGTGAGTGAAGCTTATTAATAGAGCTCCAGAATTTTTTAGGATTACAGTTGGGATTGTTAAGTGAGGATTGATAATAGGTCTTTTTTCAAGATTGATTTGTTTCTTAGCTTTGTTTCTAAGTTCCCTGTAAGAGATAAGGTTGGAAGAGGTATTATTGCCTTTCCAAGTTTTCCAAGCTTTATCTCTGGTCTTCATGAGTATAAGGGTAGTTTTAGTTAGCCATGGAGCATATCTGAATTTGATGTGAGTTTTCCTAGTGGGGGCCAAGGGAGTTGAGGATGGATAGAATGGTGTTGTTGAAGTGTAGGACTGCTTCATCAAGAGTGAGATTAGAGAGAAAGGACCAGTTTATAGCAGAGAGGAGGCAGGTCTTCAGAGTGTCTGTGGACTAGTAAGGGTAGGTGGTCACCTAATGTGTCTGGTAGAGTGGTTGGATTATGGTAATGTTGGGGGTGAGATACTAGCACTCAGTAAATAAGTGAACCAGTAAAGGAAAATTTATGAAGGTGGGCAGAGGAAGAGATGAGCTGTCTGAATCCATACAGGCTGAGAGAGGTAGAAGGTGATTCTTTACTGATCTGCAGCCAGTCAGTATTGACATCTCCTAGTATCATGGTTTCATAAGGGATAGTTTTAGATATCCAGGATAGAAAGTGTTCTAAAATGGGGACATTATTTCCAGGAGGGATATAAATTGATGCAATGGCAATTTTTTTATGGTGGCTAAGTTTAAAGTCAGCTAAAATTATCTCAGCTGGGAGAAAGATATGGGAAAAGAGATAGGGGAGACAGACAGGCAGTTCGAATACATGATTGCGACTTCCCCTCCTCTTTTTCAAAGTCTGTCATGCCTGAGGATATTGTAGCTAGGGTGAAGAATTTCAGAATTAGAAATGCTTGGTTTTAACCACTTTTCACACAAGGCAAGTAAGTTTGGGTTATGTTGAATAATCCAAGCATGAAGTGTGTTGTTTTTTTTAACTATACTTTGAATATTTATAGATGAGAGGGTAAGTCTTTTTTGGGGAATAGTATTAGTAATGGATGATGGAGAGGTGGAAGAGAGCACAGAGGTGGTAGTTGTATTGAAAGTATTTGAGGAGAATTGTTAGGACCTGGGTTGGGGTGGACGTCTCCTGATAGTAACAGGTTGGATAATATGAAATTGATAATTGGAAAGATTGGGTGCATGTGTGGATATTTGTTTTTGTGGTCGACATGCTGTTTAGGTGTAAGGAAGTATTTGAATCTATGTGTGGCAATAATGGTGAAGTTAGATTAGGAGGGGGAAATATGAGTAAAGGTAGATGTGTTGTGGTTTGGAAATAAAGTGAGTGTGGGTGATTTGGTGTGATTAACAGTAGTGCTTTGATAGCATGTGAGAACTGAAAGAAAGAGTAATGTAGTTGAAAGGAAAAGGAGAAATAGTATATTAAGAATAGTAGGCATATTAGTAATTAGATTAGTGTGAGATAGATGAGATTGTTAGTTTAGAGGGTGATGAAAGATTATAGGATTGGTGTAAGAGTGTGGGTACTAAAAGAGGGTGGGGATTTAAAGAAGTGTAGGTCTGTTATGATTGGTTAGTGAAGTGGGTGGAGGAGGTGCGGCAAACTATAAAATAAATTGAGTCAGGGGTGGGTGGGAATGGGGGCAGGGTAGGGGGAGCGAAGTGAGCCCGTAATAATAATAATAATAATAATAATAATAATAATAGTAATAAAATAAATAAAACTGACAACTAAATATGACAGTCAGTATATATTATAAGTGCAGTCTATTATGCTAGGAACTAATACTGCTGCTGGAAGTTGCTAATGGAATGCAAATCAGATGTCTGGCTGTAATAAAAACATAGCTATGATAATCTATCTCAGGTTTCTTTCACAGAAACACACAATGGTCACAGAGGTTTTTTCCAATGTCAAGGCAAATAAATGTGCACTACTTATTCAGACCTAGACTAACTGATCTGTGGAATGTTCTAAGACAGAAAGCCATTCCGCCAACAACCAGCAGATAATGCTACTTTATTGACAATGTGCACCACAGACATCTGATTGCATAAAAATGCCTGCAGTAAAAGTATTTCAGTTTTGTTTCATTCAAACAGTAGCCAAAGTATTCTGATTTGTTTTGCAAAACTCACATCTGTCCTACAAGGCCAGAATAAGGAACTAATAACAGCAGTTAGTCATTTTCTTCTACTGACAGCCCCTTTACCCAACAAATATAGTTACTCTATTTTCTATGTACATCTCAGAAAAGTGGTCCATACTTGGCACCTAAAGTGTTCTTATTAGAACTCACCACTACTAACTTCAATATGGCACTACTTCAGACATGTTTGAATACTACTTTTAAATAAAATTAAGTATTTCTCTTATTATGAGATAGCAATACATTGGACATATTGTATTTAGGAACTAGAGCTTTAGAGGCACAAGCACCATGTCTGAAGTAAGTAAGTAGATGAATAGTAAAATAATGCTCTAGTCCAGAGTACATATGCTATTGGCATGAGTGTTAGAAGGGTACTTGTGATGACTAATATGAATGCTAGCAGCTTTGAATTTTGTTAAAAAATCTAACCTTTAAAACAATGAATGCTTAAGACTCTGTTTCTTTTTATATTAAAGAAATGAACTGCCCTCTTCAAACACTTCTACATTTCAATTATATCGCATAAAAATGTGCAATTTGCAAAAATTTCAGGTTCAGTAGTATTACAGTCAAATATAACTAAGTGTTACTCATCTTTTATTAAGTAACTTACAGGGCTTTTAGGTTATATGTGCAAGTACACAAAATCTGATATTCATTGCTTTTTTTACATTTGAAGTTGATCATTTTTTTTTTGCAAACTGTAATAAGCTAACAGCCATCAATGCAAACCAACAAATAGGTTAATCATGGTATAAAATTCTAATTGAAAAGATTATAAAAGAACAATCTAGTCTAAGAAATAATGAGAGTTTAACATTATAGTATTCAAGCATAGCAACAACAAAGATAAATAAATAAATAAATAAATATTATAAAAATAAGAATACATTGATGAGTATTTGCTTAAAAATTATGAAGATTCAAAATATCCAATATTGGACTGGTAGACATCATGTTTGCATATCTATTAGATGTCAAGAGTACAAGGTTTACAGCCATTACTTTCATCCAGCATGAAGATAAGTCTTATACAAAGATGTCAACAAGTATTAACTTAATTAATGCTAATTAATTACATTATTTAATTGATGCTACAGTTCTAATTATATCTACATTTGATTTTGGCATATCACATTTTCAACAGACATGCTACCTGGCAAATCCAAAAGTCCTATAAACAGACTTGTGCTAATTTAAGCAAACAATTTAGTTTGCTAATGAGCTTACTTCACTTTTTAGAAAACATACTCAGATCATCTACGAAGATGAGTCTTATTATTTTGAATGAAGTCATTCTTTTACAGCCTGAAAGCTATTTGGATAATGCCATCTGAAAATACCCAACATGTTTAACAGAGATATGAATTAATCCTAGGAAATGTATATATTTTTATAATATGGTTCTGCTGCATGATGGCACTGAGGTTTTTTATCAACAAATTTTATTTTACTTTACATTTGATTACCTGGGCAGTACACTGATCAAAACTGACCATTTTCAGTTACTCCCAGGTGAAGTAATTCACAAAGAAAAAAAAAATAGAATAGAGAAGCAGTAAGCTGAACATATCAAAAAACAGAACAGAAAGTAACAATATATAACAAAAGTTATACAGTAGCAATTACTAGGTGTAGCAACACTTGACAGAAATGTTGATTTATGCAGTATATCCTGCAGATAAATATGAAACTAGAAAATAAAATGACTTAGTACAGAGCATTCACTTCATTTGCATGTAGTCATTTTACATGCCAATGATAGTATTCACTAACATTCTAAGAGACAAAAACAGGAACTGAAACATTAAGGAATGCATAACTTTCTGTCATTTAACTGCCATGCCTAGAGCATTGTTATCTATCACATCACAATCATACCTGAGCTAGAGTTTCCTGGTCATGAAGTAAGAGGAGTTTGGTTCTAGAATCTTCCATCCTTTGCTCTAGCATCAATGAAAAGTGTTCAATGCATTTGATGGACAGCTTTTCTTGGAGTGTTAGAATCACATCCTGTAAAATCCACAAGCATATTGATGAACTGTCATCAACATAGCAGTAAGACATAATAACAAGATGAAAATTATCATGTAATTAACAGACACAAACACACACACACACACACACACACACACACACACACACACACACACACACACACACACACACACACACACACACTTCCCATAACATTGAATTCTTTGTAATATTGTCACTCCCTTGTGTAGAAAATTAAACCACTGACACATGAAAATTGTCAACAGAGCTTTAATCATCTACTGTTCCTAAAATAATATTGTATGTATGCTAGAAAAATTTATTAAGGAGAAAATGCACAATTGATCAATTTCATTTCAATGTGTGAACCTGGTACTGAAGACTGACAGTGCAGTATAAAAGGTTTTAGAGTAATGCACAAAAATGTGAAGAGAAAAGAAAGCAAAGGGTCGTAGCATGTGGAATAAATACAGTACATTAGCACAAAGGGTGGCATACAAATAAAAATATTTCATGACTATTCAGGAAAAATACATTTATGTGAGTGAAAAACAAAAATACTACAAAATATATAGCTTTAACTTATAGACAGGACCTATTATAAAGTAGAATTATAAGGAGTGGGGTGCAGAAGGCATGCAGTTTAGCTAGAGTGGGGGGCAGAAGGCATGCAATTCAGTAAGACTATGAAGGAAAGAAAACACAAAAGGTATCCTTAATAAAACAAAATAGAATGAAAAGTAAAACAAAAATGCAGTGCAAAACAAGATGATTAGATGAAGTGATATGTGAGATGTAAATAAAATACTCTGGAGAATGGTGATGTTGGTAAAGGTAACATATGCATAGTAGAGCTACTCTGTGCAGCAGAAGGATGGAGCTCTAGGTGTGGTGGAATCCGTTCCCTCAAGGTTTTGTGGTGGGGAGGAGAGGAATGAACAGAATGTTTGCTATTGTGAGGGGAGGGAGTTGGTTTCCTGAGGAAGCCACCACAACCGTAATGTCCACATTAGCCACGGGAGCTTCAATATAAACTGTAAACTGAAAATAGCACACAAATATAAAATAGTACACAGAAATATCTATTCAAAATAATCAATGTGCTTTCACATTTATACAAAATATATGCTCACTGAATATTATATATTGACAGATTGAAACCATTTAAATAGTTAACTGAACATCACATGATATTTAAAAAAAAGAGCTAGTAGTAAAAGGTGTTTAGCTGATTTAAAGGTGTGTTTAAAAATGGGTAAAATGATGACAGTCTCATTTAGTAGTGGTGGGATACACATTGAAAATATTTCACCACTTAGCTTCATAATATAAAAAAATGTTGTATGCATTACTTCCTTGCATTTTTGTATCACTAGTATTAATAACCAAAATTGTAAAACTGTGGGCAGTGCCTTTATTGGATACATGTTTACAGAAAATATTTTTTTCTGAGTTTTTATTCTTTCTCCTTACCGACTTGCTTAATATTCTCACAAAGTTAGGCCTAGTTACTGGTACATAGAGTATTAAGTTACTGAAGTAAGGCTTAGTAGCATACCGAGGGTGGGCCAAAGGGGGCAATTACACTGGATGCAAAGTGTTGATGGGTGTGATCAAGAAGCAGGCTTTTTTCTGTACCAAAGTGTTGGTACATCAAGGCACTTGAATTTGATGAAGTCAGTTGGCTTCCTACGGTAATCCAAAGAAATATTTTATTTTTCCTCTGGAGGTATGGATTTGGTTGGGGGGATTGGTTACATTACTGTAGGAAGAGAATCTGTTAACTACAGTAGTCTGAATACTTTTTTTCTTTTTTCTGTTTTTAAGTTTATATGTTCTAATTAGGCTAATCGCCACCAGGACAAGCTTAGCTGCACAACCCAAACCATTTGGGTCTCAAGTATCAAGGACATCTATCCCTGTTGTTGAACTAAGTTGTAGTCCACAAAAATCACAAAAACAGATAGGCCAAAAAAGAGCCATAAAGATGATAGAGTGGACTATTGAGGATAAGAAATAAATTATGCATTGTTACTATTATGCAAGAAGCCCAGAATTTCCAGACAGAAGATATGCAAAAGGATTAAGAGAGAAATTAGAAGAAAGAAACTGTCAGACACTTCAAATAAAGGTTTATGTTCATTAATAAAACAGATTTATGAGAAACATTATACAGACCAATAATCCTTAGACCGTTTAGAAAAATAAGTGACAGGAAGTGCAAAAATATAAAGAACAAAACCTAATTATTTTTAAAAGGTATACAAAAGAAAGATGGATATGGGAAAGAGAGAGATATGATGCAATGCAAATGAGAAAGACAAATTAATCAACACAAAAAAAGACAGTCCCAAAAATATCCAAAGATAAATACAGTCAAAGGCATCCAGATATGGAAAATTTCACAATAAAAAATAAATAAATAAGATCACAAAGAGGGAGTGTGGAACAGAAGATTAATAAAGTAGAAGTAAAAAAAAAAGTTGAAGTTACAAAATATCTGCAAAGTGAAGGATTTAGTTTAGAAAGTCTAACACAGGTTATATCACAGCATGATGGAACAATGAGTCCCCAAAGTAAGGAGAAACAGGAGGAGCAGGAGATATCTGAAGAAGAAATATGGACATGGGAAAGAAAAAGAGATTTAATATGGTGCAATATTTATGCAAAGGCGAAAACAAAACTAATCAGACAAAAAGAGCAGCACCAAAGATATTTGAAGAGAAATATAGGCAAAGGCATTCAGATATGGGAAATGTTATAGTACAAAAAATAAGAAAATAAAGGGGTAAAGTAGAAAACAGGATTAGTAATGGAGAAGTTAAAGAAATAGAAACTGAGGTTTTTGGATTACCTGTGAAGTGAAAGATTTAGTGTAGAAAATCTAACTCTGATAACATCACAGCAGGATAGAGCAATGGATCCCCAAATTAAGGAGAAACCAGTGGAGCAGGAAACATCTGATCAGTTGTCATATGAAGACACTTTGGAGCCATCCATAGGAAACCAGTACAAATGTACAGCTGGAGTTGGACAGCAAGGGAAGGAAGAGGAAACTATGGCAACTCTGAGGCAGTTAATGTTGTAACGTGATAGGCCAGTGAGTTCCGACATGAAAGAGCATTGGATAACATAGGATGAAACTGAAGAGAATGTGGCACAGGCAGAAGTTTCTATAGAATGCCCATTGGAAATGGAGAACAATTTAGCCATGAGTAAGAATTATTTATATGTGCACCTTGAACAGACACCAGCCTGGTTAACAACAGGAAAAACAATATTCCTACTTAAGTGCAAACTTACAAGTTATCCTTAAAACTACAGACCAATAACTTGCCGTCTGATGACATATAAACTATACACTGGAATTGATGCTGACAGAGTTTATAGTCATTTAGAAGAAGACTCAATCATGGCAATAGAACAAAAATGTAATAAAAGAAGGTCATATGGAACAAGGGATCATTTGTTGTTAAATAAAGTCATAATGGAGAACTGTAAAAAGGGGAAGAATCTAAGTATGGCATTGATAGACTACAAAAAAATTGACAGTATCCCACATTCATGGATAAAAGCATTCTTAAAAATTTATAAGATACAACCTACACTGATTGATTTTATTAGAGAGACTAGAAAACATTGGCAAACCACTTTGCAGTTATGTCACGATGAAGGACAATTTATTATTCCAGGGATTAAAATTAAAAGGGGGATATTTCAGGGTGACTCTCTTTTTGTCTTGCCCTTAACTTGTTTGGCTCCCAGAAAACAACATGTAAACACTTCTCATCTTCTTTTTGTAGATGTTTTAAAACTGTATAGTTCATCAAATGAGGAACTGAAATCACAAGTGCAAGTGGTCAAAACTTTTGCAGATGATATAAGAATGTCAGTTGGTCTTGATAAATGTGCAAAAGCAACCTTTAAAAAATGAAAGCTGCAGCACCAAGAAAATATCAGTTTGGGACAGGGATGTGATGTAACAGAAATTGATGAAGATGGAGTGCATAAACATTTGGGAATTGATGAAGGGTCAACAGTAAAATATGAACAATGCAAATAAAAGTTAGCAAAGAATATTTTAGAAGACTAAATTAATACTGAAAACAGAGTTGACATCTAGGAACAAAATCCAAACTATAAACCAATTTGCTCTTCCTGTCCTAACTTACAGTTTTGGAGTAATTGACAGGTCCCAAAAGGGATACGCTGGGCAGGAAAACAAGAAAGATGTGTCATGCTCATCAAATTATTTATAAAAATCAATGCATACCAAGACTATATTTTCACCATTCTGAAGGAGGTATGGGCCTCCTTACAATTGATTACATGTATAGATCTGCAATCTTGTGTCTGCATACATATCTGTTGACCTCACAAGACCCAAGTGTAGTGAAAATTTTGAAACATTAAGTGAATAAGTCTAAGATGACTTCCCAACTTAGTTTGGCAGAAGCATATCTGCATCAAGTGGGAAGGGAAATCAAAGCAGAAGTAGATACAAATCAGGCAGCAAGTGAATGTGCCAAAAACAAAACAAAACAAATGAAAGAATATAAGGTGAAGGATCAGATGAGAAGGCAAGAAATGCAGAAAATGCATAATTATACTTTCAAGTATAGAAAACTCTTGGAATAACCTTATGTTAATCAGGATCTAATGCAGGGATGGTTAAGCGGATGTGAATTTAAACCAAAAGATGAAAGATTAGTACTGGAGACCCAAGATAGTGAACTATGTACACATTGGTTTAAAAAGTCCATTGAATATGTGGGAGAAACAGACAAATGTAGGTTTTGTAAAACAGAACTGGAAACAGCTGTACCATCTTGTTGTTGGTTGTGATATACTAATGGTAGAAGGACTGCATACTGAAAGGCATAATAATCTAATAATCTGGCAAGACTGTTGCATTGGGAATTGTGGAAAAATTATAATATTGAAGCAGCTAAAAAACACTGGAAACATGAGCCAAAAATTGATGCTTACATCACTTGCTATCATCCATTACCAACAGTTCAAAAATAGATGTGAGAAAACCAGTTATAGCAGTCGATGAAAAGAAGACAAAAGTGCCATTGATCACTGAATTTGCTACACTCAGTGACTACAGTGTCTTATGTACAGAGAGATACAAAATCATAAAATGCCAAGATTTGCAGGCACAAACAAGGGTGATGTGGAAGAAGGATACCCAGACAGTTCCAATATCAGTAGGAGCAACGGTCTTATAAAAAATTATTTACAATTGTATTTAGATATGTTACCAATACATGTAACTCCATATGAACTGCAGAAGGAGTCATTGCTGAGCACATTGCAGGGCTGTGAAGAGTACATATGGCTAACATCAAAGACCGAAACAATACTAATTTCATGAACTTTAATCATACTTTGACTTAGGAATGGGATCCTTTCCCATCATGGTATTAGAAACCCAAAAGACTTGGAGAAATTAGTAGGGGCAGGTGTTAGTTAGGATAATAATTTTCTTATTGCTGACCTCTGTCCATAAAGGACGAGGGGGCCAGACTGGTGCTACATTTTTGATTTCCGATCCAGCTATCAATGTTTTGTTTGAAAAGGATAAAGGACAAACTCTGTTTTCCATGGATAGAGAGCACATTCTATAGTGCAGGAATTCTTTTGGACACATATCTGTCTCTCTAGCAAATTCTAGTTATGTCACAAGTGAAATTCAGATACCCGCATATAGTGTTTTTGGTTTTGATCCTGTTTATTTTGTGAGTTTGCATCAGAACTATCAGGGCTAAGACTGAAGAAGCCCTGTAATTCAAGCAAACAAACCATGTTAGCAGCCTGTAGGAGAGTGAACCGAGAGACACAGGCAGAGCCTTTAGGTGATAAGTGTAGACCAGGGTATTCATTTGAATCTGGTTAGATACATGTAAAAGAAGGCATTGTATTCAATGATAGGTCAGACAAGGACTGAGTAGAGTGGTACTCTAACTTCCTCGGACCTGGATGCCATACCCTTACCTGTAAGTTGGGTGACACAGAATGATTTTCTTACTCTCTTAGCTAAGTGTTTGTCAAAGGCTGGATTGCTCTCTATATATGTTCCTAGATGCCTTACTACTGGGTAAACTCTTAGGGGTGTTTTATTGATGAAGTAATTATCTTGGGTAGACAGTTTTCCAAAGGTCATTACAGTGCATTTTGAGGAGAGTTTTAGGCCACAGCTTTGGTACCAGCTATTTGTCTATGTAAAACCCTCTAGCAAGATGTTGTTGTTTGGACTCAATCTATAATAGCTCCTAATTTACAGTCATCTACAAACTTGGAGAGCCAGAGGCCTTAAACATTTGCCTTGACTTGAACATTTGCCTTGACTTCAAAGAAGTAGATGCCAAACAAGAGCGGGCCCAGCACAGCACCCCGAAATACTCCACTGGTGACCGATCACTTGGTGGAGGTGATCTCTCTGATCATGACTTTTTGTGTCTTGTCCATGAACCAGCTGACAATGCAGTGAGTTATGCAGAGATTTAAGCCTAGTTCAGAGAGCTTGTCAACAATGCCTAAGTGGTGTATTGTACTGAATGGCTTTTCTAGGTCATGATATGTATATGAATATGCATATGTATATTATGCATATACATGTGCACTGTTTTGCCCTCATCCATTGCTTGGCAACACTTTCAAAGAAGTCTGCCAGGCTAAATAGGCATGACCTTCCTTTAATAAAGCCAAACTGGGATGGTGCAAGTGTTCGTAGGTTGTCAATGTCCTTATTTAGCATTTCTATGCTAATTCATTTCATGGCTTTGCATATTAGGCTTGTTAGATGGATGGGTCTGTAGTTGCCTTGATCCCCTGTGGAGGTGAATGACTGTTGTGGCCTTCCATTCACTTGGAACATAGCCTGTTTAAAGGCTGCAGTTGAAGAGTGCCTCAAGTGGTCCTGATAAGTCATATTTTAAATTGTTCAAGAGGCAACCGGGGATATTGTCAAGGCCCATGGGGATGGTGTTCTTGGCTTTATGGTCCCAGTTGGGGGTGGTATGTTGTATTGGGTTTCAACTGGTGGGGCTGGGGAAAGTGGATTGTGGAGTGAAATCTGAGCTGAATTTATCAGCCAGTAGTTTTGCAATATCACCCAAATGGGTGAAGGTGGTATCATTCACCACCATAGGTTCAACACGCTGTTGTGTGTTACCTTTAATGTTCTGGGCATGGCTTAAGAAGGCCTTGTGATTTTCCTTAAACTGTGAGGCTATCTTGACCTCATAGCCTTGTTGGACTTAATTAGACCTCTTAGTTTCTTGTTTACTTATATAAGAGAGCATTTGTCTTTAAGGGAGTTGCTCTTCCTAATTCAAGGCCATGAGTTTGCTTCTTTTTATTACATACCTAGTTTAGGTGAGGATTCCACCACTAGGGTTTTATTTTAGTGTTTGTTTTGAGTTCACTTCTGGTAGGTATGGCAGCCTCTATGCAGCCATTCATGCTTGTATAAGGACTCTGTGAATAAGTCTGCATATGTAGCTGTTGCATCAGAGTTAGAGTGAGATTTGAATTTTGACAAATTGCCACTTAATAGGATGTAGTTTGCCTTAGAATAGTTTGTAACTATTACTGGTTTATCTGGGTTTTCTGGGTTGAATTTTATTTCAAAGGAGAGAGCTTTGTGATCCAACCTTACTAGTGAGGACATGACACACATGGGTGCAACACTCTCTCATGTTGTTGAGTACCAGATGAAGTACATCTGATCATCTGGTTGCTGTATGCACTAACTGTTCCAAGATTTTCATGTTAATAAAGTCCAGGAATCAATGTGCCTGTGAGTCTGAGACACTAAGTTTCACAGTCTATAGAGGGGTAGTTAACATTAGCCATGGATAGGTGTTTTGTTGGATAGTTAGCACCTTTAGTAGGTTTAGGTAAGAGTCATGAGGCTCCAGGGACATAGATGGTGATGTGTAGCTTGCCATAATATGGTGAGGGACATTGTCTATGATGACTTGCACATGGATGAGCTTCATTGTATCATGTTTAATCAACCTGGAAGTATGTTTGCTGTAATGTAGATTGATACACCTCCACCTTTGTTCCCATTATGTATTGTTGTTTGTCTAAATGTGTGGAAAGCTATGTAGCTTTGCACTGAAGGAGTACTTTCTGTGGCCTTAAGCCAAGGCTTGGTTACGGCACAGATGTATACATTCTCAAGAGTGAGGAGAGCTTGAAGGGTGTGGAGTTTTTGTTTAAGCTCCTAGTATTCAGCAGTAACACTTTAAGTTTTCTTGGAGACTTTTTCACAATGTTGGCAGTTGTGTCTTTTTGTCATAGCCGAAAAAGACTCTAATGGGGCTGAATAAAGTTTTGGCCAATATCTGAAAGCTGGGGGAAGGGTTGGCATGTGCAGCCCATCACTGGCAAAGTAACATGTTCTGTTGACCATGTAATCCTATGATGAAAGATACAGGATCCTTCATGGAGTGACACCAGAAACTAAGCCAATTACTGAAATCAATCATTTTCTATTCATAGTGTGGCATCACCTTTGATGACGGTAGAATGCTGCTCAATTTCAGGCTTATACCTATCTGTGACACAGATTTCACCTTTCCTATAGTCCAGTGAAGTATGTCTCAAGGTATTTTCACCCACATGGACTATGACAGACTCATAATGGTACTTAGGGTGCAGTGACTTGAGTGTGTGAATGATATTGTGGATCTGGCTTCAGGTAGGAAACTAATCATTACCTTCTCCTTTTCTAACCTGGTGAATTGGCCATCTGTGTTTCACACAATGGAGTCCTCAAGGACAACAGTATTAGGTCATAGGATCACAGGGTCATAGAAAGTTACTAGACCAATGGCGCTAGGGCCCTTTCAAGCCTAGCCAAGTTCTCTCCTTATTTCCATGATCAGCAACTATAACTAGGATGGCGCAGTGGTGCGGCAGTTGCATTGTCACCTCACAGCAAGTTTTCTTCAGTTTGATTCTTGGCTGGAGTGCCTTCTCTGTGGATTCTGCATGTCCTCCCTACATTTGTGTGGGTTTCCTCTGGGTACTCTGGTTTCCTTCCATGTTACAAAGGCATGCATCTGGAGTGTTTCTTCCCGGGCATCTGCTGAAATTAGCTTTGTTCCAAGCTGGACTTTCCCGGTCAACAAATGTTAAATAAATAAATAAAACTATTGCCTTTGTTCAAGAGGGACACAGGTAGAATCCCCCAGGGTGAATTTATAGTTATCCATCCAATCGTCCAGATTGCATTTGAAGAGGGTCAATGAAGTGCTCTGCTTAACATGACGTGGGAGTCTGTTCCAAAAGTGCAGTAACCTCTGAAAGACAAATCTGTCCTTCCAGAAAGTTCTATTAATGTCATATGCCAGGTTATGGTCTTTAGAGCTACCCATGTACCAACTGACTTAACAGATATGCAGCATTTCCCATAAGGCAGGGTCATAGATTGTCTTGTATGCAAGACAGAGATCGCCTCGGAGTAATTTGTATGAAACAAGATAAAGTGACAGTAATTTCAGATGATCCACATAGGGCAGATGCTGAAGACCTTCAATTTTCCTTGTGAGGAATCTTTTTGGTCTCTACAATTGTTGCAGGTGCTTGGAAAGGTACATAGTAAAAGGGATTTTGTACTCAATTTTTGGCCTGATGAGGGAAGAGTACAGGGAAGTTCTAACTTCTTTTTTTTCCTGGAGGCAATGCCCTTACTTATGAGATGAGCAATATAAAATGCCCTAAGTCTCGGTCGGCTGCATGCACAAATATTCCCTCATCCAGGGCCTTGGTGACTGTCTCAATGAAGTCCTCCAGGTTTAACAGGCATGTCCACCAGGTTTAACAGGCATGATCTCCCTTTGACAAATCCAAACTGAAGAGGGTCAAGTGTTTGGAGATCACCTATATCTTTGTTGATAAGGTCCATGATGATTCACTCTATGGCCTTGCAGATAAGGCTTGTCAGGCTAATAGGTCTATAATTCCCAGGGTCAGTGGAAGAGCCACCTTTGGGCAAGGGAATAATAAGGTTGCTTTGTTAGTCTTTGAGATTGGGAAGGTTTCTTTCAAGTGCCTCAACATAAGACAATGTGTGTGTGTGTGTGTGTGTGTGTGGTGAGCAGTGTGCTTGAGGGATGTAGTGTGGTTGTTCTTGACAATCTCATTTGCACAAAAGATTTTTGCCTCCAAGAAAGTTGTGTATTTACATATCTCACATACTGTGTTATTTTCTTTAATGATTAGCTGATTGTCTAGAGCCGCGGTGGTGCACTGATTAGTGTTGTCGCCTCACAGCAAGAAGTTCTCCTGTTTGATTCTCAGCTGGAGCATCTTCTGTGTGGAGTCTGCATGTCCTCCTTGCAGAGAAGTGATGTTAAAGACATGCAGCTAGGTGCGTGCATGAATGGGTGTGCTTTCCTTGAAGACTGGGCATTGGGCTGGCACCTCAGCACTATAAAATCCACTGTCAATCATTAGCAGACCGGAGTTCTGCTGTGGTGACCCCTAACAGGGAAAAGCGGAAAGCCATTACTATTAGCTGATTGTCTGAGAACATGAGACAGTTGCTTCATTGCCTTAGGATGCCCTTGTCAACCAAGCTGGCCACTGAGACATTTGGAAATTGCACATCCACATTTTCCAGTGCTTCAGTAGGGTGAGCTGTTTAGGATTAAGGACTGTGATTTAGCAGAGAACTCCTAGGGTAGTTTCTGGGGTTAAGGGCAAAATATTATAGAGATTTAGGATATGGTACTGTTAAGTGATGCACAAACTAGTTTCTGGAGTAAAGGGCAAGATATTGTGTAGTTCTAGGATATAGTAGTGCCATTACATTTGCAAAGCTAACTGCTCTAAGCTTATTTCCATACTTTTGATAGGTTGCTGACTTAATCTTAACTTTTTAGGGAAATTTTCCTGTCTAGGTATTTGCTACTATACAGGGCACTGCTAAACGCCACTGCTCACTGGGCAACTCTGCACAAACTTGCTTCATTTATATCATGAAAAAAGGTTGGAAACTGACTCCTATGTTGTCTAGCCAATAAACAACCACACTTTGTAAATCCACAGAATCTAGTAAAACACCTTCTGCCATTAGATGGATGAACCTGGAATTTCTTAATGTAAAAGCAAAGCAAAAGCAGCTGTCAAATGCAAATTAAACAACAAACATCTACCAAGCAAATAAGTCCTTGGTTAATTCACTCTTTGGAGAAAAACAAAACTAGGAGACGAAATAAAAACAGAAATGAGTGATAGTTGGGGGGCATGGATGTGGTGGATTGTGATTGGCTAGCATCATGGTAGGAAGCCATTTCTTGAAGGTCCAACAATGTTTTTTTTTTTTTTTTTTTTTTTATGGTCATTGGTGGAAGTGTTGGGTAGGGGTGGACTGGGCATTGTACTGCAGTCCTTTTTTCTTCATTTGTAGAGAGGGTGGAGTGCTAGCTCTTGGGACCATCACAGGGCACTAGTTGAACTAGCTAAGCCTACAGTATGGCTATACAAATATTTCTTATCCCTAACTGCTTGTGTTCAAGTATCAAAAGACCATTCTTTAAGGAAAACAAAGAAATTACCTTTTTGACTCTCTGCTATGATTTTAAAATCCAGTGGTTCAATTTAATGTAAAACAGTTCAGATGTTTGATTCTACTTAGTAAAAGGTTCGAGAAAAATGTAAAATTCTCATACTTTTTAGATTTTACCTCTGTTTTTAGATATTAAAAAAGTACATACAATTTAAAATAGAACAATGAAAAATTATCAGCCTCTGTGACTACTGCCATCAAATACTTGTCTTTGTATGTAAAAATATAACTTCTTTAAACTGCTAACACTGAAAAAGCAGTTGACAAAATTCTGAAGATAAGAATGTTTCTGTCTAAAATATTGCTTACTTAAGAAAGGAAACAATTATATTCATCACAGAAATTTTTGATTTCTGTATATAATTCTGGCATTTAAGATTTAGAAATGAAAAATTAACAAAATATGTTGTTCTTTTGTTGTGTTGTGTTCTTGAATGAGCAGCATTAGAACCGTTCATATTAATACTCAAACCAGCAATATCCCCAATCTACTTAAGTAGCACAGGTGTCAAGATTTACAAGTCAAAATACCCCATTATATGCAAACAAACATATGAGATACCTGCTCTGGGGTTTAAGAGGATGCCTTACTGTGAGTAATTTTGATGGAGGGTGCAGGCTAAAGTCACAGTTTCTGAAATGAATATCAATGACAAAAGAGGACATCTTTGCCATGCCCATATTTTCAGCAGGAAAGAGTGGGATATGATTCCCTGTGTTACAACAAAACTCATAGGCTCCTTATAAAACAGTTGGCATCTCTCTATAAACTTTCATTTTAACCTGTACATCAATAAATCTTCCCACAAAAAGTGTCAGTCCAACAAGTCGAATGTCTTATGATAGTCAAGGAACATTGTAGATATGGGATTGTGTTGAAGCATCGTACGGCTGAACTGTGCCATATTTAGCCACAGCCTCAAAAGGTCTAGACCCTTCAGGCTACCCTTTACAAAACTTTGTTGCATTGCAACTACCAGACCCAGAAGGACTTTCTCCAAGCTCATGGCCAAAATCTCAGTATATGTCTAAGTTTCTAACTATAGTAGAGAAAGTGGACATAAATCTTACGGTCCCGGTTAAGTCTTAACACTCTTTGGGAGGAGAATTATTGTTGTTAGTCTGGAGATGAGTAGAAGGTATCTGTTTTTTTCTGTTACATGAAAGATAGCCAGCAAGGGTTTGACTAATCCTTTTATGAGATTTTTTATATAACCTTACAGGGAGGGCATTTGGCCCTGGCACCTACCTCATAGACAGAAGCCAAATACATGATGATATCTCATCCATTGTAAAAGGGCAATTTAGCATTCAGAGGTTTGACTCCTTCATTTATAGCAGAAGAACCTTCCATAAAAATTTAACTCTGGCTTCTTCTGTAGATGCCGAACTTGCTTCAGCTTGGTGTAACTGTACAAAGTCATTTTTGGCACACCCAGTAATCCCAAAAGCATCTTGATGAAATGTCCATTTATCACACTTCATTGACAGAATTGCCACCTCTTTCTTTCTTTTCACTAACCTATTGGCAAACAAGTTTGAGGATTTTAATCCATTAGAGCAGTGGTTGTGACCCCATCTCTCATTTTGCATTAATCCCTGCATAGTAGAGCACTTTATATTCCTCACTAAGCTGCTAAGCCTACTAACTTACGTCCTGTCACTGTTTGAATGTTTATATGTGGTTTCCATTTCCAAAATATGACTTGTTTTCAGATAAAGTCTGTCTAGCTGTCTTTGTTTGGCTCCCTTTGACCAGTTCCTATCCATGGTCTTGAAAACATCTCATTGCTGAGCGAAGTTTGTATTGCATCTCCATTCCCCTTCCAATAGCTCTCCATAGTCCACCTTAGATCTGCTATATAAAATAAGGGGAGCAACAATAAAATGTCTTGTCTCCTTGGCAGCCCATGGATTTGCATGTAAAAACAACATAGTTATGGCCCAATAAGGCTGAAACACCATATTCTATATTCATCATATCACTCGTTTATGCCAAGGAAAATATAATCCAGCCTAGAGGCTGATATTGAATAGTGGGGTAGGACGTTTAATCCTTTTCTAAGAGCTGTCACCATTTGAAAAATCCTTTATAAAATCATTAAAACCCTTGAAAAATTGTAATCATCATGAGTCATTAGTGAGACATTGAATTCAGGCTGGGTTTTAGATGAGTGTTAACATCTCCAGCTGTAATAGTGCTGTGTATAACCCCACCCCTGATCTTACAAGACATTGGTGAATTGTACTAATACAGTAAGGTCACATGTATTAGATCTGTAAAGACATCCAAGAATAGGACACCCCGACACACCCCACACCTGCAGCCTTGACCTTAGTTACTATCCATCTGATTCCTGGGACTTTAACTAGTTGTATTAATGGTAAATGTAGTGTTCTATTCATTAGAATTGACACACACATTTCTGAGCTTCATTTGTGCAGCTTTAGAATCTCCATTCCTTTAACCTATTACCACACACATCATCATCATCCTCTTTCGGCTTTTCCCGTTAAGGGTCGCCACAGCGGATCATCTCTTTCCATTTCTTCCTATCCTCTGCATCTTGCTCTGTCACACCAACCGCCTGTATGTCCTCTCTCACCACGTCCATAAACCTTATCTTAGGCCTTCCTCTTTTCCTCTTCCCTGGCAGCTCCATCCTTAGCATCTTTTTCCCAATATACCCATCATCCCTCCTCAGCACATGTCCAAACCAATGCAATCTCGTCTCTCTTGCTTTGTCTCCAAACTGTCCAACATGAGCTGACCCTCTAATATACTGATTCCTAATCCTATCCATCCTAGTCACACCAAGTGCAAATCTTAACATCTTTAATTCTGCCACATCCAGCTCTGACTCCTGCCTTTTTGTCAATGCCACTGTCTCCAACCCATATAACATAGCTGATCTCACTACCCTCTTGTAGACCTTCCCTTTCACTCTTACTGGTACCCATCTGTCACAAATCACTCCTGACACTCTTCTCCACCCATTCCACCCTGCCTGTAATCTCTTCTTCACCTCTCTTCCACATTCACCATTACTCTGAACTGTTGATCCCAAGTACTTCAACTCGTCCACCTTTACCAACTCTACTCTGTGCATCCTCACCATTCCTCTACCCTCCCTCTCATTTACACACATATATTCTGTCTTAGCCCTGCTGACCTTCATTCCTCTGCTCTCTAGAACATATCTCCACCTTTCCAGAGTCTCCTCAACCTGATTCCTACACTCACTACAGATCACAATGTCATCTGCAAACATCATAGTCCACGGGGCCTCCTGTCTGATCTTATCTGTCAACCTGTCCATCACCACTGCAAATAAGAAAGGACTCAGAGCTGATCCTTGATGTAATCCCACCTCCACCTTAAACAGATCTGTCACTCCCACTGCAGTCCTCACCACTGTCACACTACCCTCGTACATATCCTGTACCACTCTTATATACTTCTCTGCCACTCCCGACTTCCTCATACAATACCACAACTCTTTTCTAGGCACCCTGTCATATGCTTTCTCCAAGTCTACAAAGACAGAATGCAACTCCTTCTGACCTTCTCTGTATTTCTCCAATAACACTCTCAGAGCAAACATTGCATCTGTAGTGCTCTTTCCTGGCATGAAACCATACTGCTGATCACTAATCATCACCTCCCTTCTTAACCTAGCTTCTACTACTCTTTCCCATAACTTCAAGCTGTGACTGATCAATTTTATCCCTCTGTAGTTACTGCAGCTCTGCACTTCACCTTTATTCTTAAAGATAGGTACCAAAACACTTTTTCTCCACTCCTCAGGCATCCTCTGACTTTCCAAAATTTCATTAAACAATCTAGTTAAAAATTCCACTGCCATTTCTTCTAAGCACCTCCATGCTTCCATTGGTATGTCATCTGGGCCAACAGCCTTTCCATTCTTCATCCTCTTCATAGCTGTCCTTACTTCCTCCTTGCTACTCTGTTTCACTTCCTGATTCACTATCCCCACATCATCCAACCTTCTCTCTCTCTCATTCTCTTCATTCATCAGCCTCTCAAAATACTCTTTCTATCTACTCAACACACTCTTGTCTCTTGTGAGCACCTTTCCCTCACTATCCTTTATCACCCTTACTTGCTGCACATCTTTCCCAGCTCTGTCCCTCTGTCTAGCCAATCGGTACAGGTCCTTTTCTCCCTCTTTAGTGTCCAATCTCTCATACAACTCTCCATATGCCTTATCCTTAGCTTTCGCCACCTCTCTCTTTGCCATGTGCCTCATCTCCTTATACTCATGTCTACTTTCTTCATCTCTTTGACAATCCCACTTCTTCTTCGCCAGCCTCTTCCTCTGTATACTCTCCTATACTTCCTCATTCCACCACCAGGCCTCCTTGCCCTCCTTCCTCTGTCCAGATGTCACACCAAGCACCTTTCTAGCAGTCTCCCTTACTAGTTCTGCTGTAGTTACCCAGCTATTCGGTAACTCTCAGCTGCCTCCCAGTGCCTGTCTTAACTCTTCCCTAAACTCCACTTCACAATCACCCTTTTTTAACTTCCGCCATTTAATCCTTGGCACTGCTTTCACACTCCTTCTCCTCTTCTTGATCACCAACGTCATCCTACAGTCCACCATTATATGCTGCTTAACTACACTTTCCCCTACCACCACTTTACAGTCTCCAATCTCCTTGAGACTGGCCCTCCTACATAGGATATAATCCACCTGTGTGCATCTTCCTCCACTCTTGTATGTCACCTTATGCTCCTCCCTCTTCTTAAAATACAAATTCACCACAGCCATGTCCATCCTTTTCGCAAAATCCACAATCATCTGACCTTCTGCATTCCTCTCCTTAACACCATACCTACCCATCACTTCCTCATCCTCTCTGTTCACTTCACCAACATGCCCATTAAAGTTCAATCTCAATCACTAGTCTCTCACCCTTGGGTACACTCACCACAACTTCATCCAACTCACTCCAAAATTTCTCTTTCTCATCCATCACACACCCAACTTGTGGAGCATATGCACTAACAACATTCATCATTACACCATCAATTTCGAGCTTCATAAACATCACTCTGTCAGACACTCTCTTCACGTCTAAAACACTCTTGGCATATTGTTCCTTTAGTATAACCCCTACCCCATTTCTCCTGCCATCCACACCATGATAGAACAATTTGAACCTGTTTCCTAAACACCTGGCCTTACTTCCCTTCCATCTGGTCTCTTGCACGCACAATATATCAACCTTCCTTCTCTCCATCATATCAGCTAGCTCTCTTCCTATACCAGTCATAGTGCCAACATTCAAAGTTCCTACCCTCACTGCTACACTCCTAACCTTCCTTCTCTCTTCTTGCCTTCGGGCATGCCTTCGCCCTCCTATTCTCCTTCGGCCAGCAGTAGCCCAATTTCCACCAGCACCCTATTGGCTAACAGTACTGGTTGCAGTCGTTGTTAACCCGGGCCTCGACCGATCCGGTATGCAATTATGAACAAGTTTTTTGTTTGATTGCTGGTAATAACACATGCACATTCCATATCATTCCTGTAACCTTCCCATAGTTAATTTGATATCTAACTAGATCATTGGACATGGTAAAGAGTGTCTTGTGGCAACCAATACAGTGCTCATCCTCTCTGTGGTTATATTGGTAACCAAACTGAAGTAAAAGAGCAATACATACAGCAAATGCTACATAAAGGAAGGAATAACTCTCCTCTACAATTTTTAAACAATATTTTAACTACTGGGAGCAGGAACATCTAAATAGCTTGACACTATAGAGCAACAGTAACTAAGTGTTCCCTGAAGCCAAACCATTACCGACAATTTTGCAAATGACTGCCCCCCCTCCCCCCACACACACTAAACAATTGCATGCTCATCTCACAGGACTTATCTATCTACTTTTTGTAAACATTTAGCAGTCTAACACATTACACCTCATAGCCAGAGACAAAAGCAAAAGAAAACAAAAAAGAAAAATGCATGAACATGAACTGAAAACTATTAAATAGTCATTAAGCACATTCACATTAGAGATTTTTACCTGCCTGATAGGCCTCTACTATTCCTTCTCACCTCCTTCATGCAATTAAACTAAACCAACATCTCTGACACAGCATTTCCCAAGTCGAGGGTTATGCCGCTACTTGTAAGGCTGCACTTCTGTTCTGTATCTTTTCTATGTGGACCAATTTTGCTGAAATAGGGTCTGGTGTAATAAAGTATTTCAATTTTTTGGCTTTGTCCAGAATTCTTGTGTTAAGAAGTATGACGTACACATGCATACAAAAATGCACACTTAAATACACACATGAGCACACACACACAAACACACTAATGGCACACAAAAACTCAAACAGAAAAATGCTAACAACACACAAAAACACACAGACTTACACACAGTAATAACATTAATAACACACTCCATACATTCACACCAGTCACACAAATAAAAGCAACACACAAACATGCACACAGTGTGTTGTGATTCTTTGTGGTAGGCATGTAAGACTAGCATAGTGTAACTGGATGGTGCTTTTTCAAAAATGATCTTTACCAAGATACATTTTTATCAGGTATATGCACATGTATGGCTTGTGAATAAAATGAGAGTTTGCTCACATTAGTACAGATTATAACTGAATTGATAAAGATACAGTCATGTATCAAAAAACATACTCTTGTGTTATGATTACTAATAGAATGAGCTGCCTGATTAAGAAGAATGCGGGAGTGACACTAGTTTTAGATGGCAAGTACTACAGTTTCATGCATGTATTAGAGTACATAATCAGCACTGCAATATATTTACCTTTATTGAAGTGTTTCCATCAAATCGAAAGGACTTTGTTTGTCCATTTTCAAGATAAACTTTCAAAACATTCGGCATAAAGAGAAGGGAATTATCCTTGACACTATCCTGTAAAAAGAAGAAAAAAAAAATACAAATTCCAGTAAACTGTACAAAAAGACATATGCCTACTATTATCTGCGCCTAAATTTATCAGTCAGATGTCCCTGTATCTGTCACTTCATCATCATATAAACAAGTTTCTTACAGAGAAATCATTAGACCACATTTTATGAAAGCTCCTAGGGATATAAGGGGCTAAACAAAGTTCTATAAAGTTATAGTTTAGAGGTACCGTACCTTTATGGAAGGCCCATCACTTTTAATGTCTGATTGCAACATTAAAAGCATAGGGATGTTAGTTTTTTAATTAATGCTATAATGCATGAGCAGGGGTGACATAAATATCTCCAGTCTCTGGGAACCTTAGCATTTTAATGATTTAAAAAAGATTTTATTTTTCCTTGATTGGTAAGCATTTGTTGTTATTCTTCCAAAATTCACTGATGTGTACAACCTGCTCATCTGATTCAGAAACAACAGCAATATTTATCTTGTCATGAAACAACAGCAGAAAAAATAATTTTACTTGTCTACAGCTCTCATAATATAACTCAGTAATGTGGTACCTTTCACTTTTTATTCTGTTGTTTTTACTTTCATTTAAATGGTCTATATTTCACTTTACCAGTTTGCAGTTTTCTCTACTTCCTCCTTAAATATGGAATAGATTCAATATAATTGCACATATTGTAATTATCTCAGATACATATGGCAACTTTTCTGTTTTACTGACAATATGCAGAGTAAGATTTAATGCTTCATAGAATTAATATATCAAAATGGCTAAGTGTTTCTGCTATCTGTATAATTGTTGAGTGACTCATCTGGCTAGTGATGAAGAACTAGATTGAGTTGGCCTTAGCGTTCTTACTAACAAATTGCTGTTCCAGTCAAACATATCCTCTGGAAAACAAAATGTACACTGTTGTGGCACTGGAACATTCTGAGATCCCTTCATCATCTTCATATTGCAATGAACTCTGATTCTTTCACAGTAAACATGCATTACAAGTTAAAAGATTGTGAATACACATTTGTCAAACACAGTGTTCTTTGACCCCAACACCTGTCATGTGGTGGAGTTGCCCCTCACACCTCTTGCTACTTACCATAGCCTCTTTCTATGCTTTTATTGCTTTGCAGAAAGACAGATGCATTCTTTCCACAACAATCAAGCAATAGCTTTTCCCTTTTCTTGAGTGGCTTTGGAAAAATAAAACTCAACATTTGTCTGATATGAGTACTTGTATTTTTGATAAAAATGCTACATATCACTGGTTAATCAAGTGCATTATAGCAGTGGTAGACAAAATAGCTTAAGCATAAATGATAGGAAAGGTACATCATGAGCTGTATACCTACAATTCCTACCTTCAGGTTTATTAGGAATGTGGCTGATGGCACTTGCATTCACAAAAAGCTTTAAAGTAATTAGTTATGTACATTTTCTGTATTTGCTTTTAATAAATTGTTTGTGGAGCTCAGTATATCCATGTACTATCTCAAAGTGGGAGAGGTTTAAGATAGTTCCATAAATGTTTTCTTCCTAGAGGAGGTCATAACATAGCCTCCCTAATTCAAAGATTAGGAAAACTGACTGCAATGTCCAACCACAATCAGACTTCCATAGTTCCTTCATTTTGATTATATCATACAAGTAAAACTAACAGCAGTCTCCTAAATCTGCCCATACACTAAATCTTCCATACTACCTCTTTGCTGAATACTCACATCAGTTGTTCTATGTTGAGGCTAGAAAAGCAAAACTGCAAAATAAATTGCATAAGGCTTCTGGTCAAATACAATGTGAATGTAAGTTGTGCAGTCCTGCTGCTGGTGGCAGAAGACAAAGCCACATATAATCCTAACAGCCATAGTGATTGCACCTCTTAGTTTGGCAATGTCTTTGCCCAGATAATGTTATTATGGTTATGTGATAAGCTTTATGGTATGATAGATCTGTTGACATGTACATCCTTGTTGTAACACATATATTAAAAATGACCTGACCCCATTAATGAATGAGTTTGTTGTCCTTCTAGATAATTAATTAATCATCATGTACGCAGTTAAGGATGATGTCTACTATTGCTCACTGATAGGTCTTGAGATACTTCACTACTCAATACATTGATTCGCAATAGTTGTGTATAGGTTCATTCATAGGTTCATAAATAAGAATGTGGCTAGCTGCTCTCGTGAGACATTTTAAACCTAGCCAATTTTCCATTCAAAGGTGAGAATTAAACTCTGGATCTTTTGTTTTGGGAGGTAAACACCTTATCCAGTATGCCAGCTTCATATTTGTGACCATTGTGAACTTGTTGCTGAGTTATAATGATTTGTTTAATAACATCTAATTGTCTGAACACTTTTTTAAATATTCCTAAATTGTTTTATTATTTTTCTTATCTTATTGGGAATAATCAGCATCTCATTTCAGTATAAAAATAGATGGAAACACTACTGTCCCTTTATTCCTAACTTTTCTCAAAGGTAATTCCATGTGGTAAACTTCTATTATAGAAGGATCACTCAGTGGTCCATATAGTTCATACAAACCTCCACTTATAAAATGTTATTTATTAATAAAGTACATCGGCAATATCTTTTCTTCTGAGTATTCATAACATATGTCATGCATTCACCAGATGCAGTATGTCTGCAGCATTTCTGACTTACCTAACTTGAATTTATTATGATAACAAAATATTACTCAATAATAGAACAGCACAAACATCTATTCTCATTATGTAGAAGGTGTTATGGTCAAAGTTACCATCTTACCAAACATTTGTTGAAAAATCTTTGTAACTTGTTTCTTTCTTAAGACAAATGTTCCACAGTAAAATGAAAACTCAGTCCTAAAAATCATAATTGCAGATTTATCTGTGCTAATCTTTAAGGTATTACAATCAACCCATGTGAAACTTTTTAGGACCTGTTGACAATTGTCAATATCTTTCTGATTTGGTGTCACTGCTTTTAATTCAGTTATCTATAGGCATACATATCCAAAATCAGTAGACCAGAAAGTATTGTTAAAATGAAGAACCATCACTAAGCCCTGAGGGACTCCATTAAAGACTATCAACCATGCAGAAAAGTAATGGTTAATGGTAGTTCAGTTCACAGCTTGAAAAAATATTATTTACTCACTTAACTACATCTGGATTGATCTGAATCATGTTCAGCATTTTTAACATTCAGTCAGAGCGTGGTGTTATTTGCCTTAGTCATATTAATGCATGCGCAGATATGGAAAATTGTTTATCTATAGAATTATAGGTTCATACGTTTATAGGTTTGTAACTGCCCATGTAGGCCATTTTAAGCCTATCCAAATAACCCTTTGGGTGCTTAAAATTAACCTATCCTTTTGGAGTTTAGATTCTCCTAACCCTTTCTAAGATCTGTATTTATATATTACTTTAGTGCTAATTTCTAGAAAAAAAGCATAGATATTTGGGGGGGGGACCAATGCATTTTGATAAAACATTTAGGACCTGTTTCTGTTTATTAGTAGTCCAGGAGGTGAGTCCTGGGGTAAATTTCCTCCTTCCATTCCATTGATTCAAGTTATGCTTAAATGTTGTCAGGGATTAGATTTGTTTTATGTTGATGGAGAGTCTGTTACAGAGCAGTGGTATCATCTGCAAGACATACTTGCCCTTCCAAACCATTCTGTTCATTTTACAAATGAGGTTTTGGTCCTTGGATTGAGTGTTTGAAGTGCGGATATGAAGTAAGTCCATCAGTAATGGGTTGGAGGCTGCCTTATATGCTAGGTACAGCTCACCTCTTAACACTCTGCAAGAGATGAAATATAGCAATAGGGCTTTGAGGGTGTTCCATGATGTAAGACATATTGTTTAGGCTTTGTATCCTTTTTGTAAGGTATCTCTGTAAGCATTCCAGTTGTTGCATATGCCTGGACAGGTACATACCAAAAGGGACATTGTGCTCAATGACTATTCTAAAGAGGGCTGAGTAAAGGGAACAATGACATCCCTGGATCAATAAGTAATCCCTTGCTTTTGAGTTTCACAATATAGAAGAACTTCCTTACCACATTGGACACATGTTGGTCAAAATTAGGTCAGTATCCATATAAGTTCCTAGATCACAAATTAGTGGGTCATCTTTTAGGGGTGTGTTGACAATGTGCTAGTTCCTTTGGGAGTCAAATTTCCAAAGGAGACAATAATGCCATTTTAGCATTAGCTTTTGTAAGTCAGTTTAGAACTAGTTATCTTTTGAGGACAATCCTTCCTGAAGGATGTCTGAGCCTTTGGAGGATCTGCAAAATTATTCTGCCAGACCCATTTGCACTGGCTTTTATTTCTGAGTAGATGCTGAATGCAAGAGGTCCCAGCAGTGAGCCTTAGTGGGATACACCGGTGACTTTTTTGGTGGAGATAGTTTTTCCTAATTTGATCTCCTGCATCCTACCTAGGAGCTAGCTGATGATCCAGCAGGTGACAAAAGGTTTTAATACTAGTTTATTAAGCTTTTCTACTATACCTAAGGGCAGGATTGTTCCAAAAGCTTGGGCCAGGTTGCGGTAGTTGGTGTGTACCATTTTACATTCATCCATTGTTTTGGTGACCTTTTTGAAAAAATCTACCAGTTTAAGTAAGCATAACCTACTTTTGACAAATCCAAACTGAGATGCGCCGAGGGTTTGGAGGTTTCCTAAATCGTTATTGATAATTCCATTATTATTCTTTCCTTTGCTTTGCATATGAGGCTGGTCAAACTTATGGGTCTGTAATTGCTTGGGTCCATGGAATGTCCTCCATTATACAGGAAAATAACTGTTGCTATTCTCCATTCATTTAGTACAAAACTCATATGGAGCCTAAGGTTGAACAGTGTTGTTGGGGGTGTGGCTAAATTGTCCTTCATGAAATTTAAGATGCATATTGGAATATTGTCAAGACCCATTAACAAAGAATCTTCAGCTTTTTATTGTGCTTTCAGGACTTGTTCTGGTGTTATTGGTGGTGACGAGTCGGTTTTAGATATTTTATATGAGATGGGGGAGAGTAAAGTTTGAGCAGAATTTATCAACCAGTAGGTCATCTCTATCTTCAGCTTCATTGTATTGCTTATAAGCAGCTCAATGCATTGTTGCATTGTGATCCTGCGATTATGACATACTTAAAGAAGGACTTGCAATGGTCCTTTGCTTGGGTAGGTATTTTCTCCTTAAACTTTGCTTTGATAGATTTAATTTAGCCCCTGAGTTGCTTGTTTAATTTAACTACCAGGGAACTATCATTCTGATTATTCTAACTTTTAGCCAGTAATCTCTTCATTTTGTTCATAATAAGCTCCAGCTGGAGTTGATGTTTTTGTGGTATTCTCTTCACTTCCTTCTGCTGGGAAAAACCTCATCTATGCAGCTGGTAACATGCTGGTATAGCTTAGTGTTATATGTATTCACATATTCAGTAGGTAGCTTGTCTTGGAAACATTTTTAAAAGGTCAATGTTATTTTAAAGGAAATAGCTTTACGGTCAGACTTAACAGGTGATGAAGATACATATGGAATGATGCCCCATATTGGTAAGGATACGGTCTAAGATGTTATTCTCTCTGGTTGGTACTCTGGCTAGTTGTTCCAGGGCATATTGACAAAGTCTAGGAATCTCTGTGCTTGGTCACTAGTTGTGTTGTATAGGTTTCTCATTCTATAGTTGGAACGCTTAGATCACCCATGAAATGATGAGGGTTAAATACTGAGTGACTCTAATTCTTGTACAAAGGTATTTCAGCTTTCTTAGGTAATAGAGAGAGTTCTATAGCTTAACCAGTACATGGTAAAGGACCTTTCTGATGGTGAGTTGGAGATGAAGATGCTCTTAATCTTAACCAGCATTAATATGAGTCTTTTCTGAATGAAAATTGAAACTTCTACACATTTCTTTACATCCTGTGCAGAGGTTGCTCTAAACATGTGAAAGGGATTACAGCCCTGCCCAGCTGGATAACTCAGTCATTTTAAACCATATCTGAGTCATTACACAGGTGCCTACTTCCTCAAGGGCGAGAAGGGCTTGTAGGGAGTAGAGTGTCATGTTTAGGCACCTAATATTTCTCAGTAACAACTTCATATTTTCATTTCCTTGTTTCATTATATTAGTAGGTATATCTGGTTAGCATTGCAAAAAAAGGGTGGTAAAGGGGTGGATAATGCATATGCCAATAATTGAAAACCTAGAGGAGATAGGTGCAGGCCATCCCTGGTGAAGCAGCATGGTCTGTTGATCATGTCGTCACAGGCTGACAAATACTTGTCCCCTTTTAATGACATCAAAACTAAAGTAATTATTGAAGTCAATTCTTTTTTACTTATATACTGGAATCATCCTTGCAAAAGGTAGATGCTGCCCGATCCTAGGTTCATATCTGGCTGGGAAATATAATCTGACAGATGCATCATGTCTTTCTTCATATAGTAGAAGGAGGTCCATCTCAAGTCAATGACATCCACATGTACCGTAACAGATTTGCACCTACATTTTTTGTTCAAAGACTTCAGTGCTTGGAAGATCTGATGGATACTGGCACTAGGCAGACAATCAACTGTCACTCTTTCCCTGCTTAGCCTGGTAAGAGGTACAGCTGTATGTCTTAAAATGGATTCACTAATGACTAGAACATTTTGTTTTGTGGATGCCTGGCTTATGGGTTTAGTACCCATGACTTTGTGACTCTTTGCCCTATGTGAGGTGGCAGGCTTAACAGGTGGGCAGTATTGTGTAGGGTGCTGTGTGTCTGTGTTGCATTCAAGAAGTCTTTGTGTTTAGGCAAGTTAATCTTCAGAAGCTCAGCATATGAAGGATTATATGTTGTATGATTGTCATAGTGATGTGTGGTGTACTGCTCACGACCCTTATGCCTAAATTGCCTGAGTGTGAGATGTCAGTCTTCAATGCCATTATGTGTACATCTCTCACACACTGTGGGCTGCTGTTTGAGTAATAGATATTCATCAGAACACATGACACAATTCTTAAATTGTCTTAACATACCCATCTCAGTTAGACTGGCTATATACGTTGTAGGGAAGTGCTGCTCAATGATTTTGACAGACATGATTTAGGGAGCTGGGAGGACTATAACTGCTTTGAGTTGTGTTGTTGTCAGGATGTAGGGGATAGCTTAGGAAAACTTATTAATGAGCACTAAGGGGATGCCTAATTTCCTAAAATCCTAGGCAGGCTTTACTGCAGTCAAGGGTGTGATTTATTTCACTTGATGCAGGTTAATGAAGCCACGGGTTTATATTAGTAATGTTGTATTGATTAGGGAAATTACCTATGAAGAAAAAGGTTTTTGTATAGCTGACCCACTACAGAGTGAGTCAACAATGGCAGGAGTTGGGGCAGGGGAACCTGTGGTCAGTGTAGCAATCAGAAAGTAGCAGTAGGGAGAATAATACTTAATGTAACACTGGCGGAGATGGGGGATTTGTAACAATGTAACAATCAAACACCAGGGAAATCATCATCAGCAGTTGTAACAACAGAACAATCTGTAAGTACAGCTGAAACAGGCAAATAATAAGCAGAATATGTGTTCTTTTCAACACTATTTAAGTATAAACAGCTTGTATGGGAAAGATTCAGAAAAAAAAAACTCACAATACTGCCCATATTGTAAGTACAACTACAAGACTATGGCACTAGACCAAGCAGAAATTGCAACTAAGTAATTTTCTAGAGTAATCACAAACAAACAAAATAGATTAAAGGTAAAAAAAAAACAGTATTAAGTCAAAGATGACTTGAAGTACCAAATGAAATCTACAAGGAAAATTGAAATGACGGCTTTTTTCTTCTCTTTTTGATGACAAATCTCAGTTTAACATTCCTCATACTTGTCAATGTGTTGACTTAATTATAAGGTTCTTATTTATTTATTTATTTATTTTACATTTGTTGACCAGGAAAGTCCAACTAGGTTCCACAGAGCCTGTTTTCAGTGGAGGCCTGGGGAGAAATGCTCCAGATGCATGTCTTTGGAATGTGGGAGGAAACCGGATTACCCGGAGGAAACCCACACGAACATAGGGAGAACATGCAAACTCCACACAGAAGGCACCCCAGCCGAGAATTGAACTGGAGAACCTCTTGCTATGAGGCAACAACATTAACTGCTGCACCACTGCGCCGCCCTAAATATTTATTTTGTTGTTGTATATTGTGTTGAATCTTATCAGATCTTCAACACAATATGAAGCTTCAGCAACCAATATTGTTTCTTTTGTAGCATTTCTTTTGGCTACCACTGAATTTTTTACTTAAACAAAGCTGGGTGCATACAGCCTATCTTATTATTTGAGAGAAACAGGCCCATGCAAAGTATTAATTCCTGTAGAACAGATATCTGCGGATTCCTAGGAGAACACTGTGGGGGCTGTCACCATCGCTGCTTTGATGTGGAGGATTTTTTGGATGCATTATCAAAAATTTCTTTTCATACTTATTAAAAGGTATCAATAAGTAACTTGTATAATGTGTATTTAAAAAAAATGGCCTAATATTCAGAGCATGAAACTGTTTGTAAGGTTACGACTAGTAAAGGCATATCAAACAACTTCCAAGAAAAAGAACTAGAAAGGAGGTCCAGAAGGGTAGGAAAGTGAAACTGTGGATGAAAGTTGGAGTAGGAAGAACCACATAAAGAAGGTTAAACAAAGTAAAAGAAAAGAAATGAAGACGGGCTATGGTTCAAGAGTTTGTTACAGTTACTATCACAGCAGTGGGTAAGGACCCTAGCACTTGCATGCTGTAGCTCTGTACTCAAACCTGAATAGCGGGAAAAGAAAAACTCCTTGTGGAGAGCAAAAGAGCTCCTAGTGATTTTTCACATTTTGCTTTCCTAAACAACCATATCCATTTAAATGTTAAATGAACTTCCAAATGTTCTGGCCAGCTCTGGATTATTTATATTTAAATTACAAGGGCTAACAACTTCATGAGAATGCAGGGCTAGGCTTCTAAAGATCCTTGTAGAGTGATAGCCAGGTAAGCACCTATGAACCTATGAATGCATGGCAATTGAATTATTCTGGCAATCAGCAACGCCAGTACTTCCAGACTGCCAGTCATGGCTCACTAACTACTAGCAGCCAGGGTAATATACAATGTGTAAACAACATTCTACCAGTTGAGGGAATGGTAGTACTAACAGCAAGCAATTGTAGTGATATTCAGACAGGAAATAAAAACAAGGAGAAAGGAAGTAAAAATAAAGAAAAAGGAAAAGGGACCTTATTTGAAAGAACACAGGATTCTGTATATTTCCCTTTCCTTTGACATGTTGTTTGCTAGACCTTTGAACAACTGTGTCACATGTGCCTGTATACCTACCAGTCCAGGGTAATGTCATTTTAGAACATCTGCCAGCCCCTGTAATGGGCTATCATGCATGTTACTCTGACATGAAGCATGATGGCTTTCTACATTTCACAGCCAGAAATTAAAAAAATGATTTGACAACTGATCGCTGTTTTTCCTGTGCCACATTCTGTGCGGCTGCACACATGTAATGATGATGCGCATGCTTGTTGCCATCACGTATATGCAGTTTGTGTCAGTGTTTATAGCATTTCTTTCTTTCCCTCATGGTATGTTAAATGTCATCCTGCTCTTCAGTCTATGATTTTCAGCAGTGTGTGCCTGGAACATTTTCCTATGTCCCTGAAATTAGAACTCTGTCATGGCTGATACAGGTGTGTTTGATGTGCTACTAGATCAGGGTAGGCAATGAAGATCCACTGTAAGGTGTCATTTAATCCTGGTGATCTAGGTCATCTTTGCAAACATGGCCATACAGCACAGCATACATTTTTGTTGAAAAAGTACAATGATTTATAGTATACAGTCAGTTCACTCTGAGTTGAACTGTCTGTATTTTTCTGATATTTTAAAGTATCAGAATCAGAACTAAGTCATTAATACATGATACTTTTTACCAATTATATTTTAATGACACTGGGTAGTACATTGCTAAAATGGTTGGCAATGCTGCTTCATAGTCAGAGTCTTGATTTTCAGTTCTTGACTGCCATACCTTCTGTATGAAATCTGCATGCCATCCCTGTATCCATATCTTTTTTTATACATTGGGTTTCTTCACACATCCAAAAGGCATTACATAGGTGAATTGGCAATTCTCAGAATTATCTGTAGGTGTGCATAATGCACGCATGCATGTGTGTGTGTGTGTGTGTGTGTGTGTCATTTTTAATTTCTCCAAGTCTTTTGGGTTTCTAACACCATGATGGGAATGGACCCCATTCCTAAGTCAAAGTGCAAATAAAGTCATGAAATTAGTATTATTTCACTCTTTGATGTTAGCCAAAAGTGCTCTCCGCAGCACCCACAATGTGCCCAGTAATGACTCCTTCTGCAATTCGTACGGTGTTACATGAATTGGTAACATATCTAAATACGCTTGTAATTTTTTTTTTATAAGACCAGTTGCTCCTACTACAACTGGAACTGTCTGGGTATCTTTCTTCCACATGGGTCTTGTTTCTGCCTGCAGATCTAGATATTTTATGACTTTGTGTTTCTCTGCATGCAAGACACTATAGTCACTGGGTGTGGTGATTTCAGTGATCAATGCTACTTTTGTCTTCTCTTCTTGGACCACTATATCCGCTTTTCTAGCATCTATCTTTTGAACTATTGGTATTGGGTGACCCCATGTGATATAAACTTCATAATTTTCTATGATTCTTTATAGCTCATGCTTACAGTGTTTGTTATCCACTTTAATACCATAATATTTGCACAATCTCCAGTGCAACAGTCTTGCCACATTATTATGTCTTTCAGTATACAGTCCCTCTAATGTGTGCATGTGTGTGTATGTGTGAGTCCATACATGTGTGTGTGTGTGTGTGTGTGTGTGTGTGTGTGTGTGTGTGTGTGTGTGTGTGTGTGTGTGTGTGTGTGTGTGTGTGTGTGTGTGCACATCTATATGTGTGTGTTTATGTGTGTGAAAGGAGACTATACATGTGTCTATGTGTAACCTGCAATACACAGGAATCCTGCCCAAGATTACTTCCTCTGTCTTGTGCCTATTCAATGCTTGGAAATACACTGGTTGCCACATGACCCTGAAATTCATAAAGAGGGCATGAGAGAAAGAAAAAAGAAACCAATTTCCAAGAATGAGCAAGTTAGTATAACAATTTTAGTTCATCAGTCTAATACCGCATTACCGTAATATAAAAAGTTTACAAATACATTTTTAGACAAAATCAGAACAGTACAGGATAGATTAGTATTACTGCTGTAAAGCATTTAGACTTGGTATTATATTAAGCATATTACTAAAATTAAGTAGCCTTTTCTTATTTGAGTAGAACAACTAGTTAGCCGATAACTTGCTTGTTTTCTTTACTTAAACTTTAGATACATTAATGGACCTTTCTCATACCTCTCAGCTGTCCAGATGTTCTTAATATGTGAAGACTTTGCTTCATATTTTTGTCCTGTTCCTAAAAAATATGTCTCTCTGGCAAATCACTGAGGATTAAAGTCAATAAATAATGCCATACATTTGAGTTGTTACATTTATAACAGCAATATTTAAAATCTATTCTTTGTTTGTGTCTTTGTCGCACCATTATTTTTGGCTTTGTCAAGACTTCTTGAGGAAAAAGGCTGAAAGGTCTGACCTTTATGAAATTTTAATGCTATTAAAAAGTCTGTTTAAATAGCTGGTTCAGATATTAAAACTAACGTCTTCTGGTTTAAAACCTATTCCTCTGATTACTGAATGTGAAAAATATTTTTCAGCATCTTATTCTAAAGAGTTTAATTTTAATATTCCAAAATACTGACTATGGTTGGGATTCTGAAGATCGCCTAGCATGCAGCATGAATATTATCAGTATATACCATTACAGGCCTTTAACTAAACTACCAACATCACAATGTAAGACCCATTTTCTTTACTATAAGTATTTTCCTGAGTAGGCATATATATCTGCACTGAAAAAACATACTTTTTAAGCTGATTACATTCAAGAACATATATCTGGTATAATTCCAATTTTCTTTACATATTGCAGTATTTGATTTAGAAGTCATGTGATGATTGCTCAGTGTAAAGTATGTACAAAATAATCCATCGGCTATTGTATATTTATTTTTTTGTTACAAAGTAAATGGGCTACCAATCATATTCATGGCTCCAGAAAATGTAATCAGGAAGATCTAAAAAGCAAAGAGCAAATTCATCTTCCTTGGTTTGTTCATTTGTGTTAGAGTTATGAAATGTGTCAACTTTTATAATTCTTTTTTCTGCAGCAATGATCACTAAGATAAGCTGACCTGAATTATAAATTAAAACAATTATTAATGTGCCTCCTTCTGTGAATGATGGATCATATTTGGATCACTTTTGACAGTAACAGTTCATTCACCATTGTTTTGTAAATTAAAACTTATTTAAGACTATATGTCCCTGGATGATTCAGCTCTGCATGTGAAATATAGACCAGATTATATTTCCTGTTCTGAACAACTTACAAAACCAGCTACAAAATGGCAGATGACTACTAACGCTCTGCAGTAAGTCTCACATGGCTGTATCACTGAAGAAATAAAAATAAAAAAACGCAGTTTGGATGAACTAAAAGGAGAATGCATTTAGCTACTAAAAGTGAAATAAGTGCATTAGTCTACCAAACTATTTTCAAGTGCTGTAGATTTCTTCAGGTCAATGTTAATGGCTTTAATAGTTTTATTTATTTATTTATTTTACATTTGTTAACCGGGCTAGTCTGGCTGGATACATGTCCATTTTCAGCAGAGGCCCGAGGAGAAAAGCTCCACTATAATACTATACTTTTACAGTTTAAAAAGATACAATTAGTAAAAATAGTAAAAATAACAATAACAATCAAACAGTAAACACAAGCAAAGTACTGACAAAAGAAAAGTAAAGTCAAATAGAATGTACAGTATTGCCGGGCTTGTGTGGCTTGATACATGTATATTTTCTACAGAGGGTTGAGGAGGAAAGCTCAATTATCATACTAGAGACTATACAATTTAACAGAAACACTAGAACAGAAGAGAATCAAACTTTGGGTCAAAGCAAGATACAATTAAGTATACCGAGTTAGTTGAGAGAGCAGGTAGTGTATAAGTTATCAGTCAGGATTTGTGCAAGGGCATAGCCAGTGATTTTGTAAATGATTTCTAATCTGTTTTTTGAAAAGGTAACACGAGGCTAGGGAGGTCAGTCCAGTGGGAAGTTTGTTCCAATGTGATCCGATAGTGTTTGCAAATAAGGAGTCTCCTACTTTATTATGAGATTTTATAGTAGCTACTAGGAGCTTGTTGGCTGAACGAAGTGAAGTGAGATTTGTATAAGGTGTGATAAGATTGTTCAGTATGGGTGTGTTGGAGGGGTAATGTAGAATTTTAAAAGTGAGGACTAATAGCTAAATAAAGTTTCATTTTAGTTCATCTGAACAATGTTACCAAAAACAGTATGGTTTCCACAGACAACAAAGTAAGTCATACTTCTTCCCAATGTCTACTGACATTTGAAAGTCATTCTAAATTGTGGATTTGCCATGGGAATAGCTCAGCCTTTAGACCTACAGATTTATTTCTAGATAAGTCTATGGTTATTTATTTTCTGCAAGCAGTATAATTTCTTCTGTAAATATAAGGGTCTACAAAGCTACATGGGTGGCTTATTCAGAGTTTGTTCATTTGCAAAGATTCCTGCTTATGTGTGTGTAATTACATTGTGACCTTTCACATTCAGATGCAAATGATATGTGTTTCTTGTGTACAAAGAGGAAAATCAATCAAGGTACTCATTCAGGAGGCAGTAAGGCAACCCTTCTAGTTTGAACTGTTTATGAACAGTGCACATATCAGTGTAAAACACATTTTAACAGCATTTTGCTCCTCAGGCTAAACAACAATAAACTGACCCCACTAATGGGAATAACCAGGTATAATAGACTATCTAATAAGTTATTTCACTGTCCACTATACATGGTGTACTCTTTACCAAACTGTCATTTGAGTATCAATGCATAAATACTAAGAGGGAACTCTTGCAATACTGCTGCTGCATGATGCATGTTACACACAGTATAACATTATTAAAAGTTAAGATTATCCACTGCTAGCAAGTACAGCAAATAGCAATATCTGATCCAAGTGTATGCAGTATAACAAAGCTCTTAAATACTGTCTAGCCAGCAAACGTGCCAGTGCAATTTAATTAAATAGGTATGGGAAATTCAGATTATTCCATTTTCATCTGTTACTTTTAGTTTAACTGTTCTTTTTTTTTTGCTTTTATTAATTAATTAATTTATTTATTTCACTTTTATTATTTATTTATTTATTTTTGGTATCAGTTTTGGCCCCGAGTCTGTCAACCATCAGGCTTCCCTTTAATTGGATACTATACACCCTGAAGGGCGTCCTCATCTATGAGGGTGCTTTGTGCTCTCACCAGCATCCTGGCTAGGATTTTTTTTGTCTGTTTTATGACTTGACTTCACTTCTGATGGTGACATGGGAACTTTCATCACCATAAGATCTGCATGTGCTCCCTTGCCCATGCATGTATACATAACCACCTCTGCCAACAGGTGATAGAGTCACCAGCCTGGGCAGTCACACCCACATTTTGCTGGCAGTGGCTCTTGCATCACGATGGATCTCTACTTCCCAGTCAAGGCCCAGTCATCATAGTATCAGTATGAACTTGGCTGGAGCCAACATCCATCCCCTATCATGGCTATGCTCCATCTTCACTGCCTGCACCATCAAGTGCCTGAACTGCTAGCTGTCCATGGGTTAACCCAGTTGTTGTTAGGGCTTTATCCCTCTATGACATCAGAGTCTACTTTTACTTTGAGTATACCCATAGTTTCTAAAAAGACAAAAGAATACTTGTGTTGTAGAGAGTAGTGGCATTGCTGATATCGTCTAAGTGCGTAATGACACAAAATAATTACATTTCTACAATAAAGTAGTGCTCACAGATGGTCTAGTGTAGGCAAGCTACAGACACAGTGGACAATAGGTAAATGTGGCATCAGCCCTTTCAAAATTCCATATAATATTCTTCTCTGTCATTAAGAGACAAAAGTTCACGTTTACGATAGACCTTCCAAGATGGATAGCTGCCAGCCTACAATACATCAAAGTGCCATCACTGAAGCTACATGTGAATGCATGTCCTAAAACATCGAATAAGTCATGATTTTTTTATGGCACCTCAGTATCCGACTTGGGTCTGTGTTGAAATACTGCCTGACCACAATATCAAATGACACTATATCAAAGCTCATATTATCAAACCAGCTTTTTACTGAAATGCAAAATGCTGACATTTGTCGGGATCAGATATCTGCCCTTTTGCCAATGTGGAGTAACCTCCAAGTTGGTGTGTGTGTGTGTGTGTGTGTGTGTGTGTGTGTGTGTGTGTGTGTGTGTGTGTGTGTGTGTGTGTATATATATATATATATATATATATATATATATATATATATATATATATATATATATATATATAAATATATTACTGGCATTTCACATACTATAAACCAGAAGTATTAGCACAAATTGTACTATTTATTTTTAAGAAATTGTAACTATGACACTTGTTTAGTGCTAAATACAATTTACTGCATTGCTTTCTTTTTTATATTAAATACTATAAACCAGGAGATACTTTACAGCTCCTTTTCTCTTCTACCTTAGAATTAAATAAAGGCTCAACAACCTTGTTTTATCTCAGTTGCCAGCTCATAGCATTTGGAATAAACAGACAGTGTAATAATTGATTAATGTTTATAGACCACAAATTATTTCTTAGCTTGACAGCTATCTATTTCTTAGATATGCAAGTACTTAATTAAACTGGAGGCTACTATCTCACACTTAAACACATCCTGCAATGAATGCACAACAAAAGAGCATTCTACACCAACTCAGTCTGAATTATTGTGTACCGAGGCTGTCAAGAAGTCTTTGCCCAAGCCTCTACGGAACATATATAGAATCCAGTATAAATTAAATAATACAGTACATGATGTTACAACCACAGCTAAGAGTCACCAGGTAGTAGATTATCTCATATCCAGTGCATCAATAAAATCTGAACAGATAAATAAAAATGCACAATCGATAATCAGGTACATGGATTCTACACTCACAAGGCTAGATAAAAGCAGTGTGATAGTCAGTTATATTTCAGGAGCAAAGCTAGCAGATGTTTTAGGGGTGCCCAAGGTCCTTGATCCAGACAAGTATGGTTACAACATGGTGTGGTCCAAGTGGGGGTGAATGATCTGGCACCCAAACCTAGAAGGGATATGGAAAAACATGTTAGAGCTTTCCATACATGTCAAAAATGTAGGAAGGAGTTTGATATAGAGGAATCCTTACTTCAGCAAGGACAATGTTGACTTGCAAAAAGCAAAAGATGATTGATTTTAACAAGTTACTGAATAGCCGGTGTCATTTTAAGGAAAAGCAGTATGTGTCAGTATGGGACGAGATTCTTGACAATCAAAACATATTTTCCAGGGACAGATTCTATCTCTCATTCCAAGGTTTCTTTATATTAACAAAAGCCCCTGTAGCTCCTATAGTGTTTTTTTTTTTTTTGTTAAGGGAAGTCCAGTTTCTGGACACGTCTGCCTAACTAGTAAAATAAATCTTGCAGAAGATCACATCAAGGTGGCTCTGCTCAGTGCCATAAATCTAAATAGCAAGTTGTATGACATTGAGGCCCTTCTACATTTGGATCAGACTGATGCGCGTGCGTGTGTGTGTGTGTGTGTGTGTGCGTGTGTGTGTGTGCGTGCGCGTGTGTGTGAGTTTTAATACTAACATTTCATTTAAATGCTCAGAGAGCACTCCATCTGTGCCTGAGTTTTGAGCATATCATGTCTTTAGACCCACTGGATAATGTGTTGATTTATCCATATTTGTTAGAGTTCATATTAGCCTGATGCAGACTCTGAGAAACTCAAAACAGAACCTTTTAAAATCCAAATCACATTAAATAGGACCAACTAGCAGACTCTGAGAAACTCAAAACAGAACCTCTTGAAGTCCAAATCACATTAGATAGGATCAACTAGCACATGAAATCATGTTAGATTTAAAAATATTCAGTATAAACGTCCTGTAAACGAAAACTCCAGCATACTGGGAGACTCTAATTACCAGATGATTAACTGTGAAACTTACATTTGAAATGTAGGATATGCCCAAAACTGCTTAGAATTCATAAACAAGAATTCCCTGGACCAAACTGTCAAAGAACTTAATAGGGAAAAATACTTTTGACCTGGCCCTTAGAAACATAGCCTCTTTTTGTACTATTCAGATGGTTTTCTCTTCACCAGTTAACTCAGATCACAAACTGGTGACCTTCTTCTTCAAAGTCTCTAAATCCAGAAGCAAATATCATTACATTCAGGGACTTCAAGTGCACAAATCTAAAATTTTATGAGAACGTTTCCAAATTAACATATGGTTGTATTACCCATGATGCTGCTGCGGTAAGTGCTATGCAGACAAATTCTTTCCTCACCTGGATAAATGTATTAACTTAGCAGCCCCAAGTAGCTCAAGACAAAATGTGAAGTTTAACAGCAAATCAGCATTGTGGTCCACGAGCAGAAATAAACTATACAGTAAAAGAAAAAACTTCTTAAACTAGACAATAAAACTAAAGTTCCTCAAATTATGGATAATATCAAGAAGCTATAAAAGAAAATAAAGATATCCCATGAACTCAGGCTATAATCAGAAGGTAAATAAAATTACAAATTATTTTGTTACATCAGGATGATAAGGAATATAACTCAACATTGCACAGTGCTCATTCAAAATGGAAATACCCTCTCCAATAAAATGGGCAATGCCAATATACAAGCAAAGACATTCAGTGCAAACTTTGTCCTTGAGAGAACAAACCATTCATATCACTCAAGGTTTCTGTCACCCAATTATCACCAAAAAATATTTCCTAAAGCCCTTTATAAAATGGAAAATGTTCCCTCCATGGACCCTGATAATATGCCTGACTGCCTAATAAACAGCACTAAACAAAAGGTGGCAGATGTACTCAACCTATTTTTTTTAACCTTTCCCAACAGCTCTTTCTCTCAGGTATGGTGCACAGTTGAGGTGTTGCCACTCCAAAAGGGTGGGACCAATACTGATGCTGTAAGTTATAGACATATCAGTCTGATGAGTCTCATACTAGAGGTCATGAAGCATATCACAGACACCCTGAATAATACTGATATTATCAGCCTTGACCTTCAGCAGTTGAGCTTTGACAAGTGTAGAACCTGTCTAATGAATCTGGTAAACATCTTCGAGATGGTGACACAGACAGTGGACAATAGGTGTATTGTCCACACAGTGTACTTTAATCTTGCAAAAAAATCAATATTATACCTTGTGTCAACATAATAAACAAATTAATGCACTCCTAATTGACCAATATGAAGTTACATGGATTACAAATTGGTTGAAGGACAGAACCCACACAGTGAAGGTGATGGGTTCTTCCTCACAGAGCTTAAGGTTATCAGCGGAGTTCTCCATGGATCTTTCTTGGGATCCCTACTATTTGTTATCTAGGATGCCATTACAATGAATTATTACCTGGTGTTTCCCACCACTGGTGGTAGCTGGTACTATGTTTAGCATGGTGGTGTTAGTGACTACATACTTTATTTTATTAGCTATATATATTGAACATTCATAGTTTTTTTTTAATATTACTGTAGTTTTTTTGCACATTATCTGCTCTTCCATGAAGTTTTTTTTGTCAATATCCCATTTTCATTCTGTCTCATCATTGCCCTACAAGGATGATTATAACTAAGTAAGCGACAACAGCAGGAGACTGTCAACAGTGAACATCACAGACGTTGCTGAACCTTTGCTGATTTGAATGTAATCTCTTTTGTACTTGCTATGCTGCTGTTCTAAACTTAAACTGTTCTTCTTACCTAGTGACCAAAGCCTTGAAGTGACTCCCTTCCCTTCCAGTAACTGATCTTTCTTCCTTTTTCTATATTTCAGACAATTAGACCTGCGACACATTGTGAGCTACTAGTCCAACACCAGCTATACTGGCTGCCAGAGTCTGTAAAAGCTAATGTGTTATGCATGACACAGCTTTACTCTACTTCTGTCATGTACCCCACACAACATTTACCCACACTTGAATAAACCTCCAGCTGCAACATAGCCAATAAGTGGTCTTAATCATAAAATCATAGCAAACGTTTGATCCTTGTCCCTATATCCCAACATTTAGCACAGGCAGTGTATGCTCTACTTAGAAAAATGTTATATTTAACTCATGCAGTCTAAATTCTAGCTAGAACTATCCTGTTCCTCTTAACCATGCTATTGCACAAATAGATCTGGTAGTATGTTTTTCAAATGAAGACTCTGGCTGCCATGTTATTATCCCATAAATGTCTGCATATGAATGAATTAATTAATTTTACTTCAATAATGACATACTCATATTATGTGCAATACACAACCATTTACATAATGCATTCAATCCTTGCCTGTCTTACAGTTCCTGTCTTAATGTACGGACTAGATAGTATTGGAACTTTTCTCCCAAGGTTTCCTCTGAGAAGGGGTTGTGTACCCCAATGGACTTTTTCATTCAACAAAATCATATTTTTTCATAGAAACTGTTTCAATGTCCATATCAGAACAATCAGACGATTAAGAAAATGTCATTTATTTAAAAAGAAATGTCCATTGATTGTATATCAGAAACAAATAACAAACTTGACCAAAGAAAAATGAGCAACAATTGTAGTTTTTAATTTACACATGATAATTCAAAGGTTAGTGATAAAAAATATTTTGAACTAATGAAACAAAGCTCAACATTTTAACACAAGTTGACTATAAAATTAATTTTCTAATAAGTGTACCAGTATGTATATTCACAATAACAGCAACATTCAGTACAAAGTATACACACTGCTTCTGCTAGACTCCCAACATTATAGTCCACTTGTGAGTGAATACTGCACAACCTAAACAAATATGTTAGGTGTTGTTAAAATGTCACTCATACAGATTCTACTTCTCCTTCCAGCAGTATGAAAGTAGAAGCAGATATTATTTGTTAGCCTTCTTTTTCTGGTCCACTCTAAATGAATAGATATAAACACTCTTACCACATTCTGTCTATATCTATTTCTTAATGGGAAGAGTCTGATTCGTAACTAATATTACTTGTACACTGCACATATTTCATTATATGCTGTTGGGCTCTGCCCACTGAAGAATACTCAGTGAATAAAAGTGTCCAGATATTCTACATGCTAGGAGTACAGGAGCTCGGGGCAAAACTGCTTGAGAGTTCCGCCATTCAGAAAGTAAGCAAACACACTTTCATCCCAGATAGGTGACGGTGAGCTCCCTGTAATTGCACATTTACCCTTTGATTTTCATGTTTAGGCAGACACTATCAGGCACACAGATGGCAATCAGAGGCTGAGGGGATTTAACCTCGTACATCAGAATCCACCTCCTGCATTGAGTAGAGTCTTGCTAAACTCCATCCACGACCAATGTGTCTGGTTGTGTCCTAGATGCAAGACACCTGGACAGATACAAAGGACATGCAATTAGGATAAGGATGAAAACACGGACACACACACACACACACACACACACACACACACACACACACACACACACACACACACACACACACACGAGACACATAAACATCTGCATGTAAATGTCCACATTCATACACAATACTGCACACACATGTTGTGAACTGTTGCACAAGAGGAGCATCAGATACTGCTAATCTATATGGGGAGCACTACCTGATGGTCGTGTCTGTCTGTCTGGCTCCCAGCATTGGCACCTGTATTTGCCATATCAAACTTATTATCCTCCTGGTAAACTACCTGTTTACCCTTGAGAACCACAGGTGTCTTGAATAAGGCTACATGTGTATACCTACCATTACTGTTGGTGCCTCATCACATCAAAGAGCACTCCTTGTGGCTGTGATTTGGATGTCTATTGGGACAGATGTCCCTACTCGCATTACCCCAAGTCATGTGGGCTAGTGCACAGCCTTATAAGGGAAAATGCATAAATTGGCTTTTCTTGCATTTCTGTCAAGTCAGCACATTTGTGAAACTCTTAAGCTACGAGCATGGTTCTGTTCTCTGTCTAGTTGAATTTGTAGATACTATACACTCAGAGATCAGGTGTCCAGCCTACTCTATACTCTCATTCCATTTTAACAACATTTATCTTTTTAATGATTTTATTTCTTAGAATCAGATATGGTTTATATACTGAAGGGAGTCAATCACTATATTGTCATAAATGTAAAAAATAGTCTCTCTTCATCTTACAAAGAGGCTTTTCTAGACATGCATCACAAATATGTTGACTTTGTGGCTTACCTGACTATTAGGCATCATATGACTGCAGCTTTTTTATGAGTTATTGCTGTGTTTTTGGCTGACAGGTTTTAGTTCACATATTTTTTGTTGTTGTGAGTTTCACTGCAATGTGTTGTATTGTATATGTTGGCAGTGTGCTTTTCAGGATTTTTTCTCCATTCGTCTATAGTAGTGTGACAATGGAATTAGCGTATATAAGTTTGGTGGGTTGAGGGTTGGAGCTGCCCACTTGGAGGGTACAGATGGGCCTGCACCTTTGCAAAAACAATTGTTTTGCTGTTTGTAATGTTTTTCAGTTTACTGTTTCTGAAATTCAATTTTCAGTAAGTTGCGGACCGAAGAAGAATTCTGCAGCAGCTCATAGGTAAACCTGTGACTGTTGTAAAACCATAATGTTTCCAAATTTTACTGTTCGTTTGAAAAGGAGCATGTTTAAGCTTCACAATTTCTTTATCATCTTTTTCTGGTCGAATGTAATTGCTGATAAAACTATAAGAATTGTGTAATATGTGTTTTTCACATGTAAACATGACATGCAAGCTGAATCCCTTAAAGTTTCTTGTAATGAAAAATCTGTTTACAGGAGCAGCAGTTTTCCATTAAATTGTTCTATTGAGTAGACTTGGATTTGTTCATCTCCATGGTGAAAGTTATCTGTCATTTTTTTTCAGAGTGAATCACAGATGTTGGTCTCATTTATTACATCCAGTGGGACTAGTAGTAATTCTGTGTTTGATGTCATTATCAAATTACCAACCCAGTGACTGGTGTCCTCAGATTTAATTTATTGAATAGTGTTAGTCCAAGGACAGAGCCCTCTGGAATAACACTAATTTAATTTCAGCTGACAGAACTGTTATGTGCAATATTGCTTGCTGTCCTGTTCAGTGCTTTTACTAGGTAATATTTTCCATTTTATGATGTAAATCTATATTTTTGAAGGATAGTATCAAACGTTTATCCCATTGCAGGCATGGACATTCAGGACTTTTTTATTTTATTTTATTTTTTTCACACACTTCTTAATCACATCCATTCACTCTGTTTCTTTTAAAACTGCTTGCTGTTAAATATGCTGTTTTGCTTGCAATGGATTTTGGCTGGCAACTCATGTAATGTAATGCTCCTTAACTGGTTTTGACTGTTTTGTGTACTTGCCTACAGTATCCTTTCCCTAGTTATTTTTAGAAGCTGCAACTGCACATATTCCATTTACTAAAGCAGTGTTTTAATTTTCCAGAGACAGAACGCTTGCTCCCTGTTGGCAACTGGCAAGCTTCATCAGCCTATATTGATCAGTGCTGTTCTGTATTATTTAATATTACAGTTTTACATAAGTGCATGTTCTGTGTTATCTTCAAATGTGTTCTAACCAATTATTGCTTACTGCACTATTTTGAGAAATAATGACTGCATAAATACGTTTTATTGTTACAATTATATGATTTATACCTGGCATCTAATCCATTACAAGCCCTGAGGTCAGCGGTCTGTACATTATGGTCTGTTGAACTTCTGTCTCTCTCAGTCATTGCATGCTCACTCCGCAGACTTCACAGATCCTCTTACGGACTATCTAGGTTCTTTTATACCTCTCTTAACAACACACATTCACACTCAGTCAGCTCACCCTCACTCATCTTACTTTACTACTCAATGAGTTATTGTGCACTTTGCAATAACTAGCCATTTTAACTTAACTTATTATCTCTTTTCTACAGCACACTGTGTCTGCCTTTATCATTAAAGCCCCCCCCCCCCCAGCAACTGCAACATTGCCAAATAAAACCACTGCTACAGTCCAGTTTCACCCTACAGGTATTTCAAGCCAAGAATAAAACTTTTTAATAAGGATACCCACCAGAAAAGTCTGCACAAGTGACTGGATGTTTACACTTATTATCAGCAAAACTGGTTCTTTAATAGTTATTTTTTTAAACATCGTGCCTGGATGTTTACAATTTTTTTATAGCAAATTTGGTAATTTTACTAGTTATTTTTTAAACATTGTTTTAGCTGGCATGCAGACCTGCAAGCCCCCTCCACAGGCAAATATAGATTTGTCTCTCACCACTAGGTGGTGCAACTAACAATATACTTGCTGTATCTTGTCCCAAATAAATCTGCCTCCCCATTGGAATTCCTGTAAAGTAAGGCTAGTACCATTTACTTGGCTCCAATAGATTTGCCTTCCTTTGTTGATTTGCTTACACACCAATGCCATAAAAGTAGAGGTTCTTTAACTATCTGTTTGCACTCCTACCTTTTTGCTCCTACCTCTTCCTTGCTTTCACTTACCTTGCAGCTCCAAGGTTTCCATTTCTCATACTGATTGTTTTTCTTTGCACTCTTTTCTGAGTGGGGCAGTTCAATCCGTTCTCTACCCTACCCCTATTAACACCCACCCCTGAATAACCTAGACTTATACAAACACTAACAACTCCCCCTAACTTCCCCCAACAGTAATCACCCTCCATCCGCCAGTCACACCTCAATTAAGCAATGTAGTATATGTAACACTCCTCCCTCCCCTCACACAACTTAATTGCAACTGTCCTCAATCACTCTGCTCCCACCACACTACACCAACACCCCTCTGTCCCTACATCTACATCACACCATCCAGCTAACCTAATATTCCAAAACAAAGAATACATGCCACGTTCTTTCTCCTGCCCACACTATATACCCTATATGCATACAAACATCCTATACTCACCTGCAGATACATGTCCATAGCCCCACACTATATTGTACTAATACCGTCCACTCCTCAGTCTTCTACCTTGCCATCTCCTCCCAACTCTACAATCACACACCTATTACATACTTCCACTTCAAACATGTAGTTGTCAGCAATATCACTAATTACTTCAGCAAACACCTTCACATACTCTCAAAACTGTCACACAAACATGCATGAATATTAAAAAAGATTCTCCATAGTGGTGATATACACCCCAATCCCAGGCCACATACTGCACAACATACTATCATGCCTACCATTCTAGCCCTTCTTCACATTAAAAATTCAGACCTTCTCATGCTTAACATGAAGCTTAGAAGCCTATTTAACAAAATCAAAGACTTTCACGCAGTCATTACACAGTACTCACAAGGCATTTTTATAACAACAGAAACTTTGCTAAAACCCCATATAAGAGACCCAGACATACTCCCACAAGGTTATTGCATGCACAGGTTAGACAGAATCAGGAAGAAGGGAGGTGGGGTTGCAATCTTCTACAAAGATAACCTAAGCATAGACTACCTATCCATCAAATACCCTTATGATAACAACTTTGAAGTCCTAGTAACATGGCTCAGAATCAACCCAAAGAAAAATATTATCATAATAGCCATTTTACATACCTCACAACAATACTCTCACTGCCACTGAGGAACTCATAGCCTGGACATCCTCAACATACACCCACTAAACCATTATCACAGGCAACTTCAACTTTGACTGGAAAATTTGCACTGGTGATAACCCCTCCAACTTCATAAATCTACATGGTTTCTCACAAACTATCCAGTCTCCCACTCAAGTAGATAAACATAGCAAAAGGAAATCTATCTTAGACTGGCCACTTATTAACAGTACCACCCACAACTATCTCTCCGGGTGCCTTCCACATAATTTAAGTGACCATAGACCTACCCACCTAATCCATCATCATCTCAACCCACCCAGAACCATAGTTTACAAAGTTGTCTAAAATACCAAAAACTTCTGCAATGAAGCATTCTTAGACATGCACAGGAAATGTAACTGGACACCACTCCATCATCTCTGACTCGACCAGGCCATAACATACTTCAATGACACATTTCTAGCTATTCTAAATAGCTTAGCACCAACTCGTACATGTTGTGTTAAAAATAAGAGATTGGCTTGGATATCAAAAGAAACCATTAGACTTCAAGAACTAAGAGATAAAACCTGGTTTCAATACCAGAAAAAAAAAGAAAATAAAACTCTGTTAGCATACCAGCAGCTTTGTAATCAAATAAAAAAACAACTCAAACTAGACAAAAAGCATATACATCTATGCAAAACAAATATGAAAACAATCTGAAAAAGCTCTGACAGGCAATTAACTCGCTCCTCTACCCAGGTAATGCCACAACCCCAGAACCAACAACTAATAAGCAAAGTGTGAGTATTGCCTCACAAATCAAAACCTACTTTATAAACACCATCCTTTCCTTAGTTACAGGGAACAATTCCACCCGATCGTCTCTTCCACCTAATGTGGTAACTAACAACAACTCTTTTGACCTCAAACCTGTCCCAAATAACACCATACCAACAATGCTAAAAAATTAAACATTCTTCCTTAGCAGCTGACCATTTCCCCATTGAATACCTCAAACTTTCAGCTGATGACATAGCTCTGCCTATCTCCATTCTGGTAAATAGGTCTATAGCAGAACAATATGTCCCAAAATTATGGAAAGTTTCCCATATTACCTCTCTACATAAAGGAGGAACATTGATAGAATTAAACAATTACAGACCCATAGCCATCCTTTCCACCTGCATCAAAATTCTGGAAAAATGGATACATGCTCAAGTACTACAATACCTGCTATCTCACAACTTTATCTTTCCTTCCCAACATGTTTCAGACCAAAACACAGCACCACCACAGCCCTAATTAATTTCTCTAACACCATCAACCAACTCAGAAATTCAAACCAGCAAGTAGCATCAATCTTCTTAGACATGTCAAAAGTGTTTGATACTGTCTCCCATCAGAGACTCCTTAATAATCTTGCCTCACTAAGCTTATCAAAGACTTCCCTCTCCTAGTTCTTAAGTTATCTTTCTGACAGACAACAAGCAGTACGATGGAAATCCGAATTCTCACCAGTTTTGCCTGTCTAGTTGGAGTCCCCCAAGAATTCATACTAGGGCCCTTCTGTTCACCATCTTCTCTAATGATTTATCTTCATCCACAACACATGCTAAAGTAGTTCAGTATACAGAAGATTGAACATTAATCTGCTCAGAAGGTACCTTACCAGACCTCCAAATAGTATCCCAACAAGCTTTTAATGATATCAAAACATATCTAAGTAAATCACAATTAATCCTCAACCCCAAAAAGACACAGTTAATACTATTTCCACGTAGCAAACAATCACCTACCACCCCTCCTTTCACCATTCTCTGCATACAACACAGTCATCCAACCAGTTAAGCATGCAAGACTCCCCAGCGTGTCTATCGACAACAGACTCAGATTTGACCAACACAAAGCTATCAAAATTAAGAAAGTTCATGTCAGACTTAACGCACTGTACAGAAGCAAGCCATTCCTCACTGACAATACCAGACTAGCCATATCAAGAACCTTCCTTCTCTCTATGCTTATTTATGCTTTCCCCCTCAAAAAGCCAGACTTAACCAAATTAGAAACTTGCTAGAACAAAATAGCTTGCTTTGCAGCCAACCTTCCCCATCAAACTCACCATTGTATTGCTCTACATAAATTAAATTGGCTCGAGCTACCTAACCTTCTCCATTTCTACCAACTTAAATTCACACAAAATATCATCTTTCATCCTGACAACAACCCATCCCTCAAAGAACTTGTTGTTTCCTACTCATGCCCACAAATTCTAAAATCTGCATACAGAAAAATGTTCAAAGTAAACAAAGCTAACAACACTCACAGTGAAGCCCTATTCTCAAAACAAAGAGTCAAATTATGGAACTCTACCTCATACAGTCCAAAAAACTCTTAAATCTACCGATTTCAAAGAACTACTATTTGAATATCGATCCAGAAACTGCCATTGCTCCTGCACCAAACCTAACTGACAAGATACTCCACTCCTTACCTCATTTTCTCTCTCCTCAGTACTCAAAAAAAAGGATGCATGAATATATATATATATCTATATCTATATATATATATATATATATATATATATATATATATATATATATATATATATATATGTATAAAGGAAATCTCATTGTTCATATCTATTATTTAATATGTACACAGTACTAATTTTATTTTTTCGCCGTGATCTTTACTGAAAGGCTTGTATATTTTTTCTTTTTGAACCCATATCTACTAGAATACTATATTGAATACTTCCTTGTATAGGCTAACTAGTTGATGTATATTCGCCATCTTACTGTATGTATACTATTGTACTAATATTTTATATATATAATTATTGTATTTTGCTTATATTTCTGCAGAGCTTTCCTCCACATAACTCCAATGAAAATAGGCTTCTGGCCTAGTCTGACTTTCCCGGTAAACAAATGTAAATAAATGAATAAATAAGTAAATAAATAAAACCATCTCATAGCTGTAATGTAAATACCTGGCTTGCATCTGTTAACAGTTTTATCATTTATTTTGCCCTACCTGTTTTATTTTGTTATTTCATGTATGCTGTCTGTATTTCCAAGCTCTACTGATAACAAATCTGCAAATTATTGATATTTTGAAATATTTTTTGTGAAGTTCCTTGCCAAGTGTGGTAACTGCTTTCAATGTGGACTTTTTTCTTATGAAAGTCTTCTTTTCCTTGAGCACTAAAACTGTTTTGATTTCTCTTTTGTATACACTTGTTTGATAAAGAAAATCATTATTTTTGGTAATCTGAATTAAGACTGACCATACTTAATTTCAGTTCTCATATTTCTCTGTATTTCTATTAGTATGCACTATGACACTATTTGCACCTAGGAGTGTTTTAAACAAAACACATTTCATGCCAGTTTCCTCTAGTTGTATGTGGAATCATAACTATCAATGGTAAGTCTTCTTCTTTTTAGTGTCCTTATTGTGACATATTTTAATTCCCCTTTTCACTCTGAAGACTTGAATAATGTGTTACAGAAATGCCGTATTCAAATATATTAAGCAACATTGTTTCATTCTGTGCAGTGCAGAGAAAAGAAAGGGGTTAAAAAACATTTTTCTGAATCTGTCCTTGTTTTTCAGGGGCAACCTTAGTACGCCTTAAATTTATTAATAAAAAAATGTGATTTTTTTTTGATAAGCTGTGTGTGCTAAAATTATTGAATTGTGTCAGACAATTCAGTTAGAGTCTTTGTCTATTAAATTCTATTTTATTAAATTCCTTAATGACTAGCAACAATATCTGATTTCAAAGGAGACTTTAAACTGTGGCCCCATTTGCCTGAGTTGTTCAGAGCTCAGATGCATGTAAGAGATTCCAGAGCACTTATTCAAAAGAATATTGGAAGTTCCCTGGTACCCAAGCAAAATTTCCCCAAGTCAGTCTGTGTGAAAAAGATGTCAATGGTGTAATGGGTCTAATCTAGTCAACAATAAATAAACAAAAAGTGGTCCTGCTCAAGGGTCTTTACCCTTTGATATCAGTTCCACTTATGTTATTACTTAGGTATTAGTGGTACCTCTGCTGGTTGCCCTGGTTCTATCTGCTTGGCATTAGTTCTACTGGCTTTACATCCCTGTGCCAGTCTAACAGGTACCAGCCTTCCTGGTAACTGTCTCATTAGCATCTGTTGTATCAGTGTCAGCGGCATCGCCTCTGGATGTGCTGATGTCATTAAACAGTAGTGCCTGCCATTTCCAATCTGTGGTGACATTTGGCTCCCATGTTCTTTGGTACCACACATCAGTTAACACGGATGTTTCATTGCTTTATGTTCCTCTATTTAGCAATTTGGACATGTGCCTTCATTCAGGCCAGGAATATCAAATGACCATACCTGACTCCACAATGATTTACAATATCTAGCATCCCTACCCCTCTCACAAGTATTGTGCCCTCAATTTCCCCTGTATATGAATATTGTTTGTAAAAAGTAGAGCAAACCCTCCCTTACCAGGATAAAGTGTTTTCTTCATGGCCTCCATCAGCTTTGGTTCTTAAAAGTGACAGTGTCTTCTTCAGTGACTCTTTCAGTAAAAGGATATGATTAGAATGTGGTCTAAATATTGAGGAACATGCAGAAAAAAATGTATCTTCTACTCATGTGTTACCCTTTCTCTAGAGAAGGTTACTATAGATTTGGTAAGTGCGTAGGAACTGAAAATGAGTGGCTTCTTCAGTTATGACACATTCTAGAAACTGGAACTGAATATCCTGACATTACAGGACATATCCTCAGCAGGTGAATAGGATAAACTTTTTTTTCATGAGACTGTTGGCAGAGATGCCCAAAATGAACACAGTTCTTATGGGAGAACCCTCATTCCACAATTAATGGGTGAAACATAGAACCTAAGCGTCCAGTGCTCTCTGCAGACAAGGGATGAGACCTTCGCACCCCCCCACGCTGTTTGTGATGGGACTAAATTATCTCCTACAGACAGTATACTCAGAGTAGGACCTGTTAGATAGCAGACAGATGATAAGGTAGCAATCTCAGTTACAAACTCAAGGATCAGGTAGCCACAACCAGTAGAGTTGCCTGCAGTATGGTGCAGGTAGACTACATCATAGCAGATATGCCAGCCAATATGACAGATTTGGTATTTCTCCATGTCATCTTTACCAGTTTTTTGTTACTTCTTTTGATTAGGATAATATAATAATTTTATAGCCTCTACCATCATGGGGCTTCTTCTGTTCTGACCAGAAATTTATGACACTTTAAGGTCATAAAAAGGGGCAATCTCTATTCACTCCTTGTATATTTTGTTTCACCATCCACAATTATATCTCCAAAGAGTCATCTTGGAGCTTGATACCAGCAGAATTTGTAGGTTCTGCAGCAGGATCTGTAGCAGCATGTCCACTACTCTTTGCTGGCCAATAAACAGCAGCACAGTCACTGGAGCAGTCTAAATTCCTCAGTGCTTTGTGGGTTGTTGTACAACTTCCTTCAAAGTGGTTCATCAGTGTAGTCCTAACCTCACTCTTGGCCAATTCTCTCCAGAGTTGTTTGGAGAGATGTGTATCTTTATGTGTGAACACGTTGAAGAGTCACATTGAGGTACAGGTAAAGGAACTTGCAACAAAAGGTTATTGGGTAAATATATTTTCCCATAGTACCTCAATTAACTAATCTTACAGGAAGTTCTACCCAAGAGAAGGCATCAGTTGAGAAAGCAGGTACTGAATCTCTGCATGACAGCCATACAGGTCATCTCCCAGACTGACTGGACTAAGATTTCTTTCTAGTGCTCACAATGACCATGCAAAATATGCATGGTCTTAACATGTTCATTCTTAAGGAAGTGTACCATATTGTTTTCTTGACCTGCATTTTTTCTATTCTCAAAGAGAGATTGGCTTTTGTGTTCAGACTTTAATAATGCATATCTGCCTTTTAGGATCAGAGCATCTTCTAGAAAGTTCCTCTACTTCATAATAGAAGCCAGTCATTACTAATTCAAGACACCACTTTAAAACCTAAAGTACACCACCTGCATGGCTATATTCATGAGGAGGCTACGTATGTATTTTTGCCCATGCCACATCTCATCGCACTCCATTGTGACCCAACCTTCCAGTCTCTTCCAGAGTACTACACAATAATTTCTTTGCATTTTGCTATAGCATGCAACCTATAGTCTATCACATCCCAGACTTTCTTTAACTGTAAATACATCAAAGAAGAACCCACACTACACACTAATAATTTGAAAGCAAAAACTAAATATAAAACTATTTCACTGCACACCCATCTCATATAAGCTTATTCTTAATGGCAATATGCATCCTAATCCTGGACCTGATAAACACACATGCAACTTTACCACCTCTGCTGTTCTTAATACTCTTGTCCCAGTCAACCATAACAGCTACAAATACATTTCCTGACTTGAATGCCTAAATAGCCTCATACACCGTGAACATAACAATAGTCATAGAAAACTGGCTGAAGCAAGGTACTAAAGACCAGTAAATTCTCCTTCCAGGCTACAGCATCATAAGAAATGACAAGACAGCATAAGAACACTTATAGTGTTGCTATCATATACAAATATAACTTTGAAATCACTTCCTACCCCCTCACCCACTCTCACTTTTCCAGTGCTGAAGACATTCTTTAGCTCCTATAGACCAACAAACACAAGAGAATATGCATCACTGCCATTGCTATCCTTCCTGGAAACAACATCTCATTGTTAGAAGAAATCGTGTACTGGATCTCTCATAAAACCAGAAAGGAAACCATCACCATAAGAATCGTTAATATAGACGACCTTCTTATCAACTCTGACTTTCCAACTCTCTCCATCAACCTCTTTGATTTTACCCAGATTATCACTATTACTACTCAAATAGACAAATGCAGTAACAGGGAGTCTATATTAGACTGGATCCTCACTACCACTACACATAACAAAATTAACACTGCTGGCAGTCTATCCAATACCATCAGTGACTATCTACTGACCATTGCCAGGAAACAATGTAATCATGCATATAAACACATATTCTATAGTAATGTACATACTCTGCCCTTCTTAAGTAATGACACCTTCATTAGTTAATTCAACAAATACAACTGGATATTCTAAAATACTTACCCCTAAATGACACCATAACTCACTTTAACACCACATTCCTTAACATACTGAATGAACAAGCTCGTACCAGATCAAACTGAATTAAGTCCAGCATTGCCCCATGGCTCACAAGAGAAACCAGCCAACTCATGCAACAGATCAAAATGAATCAAGTCCAGCCTTGCCCCATGGCTCACAAGAGAAACCAGTGAACTCACGCAACAGATCAAAATGAAGCAAGTCCAGCCCTGCCACATGGCTTACAAGAGAAACCAGCCAACTCCTCCTAAATAAAGAAGGTTTGGAAAGCATGGTCTACTAACAAAATGCAACAAAAATGGCAATATTTTAGTCAGCTAAGAAACCTTTCTAAACTAAAAATCAGATCAGGCATAACTAAATATTTTTCCAAACTCCAAGGTAACCAACAACAGAACCTTAATATTTTTTGGAACACAACCAAAAGGCTACTTCACCCAGGCCAAACTACCACTCCTTCATGAACTACCACCAACAACTTGGACCCTATAGCTACCCAATTCAACACACACTTTATATACTCTGTCCTCCCCCTGCTGCAACCTACCAGTCTCACTTTCCCAAACAGTACTAATCACCATCAGAATCCTTTCTCTCTCCAACCAGTGTCTACCTGCTCTAGCAAGAAACACCTCCTAAACTGGAACATTCTATACCAGTTGCTGACAACTTGCTACCCGAATATCTCAGAATCACTGCAGATGCTATTGTGTACCTTGTATCTATACTCATAAACTGATCAATTACAGAAAGCCACATCCCTAGCATCTGGTAAAAATCTCACATCATACCTAAACATAAACATTACGTCAACACAGCACCACTGCTGCTGTACTCAGTTTTTCTGAGATCATAAACTGCAAGTGTCAGTGGCGCAACAGGTAGTGTATTTGCCTTTGGTGCAAAAGGCTGTGGGTTTTATTCCCACATAAGGTATTTTGCTTGCTGATACTCCAATTCAGCATAAGGGGGTGCTGCACTCCTGACTAAGCTGTCTTTCAGATGACACATTAAAACAAGATCCCATCTGCTTGAGTTGGTTGTAGGTGAGGTGTATATAAAAAATTCCACAGCACCTATCAAAAAGAGAACGGGAAGTTTCACAATCCCTTCCCAAATTATTGCTTGTAGTATAGATTCCACCTCAGGTATCCCCTGAAAATCAGCTACTAGCCTAACCCAGTCAATGAAGGATAAGTAAATAAATAAAAATAATAATAACACTGGCAAATCTAGCATCCTCCTTGTTCTTAGCCACGTCAAATGCATTGACATGCTTTCACACTAATGCCTGCTCCATGAATTATCCTTCCAAGGACTCTCTCATTCATCCCTTAGCTGGTTCCATAGCTATCTCACCCACAGACTCCAGGCCATAAAATGGAAACAAGATCTCTCCCCATTATGTCTGTCTGTGTTGGTGTACCTCAGTGATCTATTCTAGGCCCTTTACTATTCAACATATTCACTGATAATCTTCACAAAGCTACCAAAGAAGCCTCCATAGTTGAATATGCAGACAGTGTTACACTCATGTGCTCTTAACTAAATCTACTGCTACTCCACAAGATGACCCAAGACTCCTTTTCCTCAGCTGAATCCTGGCTAAATGACTACAAACTACATTCATAAGCTAAAAGAAATAAAATCTATTTTTACCCACATTTCTGTCAGCACACATATAATTTTTTAACATCAGATCAGCAAATAAGCTGTGATATGTGCAATAAGTACGGTGATCTACAGTGTGTAAGACTAGATAGGTAGGGGTTCTAATCTCCTTAGAGGTCACTCAGTGTGTGTGTGCGTGTGTGTGTGTGTGTGTGTGTGTGTGTGTGTGTGTGTGTGTGTGTGTGTGTGTGTGTGTGTGTGTATTTCCATATGACATAAATATGATCACCTCAGCGACTTAGAAAGAGGTAGGGTTTTGGGGTGGGAGGCTGGCATAAAGCTTAAGGTGTTTACCTTACAGGCACACAATGCATGGTTTGATTCTCACATGGGATAATTGGCTAGGTTTAAAATGGCCCACAAGGGCAGTTAGCCTAGTACTAATCTATGAACCTATAATACCTCAATTGAAACAGTTTCCAACACAAGCTTCTTGGTGTCTTAATGGTTATAACTTGAAATACGATCAAAACATCTCTCAAGTGAAAACTCACTAAAAGCTGAGCTTCTGCAACAGAAACAAACTCTTTCTCAGTGACTACTGTAGGAATTCTTTAGCAATATGTCTTCTGCCTCCACTTCTCTATGCAGCACCCATTCTGACTAATCTTCACTTCACCATAAAAAAATAAACTAGAGGTTTATTACAATAAAATAGCTAGGTTTACATCCAACTTACCAAACTGTTCACGCCTCTGCCAAGCAGTAAAGCACATACACTGGCTCAAACTACCTAATTAACTTACTTACTCCCAACTGCTTAGTGCCCAGAAAATAATACACAAAACCAGCACCTGCCCAGCACTACAAAATATCCTCAAACACTACTCCCATTCTAGGAATCTCTGCTCACCAAACAAATATTTCCAAACCAAGACCAAGCCTCCTAACTGCAAGTAACTCACTTTACATAACATTTTGCTTATCACTGGAACTCCATCCCTCCCACCCTAAAACAAGATACCATTACAACACATTTCAAACACAACCTAAAACAACACCTAACTTACTCATAGCTATGCTAATGCTACTATACTGACTAAACCCACATTTCTTTCTGTTTCTCTTCATTTGCCACTCTCTCTGGCAATCACCCTTATTTTCTCACCTTTTTATCCCTAAACTATTTTTTCTCTTTTCATCCCTACTACTGTTCCACAGCTAACTTATTTCTGTAATCCTCTCCTACTCTCCTGCTAGTACCTCATTCCTTAGCCACCTCATTACCTTACCTATCTACTGTTATCTCAATCTCTCCACTATCAGGATTTTTCTACTTAGTTTTTTCTTAATTATTTCTACTTATACCCATCTCTCTCCTCTATTTTCTGTTCCTGCTTTAGTGACATCATACCTCATTTATGTCAATATACATTCACAACTTGTATGCATTATCATAGCTCTTATATCTGCAGGTAGTACATGTTAACATGTCTTTGACTTATGAGTGATAATATAACTTCTAAAGTATATGATAAATATATTTACTATTTGTAATACTTGTTATTTTTTATTTTTTTTTTGTTGCTGTTCATTGTAAATATGTATTTAATGTGGAGCCTTTCTTCCCACTGAAAATGTGACTTGGCCAAGACAGACTTTCTGGTAAACAAAACACAATGAATAAATAAATAAATAAGAATGAAACAGATAAAGATGCTTTCTGTGATGTCCATGAACTATCCCACTAATCAAGGAGCCTCAGTACTCACCACTAGCACCAGTGAGGTGTGTCCACATTGGGAGGGATAACAAGTACACACACAGTAAAGTACAATTTCCCATAAGCGCACACAGAGATCACAGTTAGTCAGGGGCTGGTTTCTCCCTTTCTCTCGAGATCCCCAATAAGACTCCCCACTGGAACAGCTATAAGGGATATATATATATATATATATATATATATATATATATATATATATATATATATATAAAGCTATAAAGTAGTCAAGCCAAAACCTCCAGTGCCCTCTATCCAACCAGTGCTTTGAGACCCTGCCCAAGTAGCTGACACACACACACACTTTGAGATTTGGTTTATAGACAAACACACAGACACTCCTGGGGAAGGCTGGCACAGGTTCTCCAGCTATACCCCTCTTGCCAGGATATAATGTAGTAATCACTGCCACCAACTAGTCATATCAGCTACTAAAAAGGCCCTTATCAAAGGGTGTCCAGTTAGTACTGTGCAATATTATTATCCAGTTAATAAGTGTGATGAACAGCAAGTTTTATTTGGAGTGGCTTTGTACAGTATCACTATATATATGCAATGTACTTTAGAGCTTTAATTATCTCTACACAAAACAGCCACAGTTGAAAGGTTTAAAAATATTTAATAATAAATAATAAAAACACAAGACAAATTTTCTCAATTCAACACAGTGCTAGTCAAGAGTTCAGAAATCACAGGAAAGGGGGTGTGTGGCCAAGATGTCAGAGTGAGTGCAGTAGTTTTTTGTTGCTCTGTTCATGAGATTTATTTCTGACAGGAATTAATTAAAAGTTTTTTGAAATATCTTGGAAAAACTGCCTATAAATATTCCTTTCACTACTGTGGATTATCAGAAGAAAAAATAATAATCTTCAGTGCAATTTTTCACAAAAATCCTGTCAGAACATCAATTGCTGTATAGAGATACTTGAAATATGAGTCATTCAAAGTCATCTCCTCCAGATAGTTCTATGAAGAAAGAACTACAGACTATAATTACAAGTATACAAGATCTCTCTACAAAAATGGAAACCTAGAAAACATCATGGAAAACATGACAAAAGAAAGTAAAAAAACAAATTCAAGAATTAAAGGGAATTATTCCAAAGCACTCAGATCAAATAACCAGTATAGAAGAATCTCTAAATGAAATAGACAGGAAACAGATGGAGAATGACAATCAAATAAATTTCCCTTTGAAACAAAATAATTCACTATTAGAAAAGGTGGATGATCTAGAATCAAGGTCAAGAATAAATAATATTAGAATTTATGGAGTTCCTGAAAAGACAGAAGGGAATAACATGATTCTTTTCCTGAAAAACTGGTTACCTAAAATACTAAACCTGCCAGAGTAATTTTCTTATGGAATCGAAAGGGCGCATAGATCTTTGTCAAACCCTTCTATATCTAAAAACTTAACTTCAACAAGATCTATCATAGTTAAGTTTTTATCAACACAGGATAAAGATTTGGTGTTAAAGACTGCCTGGTCGATGGGTCCTATTCAGGAAAATGGAAAAGTCATTAAATTTGATAATGATTATAGATCTGTGACAATAGCAAATAGAAAAGCCTGTGTTCCTCTCATTAAAGATCTAAAAAAAGCTGAAATAAAAGCTCAAATACTCTTCCCTGCTAGATTGAAAACCACACTTTCAGATGGTCAGAAAATCTTTAATAACATCAAAGAGGCAGCAGAATTTGTCAAAAAACATAACCTACTAGACAAAATTGAAGATATGGAACTCTCTACCCCAAGTCTAAAAAGACAAGCTACAAATGGCAAAACAACAGCAAATGACAAATCAACAAAAAAACTTAAAGGAAAATAAAATACTAACTTCTAATTTCCAGCGGCATTTTTCCCATGGTAATATGTCCAATACTACAAGCTATTAGGTAAGATTTTACATTAGAATATTCATAACTAAAAATATTTAATACTTCCTTCTTATTTCTAATAACAATTTTCACTAGTTACTGGTGCTACGATAGCGTTGTCGCCTCACAGTAAGACGCTTTCCGGTTCGATTCTCAACTAGAGCATCCGCTGCGTGTAGACATGCATGAATGGGTGTACCTTTGTTGCAGGTTGTACATCAGGGCTGGTAACTTGGCATGTAAAAATCAACTACCAATCATTAGCGGACCGGAGTTCCACTGCGGCGACCCCTAACTGGGAAAAGCCGAAAGCCGAAAGACACTTGTGACAGTTTTCTGACTTCTTCTTTCTTCCTTGTTATGTAACACTATTTCCTTTATAGATTATAGGATAAACAATAATTGAAGGGCTCATAAATTATAAATATCGACAGAGCTTTATAAGATTGCGACTTATATCTAATTTCAATTAATAATGTGTTGAGTAATGCTCGTTTGGGGTTGGATTAGTATTTGGAACAGCTTGTGTGTCTTTATCGCATTGCCTGTCATTTAAAATGGAATCTCGATGTTCATAGGTTCATAGGTTCATAGGTTTATACTAGGCTATCTGCTCGAGGGCATTTACAAGCCTAGCCCATAGTTTTGTGGCTTATGCCACCCCTTTAGTATGGGGAACTATACCCATTATTTTGCTGTGCCTCTGTCGAGCAGTGACACTGAGGTAATCCCTGGGGTATATCTGCGATCTCCCATCCATTGGTCAAGATTTCTCTTGAACAAGGCCAGCGAGGTGATCTCATAGATGTTGAAATGGGTACTGCCAGCTTTACGCTGCTTATTAGTGACTTTGGTTGCCCTTGGCTTGTTTAATTAACAAGCGTAACATATTTTTATTATAAATATCCTGTGTATAAATGTTTGAGCAATGCCGGCACTTTGTAGTCACTTGCGAAGTGTAATTTTAATGTTATAGTGTAAATAGCATTGTGTTACCCTGCTTAGCTTGTTTTTTGTTTTTTGCATGCCTTTAACGCTTCTCGAGCATATGACAGTTAAGAAAAGCTTGAAAATACCTGAAAAGCATTATGTTCACTTCACGAATGCAATATATTGTTTTTCTAGCTTCATGAGAAACAAGTCATGAGCTATGCATTAAATCCTTGTTTTTGAGCCTGGTGCTCACTACAGAAGCATTTAATGATGATGTAATGTCGCACATAGGAAAAGCGGTGACAGAGGGAAAAAAAAACGTAACAAGGAAGTTATTACTGACTGAAGGTTTTGAATGCTTTCAAAGCATTCTTTGGACTATAAGTTTGCTCCTTGCAGTAAAATAATAAAATATTACATGCTTCTTATCTCAGAAACAAGATCTTGTTATATACATGTAGTGAACTGTTATAGTTACAGTCTAGTTAATTTGCAAATTACAATCATTACAGATGACTTCAGAATGTTTTATTTTTGGCTGGTTTTAATTCTGATCTTGTGATAAGCATGCTCTGTGGTAATGTAATCTATAGATAAACAATTTGGGAAAAATAAATAATTTACAAATAAGGAACTAAATGTGCACAATAGAAACTAACAAATTCCTAATTATAATATCGATACAATAATTAAATAATTGTGTTAATTATTCAAACTAACCCAAATGTATCTACTTAAGAGAGATTGGAAAGTGCTGGCATAAAGAAATTTTACAAGTTGTAGACAGCTGACCAAAGGGTAATGTGAGTGAGATAATATAATAAAAAAAAGAAGTGGGTGAACATACTACTCTTTGATGTTTTGACATGCAAACAAGTAAACATGCTTATTGCCAAAATATCATATTAGATAACAACATATAGTCAATAGCTAACATAAGTGCTGTATGTTTATGTACTTGTTAAACAGAAGGAATATTAATAACTGTAAGCTTGGAATAAATGCATTTCTAAAATACTAAAGCTTAAAAGCAATAGTAATATTACACTGATAGAGCAATAATGAAATAGATGAGATAAAATAATGATTGCAAATTACATTCAATATATTTGAAACACCAAACATCATAACAGCATAAAGAGTCATCCACAAATTATACACAGTTCAAAAGAGAATGGGATGGGGAAAATATGGAAATGCGGACAGGATGAGCATACAGTTACTTTTATGTTATATGTTGATGTATAAACAAGAAAAAACTTGTTTTGTTGAGATGTCATCATATAATTAACAGCTTTCATAAGTAATGTTGTTTTACTTACTTGCTAAATTGAATAGATAGTAATTCTAATGTAAATTTGGAATGAATGCACCTCTGAAGTATTAAGGTTTGAAAGCAATAGTAGTAGTAGACTAAAGAAACAGCAGGTGATAAATGAGATAAAAGATGATTGTAAAATATACTTATTACACTAAATATATTTGAAATTTCAAATATCATAACAACATAACATGGAATGCTCATTACATTTGCTTAAACAACTTACATATGGAATATAAATAACATGTATAAAGACAATAGTTGAGAGGATGGTGAGTAAGAAAGAAAATATAAATAAAGGTTAGTAAACTTCAAATTTAGGAACATATCAACACGAAACATTAGTGCTGTGGTAGCGTTGTCGCCTCACAGTAAGACGTTGCCCATTCAATTCTCAGAGCGTCTTCTGTGTGGCGACATGCGTGAACGGGCGTTCCTTCATTGAAGGTTGTTCATTAGGCCTGGCAAGCCAGCAAGTAAAACTCTACTGCCAATCATTAGCGGATCGGAGTTCTGCTGTGGTGACCCCTAACCGGGAAAAGCCAAAAGACACAAACAAACAATCAACACGAAACATTAGCTAAATAAAATAATAGCTTTATTTCTTTTAGCTTAATTTTGAATTTTGAGCCTTTAGACTCCTTATCAAGTTATATCTGTATATGTTGATTTATGGGAACAGAACTTTATTAATATAATGCAGGAACAAATGTTAAACATAAATATTTACTACAAAACTAGCCATTATTTGCAACTTATAAACATTTTATAATTTGTTATGTGTTTTAAGATATTTTGGCACTTTAAATGCCAATATAGGGTATTGATAGTATTGAACATGAATATCTGTATACTTAATTATTAAGTGCAAAAGCAACAATGTAAAGGTTGACTGGTTTTTAGGGATGTTTGTGGTGGTGGCTAAGATGATGTTATCATCAAGCCAGGAATTTAGATTTCCATGTTTTGTTTTGTATATAGTTATATACGTTAAAATGTTGTTATTCAATTCCATTTATCTGCTCATAACTAAATTCAATGGAAGTATTTGTACTATTTTGAATGTTCTCTTATAAGTGTATATCTTTAAACGTCAATGGCCTTAATAATCCTTTCAAAAGAGGAAGTATAGTTAAATACTTGAAACTGAATAAAGTAGATATAGGGTTTTTACAGGAAACACACATTGTTAATAAGGACTTAGACAGATTATCTTTTAATGGTTATATGATTCTTGCAGAGTCTCATTATCAAACTAAGAGAAGAGACACAATGATACTATGGAGAAAAACATTACCAATACCTAAAATCATTGATACCTATACAGATAAGAATGGCATGCTATGCTTGGTAGTTTTGGAGATAAACAAAAGATATGTAACATTAGTAAACTCTTACTGGATACCTGGTTTTGGAGCAATTACAGCAAATAAACAGCTGGAGTTAATAATTTCCAAATCCAAAGATGAAATAATACATGCTGGAGACTTTAATTGTCTCCTTTCTGATAAAGATACTACAAAAAAGATAATTTTAAAGCATCTTCTGCAGCAAAAAAGTTAAAGAATTTCATTAATATATTAGATCTTAAAGATATTTATGCTCTAAAAGAAGCTCACTCATTAGAATACACTCACTATTCATATAGTTATGGTACACAAACAACTGATAAAGTACTAGTTACAAATAATATATTTCACAAGATTCAAGAAGTCTTAATTAACTCGTGCCCATTGTCAGACCATAATGCCTTATTTTTTAAGCTTAATATCATACCTAAAAACTTAATAACTTGGCAAAGATTACCTGTCTATATAACTACATTAAAATGATTTAAAGAGTGGCTTCATAATGAAATAAAACTTTTTCTAGATATTAATAATAATAATGAGACTTCAAAAGTCATACTTTGGGATTCACTAAAATCTTACTTATATGGTAAGATCAAAAATTGGTATCTAATCAAATGAAAACAATGGGAAAATGAACTAACACAACTACAAATAAATATAGATAAAATAAGGAAAAGTTTAAGTACCAAAGACATAAGAACAAATTCTGAGCTAAAAACATTAAACAATAGATACACAGAAATTCTAAATCACAAAGTGACAATAAATCTAGAAAAATTAAGATTTCAATCTTATTCAGTGAACCCTAAACACATACACAGATTGGCAGTCAAAGCAAAACATCTAGCTGGCCTTAACCATATAAAATAAATAATTGACAATAAAGGAATTAAAATAAAACATGTTACGGAGCACAAAGAAATTTTGGAGGTCTTCAGAGTACATTACGAGAGGTTAAACAATACAAATGTTGATTGGTTAAACAGTGCACTTACAAATAATTTTCTGAAAGAAAATATTAACAAAAAAGTAACAAAAGAACAAAATACTAATTTGCTTAAGCCAATAACATTAAAAGAAATTAAAGAATGTATTCTAAATCTTAAAAGCAATAAGGCACCTGGATTAGATGGAATTATTGGAGAGGTATATAAGTTGTTCCCAGAAGATACTTTAAAGATTTTGCAGGTAGCTTATGAAGAATTTAGAAAAAATAAAAGCATTTTTCCATCATGGAAATATGCTATTATATCTTCTTTCTAAAACAAGACAAAGATCCTAAGCTAGTGACATCATATTGACCTATATCTCTACTAAATGTAGATTATAAAATCTACACCTCAATACTTACTAAAATATTTAATCAATTAATTCCAAGAATAATAGAAAATGATCAAGCAGGTTTTATTTTGAATAGAAAAGTTCAAGACAATGTCATTAGGCTTTTAACCCTGATAAATGTTGCAAATAAGAAAAAAAAAAAGAACTATCAATAATTAGTTTAGATATTAAAAAAGCATTTGACTCTCCATCTTGGACATATTTATTTAAAGTATTAGAAACTTTTAATTTCTCCAGTGATTTCATAGAACTTATAAATACCTTATACAAAAATTATGTATCATATATTAAAATCAGGGCATTCTTATCTAACAAAATTCAAATACTAAAAGGAACTAAACAAGGTTGCCCATTATCGCCTCTGTTATCTGCATTATCAGTAGAGCCATTTGCAAACTACATAAGAAAAAATTATAACATAAACAGTTTCACTCTTAATTCAAATTATTCTTCAAAAGTACAATTATTTGATGACGATATAATACTAACTATAGGTAATTTAAACTCTTCAATAAGGCATATTGCAGATGCTATAGAACTTTTTGAGAAATGTTCTGGCCTAAAGTTCAATAATAATAAATCTGAAACATTATTAATAAATAGTAAAGTAATTTCAGAATGGAGAAAATATAATAATTTTAACTGGGGAAATGAGTTTATTAAATATCTAGGTGTGTATATAAAGTCTAGTTGGAAAGAAATTATACAAGTTAACTATAGAAATCTATTGGATAAAGTCAAAGAATATATAGACAAGTGGAATAAAATGTTCTTTACTTTTGAAGGAAAACTAATACTAATAAAGATGTGTATTCTCCCTAAAGTTTTGTATTTGTTTCAATCTATAATTATTAGCCCTCCAAAAAAGATAATAAAACAATTAAATTCACTTTTAATTAAGTTTTTATGGTACCCACAAAAACCCAGAATAAAATATGATTGGCACAATAGAGATTGGGAAATTGGTGGAATCACATTCCCGAATTTAGAACTATATGCTGATTCAGTTACAATTCATATCATAAGTAAGTGTTTAAGTAATAAGTATACATCAAATTGGAAAGATTTGCATGCAAACATTTTATTATCTAATATAGATGAAAAAATAAACAATGACTTTTTTGCCTAAACTAATAAACTGTTTTTAACAGTGAAAGATTCAGTATATAAAGAAAGTAAAAATGAGAAGCTACCATATTGCATTAGTTATATACTAACCAATTTAAAAAAAATTATAAACACACATTGCATAACAAGACATTTCTCAATATTAATGTTCCCAATAACATTCACAAACAATTGCTTAGATTCTTTCAATATAAACAAAATTATAGAAATGAAAGGCAATGGGTTAAATTACTGGCACCAATTCCTTAGTATAAATAATATTCTTGACACTACAAGTCTCTTAGCAAGATACAACATAACTCAAGATAATTGGTTAAATATTCAAATCTTCAGAGAATATCTAATAAAGGAATTTAAAACAAGTCAAGTGTCATATACTTCACCTCAGCCTAAAATAATTTTACTTTTGTGTGAATTAAATTCTTTACAATTTAGCATGAGGTTTTCTTTATCTAAGATGTATAAGACATTGAGGGCCGACTTAAAACAGCATGATGGTTCTCTATGGAGTTTTATAGAAAATACTAACAAATTTAGCTTCTCTGATAATGACAAATTATTAACACTCAGGTCGATAAATCATACAACATCATCTTTATATTGGAAAGTATTTACATGGAAATTTATATACAGGAGTTATTTTACTCCGCAGAAAATTGCAACAATATTGAATAAAACTAGTCATAATTGTTGGAGATGTGATGAGAGTCTCTGTGCAGATTGGATACATATGTGCCTTGAATGTAAAATGATTGTTCATTTTTGGCTGAAATTTAGAGATTTTACAAAGGCATTGTGGACAGACAAATGCATAATTACAGATACACTTTTATTACTCAATGTCCCATTACCAGATTGTATACCAAAGTCACAAATGCATCTTTTTATGGTCCATCTTGGCAATAGCAAGGAAAGTTATTACTTCAAATTGGAAAAGTAAAGTGACTGTCTCTTTTACTGAGTTTATACTGTTGGCCAAGACAGTATGTAACAGAGAACTTGAAACTCTTAACTACAGAACAACAAGAATGACCCACAAAAAGTTATCTTGGTTGAAATTAAAACATATATTAGACAAAATGTAATATGTTGAACAAAGCTGTTTTAGTTATGAGCATTTTGTATACAATTGTACATAGTTGAGTATTTAATGTCATGTTAATGAATAATTATCTGTATAATGTAATAATTTCTTGATCTATGAAAATCAATAAAACAGTGTTATATATAAAAAAAAAGAAATCACAGGAAAAGGCTTAAAATAATACTGTAGAATCATCTGACATAAATATAGAAAACAGCTAGACTAAATCTGACTAAATTCCTATCTAACTAAGAGCAATCCCAGTTCTAAATAAACGTACATATAGAGCAAAGGCAGAGTACTGGTGATTGATATTATTCAAACAAAATCCAAAATGCTCTGATTCTCTGTCTCTGAGAAAATCTTAATAATAATACATCGCTGCTGACTCATTTTAGATTACATCATTTTTCTCTGGTTTCCAGGCTAACAGAAACTCAGAGTTTTAACATTTTTTTGATCTTGCACATGACCAGGAAACTACAGCAATAAAATACATTATATATGTAAAATCTAGTAATTAACTCTGGTCTCAAAACAATAGAAGGAATTCCTCAGTCCAGACAATATGTCTGTGAGCCTCAAGATCAAACAGTCATGCAATGCTTGACTTATCAGCTTTCTTCCAGCAGTGCACTGTGGTTACATTTTTGAAGTTCAACATTTAACACAGTTTTTTTACATTTTAAGAAGACAAGCCTGTGGATTATATTCATATTTACAATGACATAGAATTACCTGCAAAATTCCTTCTAGCTAGGCTGGCATCCTTCAAATATCTTCACATATCCCCCCCCCAGAGAACTCAAGCTAGTTCTTCAAGTGACCCTTGAGAAACATTGCTTGAGAGGGTTAGGTCTTTCTGAGTATACCTTACCCCATTCCCTGTCTTGAGAGCCCATCTGCATTGGCATTGCTAACCCCACTGCAGTGCTGCACTGACATATCATATGCTTGCAACCTTAGGCTCCATCTTAGCAACCTGGCATTTTGCTGGCTCGGTGTAACCATGTTAGGGAATTGTGATCTGTAACTAAAGTGAATTTTCTTCCATACAGATAAGGCTGAAGTTTCTGCAGTGCCTACCCTATGGCTAGACATTCCTTTTCTATAACTGCATAGCATTCTTCCCCGGGTTGGAGCCTATAACTGAGATAAACCACTGGAGGCTCTTCTCCCTCTGAAGAAATCTGGCTAAGTACAGCACACCCCATGGTTCAAAGCATCCACTTGCATAACAAATTATTTGATGTAACCTGGACTGGCTAACACAGGAGGTCCCCCCAATGCTTCTTTAAGCTTCTGGAATGCCTGCTCAAAGGCTGTGGTCCACACTACCTTAGCTGGCCTGTTTTTCCTCATGTGATCTGTGAGGGGAGCAGCTATGGTACTATAACTGGGGACAAATTTTCTATAGTACCCTAATGTCCCTAAGAATGCCCTCACCTGCTTTTTGGTAACAGGTGCAGGCCATGCCTGAACGGCTTCCACTTTGGCAGGTTCTGGCCTGATCTTACCACCCCCCCCCTCTATGTCCCAGGTAGAAGACCTCTGACATACCCACCTGACACTTGCTGGGCTTAATGGTCAACTCTGCCACCTGTAGTCTGCCCAGCACCTCCCTGGCATGCTGAAGATGATCTTGCCAGGAATGGCTGTAGATGGCAATATCATATAGGTAAGTAAGGGCAAACCCTCCTGTTCCTGCTACAATATGATCTACCAGCCTCTGGAAAGTTGCTGGGGCATTTTTCATCCCAAAGGACATCTTTGTGAACTCATTCAAGCCAAAAGGAGTCACAAAGGCTGACCTCTCTCTAGTAGTGTGAGTTAAAGGCACTTGCCAATAACCCTTGGTAAGATCAATTGCTGTAAAATACTTACCCTCACCCAGCTGCTCTAGGGACTCATCTGTCCTAGGCATGGGGTAAGCATTTGACTCTGTGTGACTATTTAATTTCCTGTAGTCCACACAGAACCTGGTGCTGCCATCCTTTTTTGGCACCAGCACCACCGGGGAAGCCCAAGGACTGTTGGACTCTTGAATTACCCCTAGTTTGAACATCTCATGTATCTCCTCCCTCAGAGTCTATTTGGCTCTCTCAGGCACCCTATAAGGGGCCTACCTCATAAGCCTTTGGGGTCCTGTATCCACCTGGTGCTGCACCAGGTGGGTGCACCCTGGTTTCCCAGTGAACATGTCCTCAAGCTCCTGTAGCCCTGCTTTGGATTTCTCAAACCTGGGTAGGAGATAGCTGCTGGGACATTGCTACCCCTTCCACTGAGGTGTCAGTCTGAGTCTCACCGAGGAGATCAGTAATCAGATCTCCTTCAGATTCCTCCTACAACCCACTGCAAATACTCAGCACAAGGGCCTCCCTATCATGGTAAGGTTTCATCATGTTAACATGGTACAATTTGTGCTCCTGCCTCCTGCCTAGCAGTTCCACCATGTAGTTAACATCACTTACCTTTCTTACCAACTTGTAGGGTCCCTCCCATGCTGCTTGCAGCTTGTTGTGTCTGACAGGAATGAGAACCATTACCTGCTGCCCTACAGCATACTCTGTAGCTCAAGCATCCCTGTCATACCAGACATTTTTCTGCTGTTGGGCTTCTGCCCGGTTTTCCTGGGCCAAGTCCATGAGTTCCCTAAGCCTTGTTCTGAGGTTTAGGACATATGCCACAACAGACTCCTTGTGAGATTCACACTCCTCATTTCAAATTAAATCTAGAGGTCCCCTCACCCTATGCCCATACACCCACTCAAAGGGGTGAAAACCTCGTGGATTCCTGGGAAACCTCTCTGTAAGCAAACAACAGATGGGGCAAATATTTGTCCCACTCCCTCTTAAACTGGTCTGCAAATGCCCGTAGCATGGACTTGATTGTAGAGTTTAACCTCTCAACAAGATCATTAGTCTGGGGATGGTAGGGGTGTTCTTCAGGTGCTTCACCCCACAGTACTTCCACAGACAAGCCAGCAGGTCTGACATGAAATTGGCACCTCTGTCAGTCAGTATTTCTTTTGGGAAACCTAGCCTACTGAAAATCTCTAACAAAGCATTTGCTACCTTTTTTGTCTCGAGGGAGGACAAAGCCACTGCTTCAGGGTATCTAGTAGCATAATCTACTACCATTAAAATATACTTTTTACCTGTGAAACTTGGGGTACTCAGAAGCCCCACAATATCTATAGCTACCCTCTGAAATGGCTCCTCAGTCACAGGCAAAGGCATCAAAGGAGCTCTCACCTTGTCTCCTGTCTTGCTTACCTTTTGGCACTTTTCACAGGTCCTGTAGTACCCCGTTACATCTCTGGAAATTCCAGGCCAATAGAAGTTTTGCATAATACATCTCTTTGTACATTTTATACCTATATGACCTGCAAAGGGAATATCATGGGCTATGGCTAGAAGCACCAGGCAGTAGGCTCTAGGCACTACCAAATGCTATATTCTCTCACCTTCTAGCCTCCACTCAGGGGTCCACTCTCTATACAGTAACCCATTGTCCCAGTATGTAGATACCCCCTTCCCTTGAGAATCAGGTGCTTCACTAGCTACCTCCCTCAGGCCTTGCAATGTAGGATCTGAGAGCTGAGCCTGTTTTAGCTCTCTCTTTGTAACCCTTCCCATTTCCACTTCCACAGGAAGTCTGGCATTCTCTGACAGCGGTGCTTTACTGTCAGCCTCGGTACTACTACTTAACTCTACCTTTGCAGTCACTCTATCCAAGGGAACATCAGCACCCACAAGCAGCTGTGGCTCACCTTCAGTCTCACTGCTACAGAATATCTCCCTCCCTGAAGTAACCATCTCACCAGTCTTGGCTGCAAGTATGCGGTCTGTCTGGGTCACACCCAGGCTACCAGACCCACATGCTTATCTCCAAGCCTGACTGCATATAACTGCACAAACACATGGTACTACCTTATCAAACTCATTCCCTATCAGGATATCTGCAGGGATAACCTCAAACGCACCTACTTGCTGGCTTCCTTTTCCACCCTCCCAGTGAAAGTGAACCCTAGCCAAAGGTATTTTGAATGGGGTCCTTCCTATAGCTTTGAATGGAGTAGACTGCCCAGGCATGTAGTGCTCCTCTGTAACCATTGCAGGCTTCACAATGATTATGTCAGAGACTGTGTCCCTTGTAGCAATAGCCTCTTTGCCATTCACTATGATAGGATATAACCTCTTGTGGTAGTTTGGTACCCTTGTTGTCTCAAGACAACCTACTGTTGGCATTTTATTTTTCCTACTTACTGGCTCTCTCAGCTTTTGTTCCCCACCTTGCCTCTGTAGACATCTATATGCCACATGCCCCCACTAGTTGCATTCAAAACATTTAACCCTAGGTCCTGGACATGTACCCAGACTAGTGGCTTACCCTGCTACTGGCAGATTCTGTTGGGGCAGTCTGGGCTGCCCACCATGGGTTCTTTTAGACCCATGAGCAGTACTTGGGGTCCCTTTCCGGTGCAGGGATGCCCTGCTTACTAGATATATGTCTCACTTCTTCCCAAATTCATTTGAAGTAACACATTTTCTATCAGATAACCAGATCCTCATGTCCTCAGGCAAAGTGATAAGGGCTTGTTCCCTCACCAAAGGTCTGTCAGCACTTCAAAAGTGGTAACCTGACATCCACTCACCAAACTATGAAAATAAGTGCTCAGTTCAGCAATATATTCACACACACTTTCATCTGCCTTGCGTCTATGCTCATGAAACTTTTTCCTATAAGGTTCAGGTGTTAGCTTAAGAAATTCTAACAAACAATTCTTAACAGCAGTATAATCAAAAAAATTAGAGATCAAAAGGTTTAGACAACACAGTTACAACTTCACCATGGAATAAGGGGTAAGGAACTGTACCTAGAGCCTTTGGTTAACATCATACTGTTTCCATACCCTCTCAAACATATGAATGAAACTATCAAAACTATCCCTCTCTGCAAATTGTGGAAGAAATTTACTGACCTTTTGTGCTTCTGGGGACCAGATACTCCCTTCCCCATTACCTCCATGACTCTGGCAATGTCAGCATCAACTTTTCATTCTGACTCTGCCTTTCCTTTTCCTCAACTTCCAGGCATAGCAGTTTCTCATTCTCCTCAGCCTGTAGATGTCTCAGTCTCTCTGCTGCTTCTGTTTCCAAACACCTGGTCTCCAACTCAAGTCTCTTTAGCTCCAAATGGATTTTTAAGTCTTCTGCAGAAAGGTTGAGCTGTCCATTCTCTGAGTGTTGTACATCTCCATGGCCAGTCTGATCATCCTCCTGATTGCTGTTTTCTGATGCAGCTGTGACCAAAGCTGCAATCATGTCTGCCTTAGGTTTTCATGCACCAGTCCCTTAGCTTGGCACATCTCATCCACCTGGCTCCTTGCCAGCAAGTCATACTCCTCTGCTGACATGCTTGCTTGCTCTCCCTGACTAAATAAGCTAAGAAAAGCAATAATATAGTTGTGATCTGAACTCTGAATATTCACTGCGTGGCTGATTTAGAGTACAAAAACATCTTCAGTGATCACTGTACACAAGCTACAGGAATTCACTATCCACACAACTACAAGCCAAATGCCAACCAGTTACTATGTGGTGTGGATATCTCACCACTATAAACCAATTAATATGTGGTGTGGATATCCCACCACTGCCAACCAATTAATATGTGATGCCCATGCACTGGCCCAGTAATCAAGGAGCCTCAATCCTAACCACTAGCACCACTGAGGGGCATCCATGTCAGGAGGGATAACAAGTACATACACACAGTAAAGTACAATTTTCCTTAAGAGCACACACAGCTCACAGTCAGTCTGGGGCTGGTTTCTCCCTTTCTCTCCAGATCCCCAATAAGACTCCCCACTGGCACAGCTATAGGGTACAGATCTCAGCCAAGTAGTCAAGCAAAAACCTCCAGAGCCCTCAATGTCCAACCACTGTTTTGTGTCCATGCCCAAATAGCCGGCACACACACTTTGAGATCTGGTTTATAGAGAAACACACAGACACTCCTGGGGAAGTTTGGCACAGGTTGTCCAGCTATACCCCCTCCTGCAAGCCTATAAGGTAGTAACCACTGCCACCAACTACTCTTATCAGCTACTAAAAAGGCCCTTACCAAAGGGTTTCCAATTATTACCTTGCAATATTATTATCCAAATAGTAAGTATGACGAACAGCAAGGCTTATTTGGAGTGGCTTTGTACAGTATCACTATATGCATGCAATGTACTTTAGAGTTTAAATTATCTCTACATAAAACAGCCACAGTTGAAAGGTTTAAAAATATTTAATGATAAATAATAAAATCACAAGACAAATCTTCTCAATCAACACAGTGCTAGTCAAGAATTCAGAAATCACAGGACAATGCTTAAAATAATACTGTAGAATAGTCTGACATAAATATAGAAAACAGCTAGACTAAATCTGACTAAATTCTTATCTAACTAAGAACAATCACAGTTCTAAATAAACTTAGTATAGAGCAAATGCAGAGTACTGGTGAGTGATGTTCGTCAGACAAAATCCATAATGCTCTGATTCTTTACCTCTGAGAAAGTCTTAAAAATAATACATCACTGCTGACTCATTTTAGATTACATCATTCTTCTCTGGTTCCCAGACTAACAGAAACTCAGAGTTTTAACATCTCTTTGATCTTGCACTTGGCCAGGAAACTACAGCAAAAAATACATTATATATGTAAAATCTAGCAATTAACTCTGGTCTCAAAACAATAGAAGGAATTCCTCAGTCCAGACATTATGTCTCTGAGTCTTGAGATCAGTCATACAATGCTTGACTTATCAGCTTTATTTCAGCAGAGTACACTGTGGTTACATTTTTGAAGTTCAACATTTAACACAGTTTTCTTACATTTCAAGAGGACAAGCCTGTGGATTATATTCATATTTACAATTACATAGAATTATCTACAAATTTCTATCTAGCTAGGCTGGCCGCCTTCAAATATATGCACACTTACTTATCTGGATGAATGTATTTTAATAAACGACATTTGAAGCAGTCTGGCTAGAAACAGATATCTCTACTCAGTGTCTTCTAATGCCAGAGAATTAGTGTAAGTGATGCTGTCCATAGCAGCCTCAGTCTGCCTAATGGCTTACATTGGCTGTTCTCTGGATGGAAAAATCTGTTTGGTTTCTTTATCATATGAGAAATAGATAAGCTTTTAATTTTTCATCACCTAATTCCTGATGGATTGCAGTGTACTGGCTGCTTTCTGGATAGAAACTTTGTGTTTGCTAATGACTACTATTCTGATAGTTCCATAAGGCTGCATGTGAGAGTCCCAATGTGGAATGTCAAAAGTTAATGAAAATAGATCATTTAGATGATTTTTACTAATAGACATGTCTTGGGAAATTTGCCTGTAGCAAACTCTCTGTGGATTTTCAGATGTCACTGACAGTGATGGAGATGTATCCTGTGTGAGATGAGGCTCACCTGGAATGGCATACTTCTCGGTGGCTCTGGATGCAGCATGAAGCTGCCTTGCTATCAGTGCCATATAATGAAAATAGTGCTGTTGGACCTCCAAGTTCTAGATGTGGGGATTACTAGAAGCTGTATTCTAGCAAGTCTGAAAGTCTCAGAGGGGAAGAGGAGCACTCATTTCTATATACTCTGCAATGCACGTATGTCAGCAGGATTTTAAGACTGGTTATGACCAAGTATTGATCCATATTACAGAAGAGCTCAAGTTACTTTATACTTGCATCATTCTTTAGTTCTTCCATGATGTCATTCATATTTATGATAGGGGCCACCAAGGGTCACCAATGAGTGATTCCTTTGTACCTCACATACTAAAGGTTGCTGTTTTGGTCTCTTAGTCATTTCTAGGTAGGCTTTCAAGAGATTCTCTAACATTGCCATAGTCTATAGTGATTCTTTGCAATGTTTATCGGTTTTCCCTTATCTCCAAGTTTCTGCTACGATCAAAATGCTTGAAAGCAATGTTAATTCTGCTGACCTCTTTTTGGTCCAGGCATGCATGGTTCTCATTGTTTTCTAAGCATGTGGCTCATAGGCTCTGCATTTTTCACCTGCCCAAAGGGGATTCTAATGCAATTTAGAGAGATCCTACATTTATGTCCAGAATTTGCTGTAATGGACTCTTAAATTCTGCTATTTGTTTACTCATAATTATGACTAGTCAGGTAGTGTGGTTTGTCTTTTCAGAGGCTCTCGGAAACCTTGTGCTCAGTAAATATGCACTAGTAAGTGAAAATATTTCCTTACCTGGCCAATCAAATAGGGAGTACATCCTTACATAACCTCTCCTATCATGGCCTTAGAAGCATCAGGTGTTTTTGGCTATGGGCTTGTTCCTCTATCAAAATAGCTTAGGAAGCTGACAAAGAAACACACTGGCTTCTACTAATTTTCAATGCCTTCCTCAGAGGCATTTTTTTTACTAAAGCCACCTCTGCATAATCCATTGTCTAACTGGATTTTATTCCACCTCCTTGATTATGTTTTTGGCTATGATTTTTTTCCTAGTAGCAGTTACTTTTGTGTAATTGAATTTTAGTACTTCAGGTTTTAATAGTCAGTCTGTCTTATTTAGTAGTTTGCAAGTTCATAATTTCCCTTCAGTCTCACCAATCGTTCATGTCTAGGGAGGTATTTCAGTTTAAATGGAATTAAGATATTCAGCCTTTTGTATTTGCTCCATTATACTAACCAAGGCTCTCAAATTACATCTTTTTTATTTATATTTTGGCATTTGTTTACAAGGAAAGTCAGACTGAGCAGCAATTCAGTCATGTTGACTAATGTCGCCAAAATGGGCATGGGTAGTTTCCGGTAATAATGGGTTGAGGACCCAGCCTACTTTGACCTACGCCAGGGACCCTTGCTAACAGTGGGAGGGATATATGTTCCCCTACTGGCCGGTGTGTGTCCACCATAAAGCCCAGTAGCCCTGGGTCAGTAAGTTACTGGCTGGCCATTGTCTAGTTGCCCAGCTGAGTTACCTGGGATAGCTCTCTTGAGTGATAGCTGGACGTAAAACCAACCAATCTGTCAAATATGAAGTGAGAATTGCTACACTTAATGTAGGTTCACTGACAGGACACATCTTGGCAGTGGATGACATGATGATATGGAGGAGGCTGGACATCCTATGTATCCAGGAGACAGGAAGGGCAGTACAGCAATGCCACTTGGCTTGGGATCCAGAGTCTACTACTCAGGATGGGGACAGGCTGGAAATGGTGTAGGAATTGTGGTGAGAGAGAGGCTTCGTAAGGCAGTGAGGGATATCATCAGAATTAATGACAGACTCTTGGCACTCAGACTAGAGTGCAATAATAGGGCAATATTCATAATCTCAGCCTATGCCCCACAGCAAGGTTGTGATAGTGAAGAAAAGAATGTATTCAGACAGCAGTTGCAGGACTTACTAGATAAAGCCAGGACAACATGAATTGGTGTTGATAATGGGTGATTTGAATGCACATATTGGGACAGACAGAGCAGGATATGATGACTGCCTGGGTCCACGTCAGTGGGGCTTAGAAGCGATCTCTGCTTGACTTATAAAGCCATGTCTGACCCAGCTCTGTCTGACCCAGCTCTATTAGAAATGCTACATCTAAAGAAATCCCAATCCTTCCACACCACATGCTCCAGAGACCTCAACCTCATTACCACAATCAACAGAACATGCTGGAGGGACAGGTTTATAACCCAGAGACTGCCCATGCTATGGAATAGACTTCCCATACATGTCAAATGGAGCACCTCACTGGCCCTCATCAAGAGAAATCTTGAAGAGTGGATGGGAAATAGAAAATTCACCCCGGGGATCACCCCAGTGGCTCTATTCGACAGAGGCACTGGAAACTAAAGTCAGGTGGCATGATGCCAGGGTAATCCTATGGGCTACGTTTGTAAAGGCTCCAGGGCCATTAGTCTAGTACACACCTATGAACCTATGAACCTATAAACAGGAATAAAGAAGGAGAAGCCATTCTAGACTTTTGTCTGGCAAATGGCTTGATAGTAGCCAACACACGGTTCATAAAGAGAGACAGTCGCAAAATCACACACAAGAGTAGTCAACATGAAACTCAGGTAGAATTCCTCCTAGTAAGGAAAAGGCACTGGGGTAGAATCCATGATTGTAAATTCATTCCCAGTGCAACAGTTGGCACACAGCATAAACCACTAGTTACCACAATCAGTTGCAAGCAGTGGTCAGAGAAGGCTTTAAGGTCAACAGAGACCAGGCTGAAGACCTGGAAGTTGACTGGAGAGAAAGTGCAACAGTTCAAGGAATTACTCAGGGCTCTAGTACCCCAAGAAAAGGAGGAAATAGGTGGAGGTGAATGAGAATGGCAGTGCATAAAAACACCATGTGTTAGGACTACAGAAAAGATATGTGGCTGAACCAGGTATGGGAATAAGGTACATAAGGAAAGCTGGTGGTAAAATGCAGAAGTCCAGGAGGTCATCAAAAGAAAGGAGAAGTGCAAGAAGAAGTGGGAGATAGAAAAGACTGTCCAGGATAGGAAGGACTACTGGGTGGCTAACAAAGAAGCTAAGAAAGAAGTTGCAATAGCAAAGAATAGGGCATCAGAGGCACTGCACCAACTTCTGGAAAGTGACTCAGTAAGTGGCACAAAGAAACTATATCAGGTTGCAAGGCAATGACAGAAAGATAAAGAAGATAGTCAGACACCCTTCATAAGGGATGCCAGCAACAACCTTCTCACTAGTCCACAAGACATCAAAAGGCAGATGGAAGGAGTATTTCCAGCAACTTCTGAATGAAGAAAACCCCACAGAAGCTGTACAGCCCCAGAAATAGCCTACAATAAGAGAAGAAGGGGATCCCACCCTAGAAGAAGTAAGAACAGCACTAAGGAAATTGAAGTCAGGCAAACCAGCAGGCTCAGATGAGGTCACAGCATATATGATAAAGATGCTTGGTGAGATAGGGGAGAAATGACTCTTGAGGGTACTAATAGCATTTTGGAGAGAAAAGTGCATCCCAGATGATTGGAGAATAAGTATACTGGTGCCAGTATACAAGGACAAAGGGGACATCCACAACTGTGGGCAGTATACAGGCATCAAACTCCTATCATATTGCATGAAACTTCTGGAGAAGGTGATTGATAAATGGATTCACAGAGTAGTAGAAAGTAAGATGGAAAATGAGCAGTTTGGATTCAGATCAGGATGCAGCACAATAGACCTGATGATTGCAGTGAGACAGATATTTGAGAAGAAGCTAGAGATGAGGAGAGAGTCCTACTGGGCATTCATAGACTTGGAGAAAGCATATGACAAGGTCCCACAAAAGCAGACCATGGCAGTATTGCGGTGGTTTGAAGTCCCAGAAACACTGGTAGAATTAGTGCAGTCTATTTACAAGGACCCAATGACTCAAGTATGAACAGTGTTCGACCTCACACAGGAGTTCCAAGTGGGAGTTGGTGTATACCAGAGTTCAACTCTGAGCCCACTGCTGTTCATAATGGTGATGGACTACATTAGCAAACAGGTTGGAGGAGACAGATTAACAGAGTTGCTGTATGCAGGCAATGTGGCATTACAGGCTGACTCTGAGCTAGAACTTCAGCAAAGGATAGGAGAATGGAATGCAAAACTGAAGACACATGGAATAAGACAGTGGTAATGGCATCAAATTGGGGAAATCAGAAGAAGCTGAGAATAGAAATAGAAGGGGAGATAGTGGAACAGGTAAACAGCTTGAAGTATCTGGGAGGGGTGGTTGAGGAGAAGGAAAGTCTTAATGAAGATGTCAAAGCTAGAATAAGAGGGGCTGCAGCCAACTGGCATAGAGTCTCAGGTATAGTCTATGACAGAAGAATTCCAAATAAGCTGAAAAGTAAGGCATACAAGACAGTGGTGTGACCAGTACTAGTATGGTATAGAAAACTTACAGTAGAAGCAGAACAGCTGAAGAAGCTAGAGGTGATGGAAATGATGTGCCTGAGATGGGTGGTAGGATGCACACTGTGGGACAGATGAAGAAATGAAGACATAAGAGCAAAAGCCAAAGTAGCTCCAACTGCAGAAAAGATCAAAGAGAACAGATTATGGTGGTTTGGACACATGTAGAAAAGCAGAAGATAATCTGGTGAGGAATATCTGGGACAAACAGGAAGAAGGTAAGAGGAAGCGAGAATGTCCAGCAAACAGGTGGATGGATTGTGTGAAAGAGGATCTGTGACATTCAGGCGCGAGTGTTGAAGAAGGCAGGAGTGTGGCTCTGAATCGAGAGAGTTGGCGACAGTTAACACGATACTCCGACCCAAGTAGAAAAAATGAGAAAAAGGGGTTGATGATAATGATGATGATGAAAGTCGGACTGAGCAGTTTTCTTTTTCAAGGGAGACCCAGGGGAAAAAAGCTCCATTATGAAGACGACATGGACAGAATTTGCTTTGTTTCATAATTTACAGTCAGTTTAATTCATAAATAACAGTTTCACTATTCAGACATCCTTGACATCAGTTACATCACTTACAAACAGTTTTAATTAAAAGTAACAGTGACATGGGTTGTACATGACTACATTTTTTAAATAGCTGGGGTGTAAGCAGTGCAATATATTCAGAAGGTTTTGCATAAGAGCATTTATTACTATAAAGACTTGTTCAAAACCTAAGACATAGAAAGATAAGTTATAGCAGCCCAAAGAAAAGAAGGGTAGCAATCACAAGAAAGATAAAGTTGATGAGAGTAAGGTATTATTGTGATATTAGTTCATTATCTTTTTTTGCAGCAGAGAACTATGGTACAGATTCATATAGATATATTAGTACCAGTTTAACCAGGGTGCTTCAGTTGGCATGTAATGACTTTCAGGTTGCAGACTGTTCCTAAAGTGGAGTGGAATGGTATTCCAGCTATTAGCAATGCAGTGCGAATGCAGGGAGTATCCTGCTTTGTTGTCAGATTTAGATATGGAGAATAATGGTTTGTAAGTAGAAAGTAGAGGTCTCTTAATAGTTTAAATTTGAATGAAAGATTGAAGAGATGGGGATTTTTCAGGGTTGTACAGTAGTTTGAAGGTTATAATTAATTGTGAGTAAAATAGATGATTATTTAGTTTGAGCCAGTCCAGGTGTTTCAGAGAGAGGCAATGATGTGCTCTATATTGCTGATTGGTTGCAAATGTGGATATTTTATTGTAACATTGTCCTAGTCTGGCTGATAGGGATGAGTTGATATTGGTAGGATAAGAGAGGCATGCAATAGGGTGGGAGTAGAATAGAAGTGGCAATGTTTTGTCTAGCAGAGTCATTAAAGTAGTGTTTTACTCTATAGAGGCAGACTAACTTTAGATGTCCTCTTTAGGGCTTGATGAAGGTGGAGATCAAATTTCAGGTGATGGTATAAATTATATCTAATAGGTTTGTGTGGGATTCTCATTCTGTATTGGTCTTCTTGGAAGACAATATATTAAAGGTCGTTTTTTTTGAGAGGAGACTGAATTTGGGGTAAGCAGTGCCAGTTTGTTTATTTTTTTTTATTCTGAAGGAGTAGTGAATTGTCAAGCCAAGTTTCTATGAAGAAGTATAATGTCTGCGTGTTTGGAGCATAAATAGTGTCTTAGCAGCATATATTAGAGTGGAGTCATAGGTGTATTGTACTATGTTGGCCTCTTTGCCTACTGTGTTTAGGCTATTGGTAAATAAGTGAAGGTAAAGATAAATGAATAATAAATAAGGTAAAGAACTGAGCCTTTTGAGACTCTAGTGGAAATAGGAAGGAAAGACGGGAAATCATTTTGCTGTTTTGATGCTTGGGATTTATTAATGAGGTAACTAAGAAACCAATTAAGAGAAGAGGGTAGTAGGCCAGCATACCACTCAATCTCTTAGAGCAAGTAATCTGTACAAAGCCATTAATGAAGGTGGAACAATGGCCCAAAAATAGGGATAATTAATAAATATTGTTCTTACAAACTTAGAAAGTTGATAGAAAAACACATTTTGCATTAGCATGAATTTTCTGAAGGGTATGAAGTTTGAAACTCAAATGTCTGTCATTATCTTTTTACTTCAGTCTTTAATGATTTTCTACTAATATACTGGAAAGACACAATTTTGTGAAAATGGATGAAAATATGGGGCATAAATGTGCACATTCTGCAAAAATGTGTACCGTTGAGAGGTATGTGGCCCACATTATGATAGTTTACTTAGGAGAATTTGTTGACTGACTGTGTTGAATGCCTTGAGTTAAAAGACCTGAATTCCTATTGCAATTTATTATATCTGTAAACTTTAGATGGCAGTGGTTGTAATATGATTGGGTCTGAAACCACACTGTGAGGGAGAGAGGAGGTTATAAATAGTAATGCATGCAGTAAAGTGAGGATGAATACATCTTTCCAAGATTTTGGATAAGAATGAGAGAATGGCAATTTGGGCTTTAGTTTATGAGCTCAGTTGATGAGCCGCCTTCATGGAGAGGTATTATAAAGGATTTTTTGCATAAAGGAGGAGGATATTTTTTTCTGAGATAGAGCAATTCAATAGAATTGTGACAGGATATGCATATCTTCTGTGAGTTTTAAGTTGTCAGATGGAAGCTGTTCAGAGGTAGTGTTTGTTGTCTTAATGTCACGTCAATGGCAGCAGTTGTCTTGATGGTACATAGATGTTGGCACTGGAATGAGTGTAAAGATCTATTTTTGGTTTCATGATTGGAATGGGATGGCTGGATTTTAGTAGTGTTTTGTAGGAGGAAGGTTACTGTATTTATGAAATGTGGGTTTAACTGTAAATCAATGCTTTGGGAGTTATTGGCTGTGCATAGGCTTGACTGGGTTGATATACCAGGACTGAGCAGTATATTTATTGATTTCCAGACATTTCTTGGATTGATTGAAGATACATTTTGGGTGTATAAGCTTTTTTGTCCTGTTTTATGCATTGTTTGCTATGGTTTCTTAACTATCTTTATTGTTGCAGGGATATCTGATACTTGGTTTGTAGCCATGATTTCCATTTTCCATGAATTGCCTTTTTTTTTTTTTGTTAAACAATGGTCTGGTTTGTTTTAAACTGTTTTGGTTATTAATGGTGCTTGACTTGCCAGGATATTTAGAAATATTGCATTAAATGTGTCTACTGCTTCATCAAGGGAAAGAGTTTTAAATGGAGCTCAGGTGATCTGGAGCAGGTTGGAAGTAACATTTTTTATTGAAGTTGCTGAGGTTTTTGACTGTGTTATAATGATGAATCTTGTAGGGCTGTTTGGGGTGTCTGATTATTTAACCTAGCTAATAGATGCTTATGCTATTGGATAGGGTGCCATTTGTGCCAGCACTGTTTGGGGTGGATGCTAGAGTCTAGTCTAGGATGGAGTCTTTAGATGTGGCCTTCTTAATTCTAGTCAGTCTTGATCAATTGAGAAAAAGTCATATAATGGAATTTAATTTGTTGTTTTTTCTAGGGCTATCTTTATCCAGCCTATGTTAACGTCTCCAAGATGGTTTCTAGTCTTATGTTGGCTGAGATCCAGGAGTGGATGTCTTCCAGAATGGGAATGTTGTCATTAGGTGGTAAGTATAGACCTATGATGGCTACAGATTTGTGGTGAGTATTAAGTCTGAGGAGAGAAATGAGAATCTCAGCATTGTTGAAAGTAGACATACCATCATAGTGAGTGGAGAGATCTAAAACATTTCTGTAGAAAACAGCAACTCCACCAACTTTTCTTTTGGTTCTAGTATCTAGTCTGAGTATATTATAAGCTAGCAGGAGTATTTCTGTATCTTTGGTAACTGGCTTTAACTGGACTTGTTTGGCTGTGAAGAACTCAGGGAGTAGTGGGCTATACAGGCATGGATGTCTGTGTTTTTTGTTATAGAGACATCTTAGGCTACTCTACAGTATTTTAATTCCTAGGTGGTTGAAGAAGTAACCTGTTGCTGCTTTGGGATTTGTGGGGGCTAGTTTGTTGGGGTCTGGGGTTAGATGGTTGAGTTCAGGATTGGGATGTGTATACTATCCCAGTAGTATTCTCCAGTTAGCAATGTGGCCTTTGAAGAGACATTTATATCTGGACTTGAATTTATACATGATTTTGAGTAATGGTGGAGCATGTGCTGCTTGTATTTCAGGGAGCTAATGTAATTAATGTCAAGTAGGCTGGAGGAGCTATTAGAGACACGTGCTGTGGTATTCTGGTTTAAGTATTCAGTAGTAGGTGTATGTATGTAACAGAGGAAGACATAGCCTGTTGAGAGTGTGAGTATAGTGAGAAATACTAGTGATAGAAGATGAAGTAGTGATATATTCTTGTGCATGAAATGCATGAAAATTTCCTGCTGTACCCCATCTTGGGCAATTTACCAGACCAGTGGTTACTTGAATGTTGTTGTTTTTTTCCATAATGCACCCTTTGAGGATATTTGTCCTAAAACAACCTAGTCCACCTTTCACTCCTGCCCAAACACTGTAAACTGGATGTGCCATACAGACCATGATCTTTTATTATTACAAAGATCAGAGGTATATTAACGTAGTTCCATTAGCAAGGTAATGAAAATGACGGGATATTGAAGACTTTTCCTCCAAACTGTAGGGTATGGTGTTTAGTCCTAACATCTGGGAAATGTCTGCATGGAGTTTGTATCCTCTCTCAGCATCTTTGTAGGCTTTTTTGGACATTTGCTGCTTTGCTTGGAGTTCAACAATGATGTGATCATGTGATCTATTACTTTTTATTGGTTAAATTGGGTTCAAACACTGTGGTTTATGGTTTATCTGATGAAGCTTATACTTAATAATTGAAAGTGATAAGCTATTGTTTTTTGCATCGCTTGGTATATATTGGTTGTTTATTGGTCATACTATCTGGCAGAATCTCTGTGGCCTGCGGTTTATCATTGTGGCTAAAACTGGCAGATGATATGATAAATTATGATTTGGCTAGTAAATTAGAGTTTCAATAGCAACCTGATTTTCTAGCATAATTTAGGCATGACCATAGGTTATTATTATTATTATTATTATTATTATTATTATTATTATTATTATTATTATTATCTGTGAATAATAAGTTAAGAATTATTTTCAAGTGTTTTTCAAAGTTATAACTTGCATTTGTTAGTTGTTGCAAAACTAAAATTATGGGCAGCATGCTTGATGCTGTAGTGTTAAGTAAGCGTGGTATGGTGTGAACAAGGGACACTTGGAGCTGTAATGGACTTTCACAATACTTGCATTTCTGCCTTTTATGATAATAGAGCAGAAGGCAGAATTTATTCTATGTCTGTAGTACCATGGTGAAGATTTTCCAAAATATGTAACACCAAGAGGGGCTGGAGAGACAGGACCTTACCAGTTCAGTGCATGTTTGGTTGCACAAGATATGCCTATGTGAGATGACACTGGATATGCAATGGGCAGTTCACCTGCACAAAACCACAGCAAGACCCTGACACATTGAAATGTTTCACAATTATAAGGCCAAGGAATTACTGATGAGACAGCTGTTTGTAGCAAGCCAAAGGATTAAGGTGCTGTTAGATCTTTCTGCTCTAATATATAAGAAGAGGCGATGACTGAATCAAGTCATGTGGCAAGTGAGTTAAATGTGAGCTGTGATAAAGCTGGTGTTCCAGGCTACTTTCTCAGTCATGTTTCAGGGGTGAGTACAGTCCTGCCTTACACATGAGGAAATCAAAAGACTGCATTGTGGGGTTCAAAAACAGCAGGGTACATGGTGTTTGATCTTCATGGAGCCTAGGGTGGTTGGCATTTTGTTGTGGTGCAGGGAAGGAATCAGAGTGAGAATTATATGAAAGAAGCAGAATTAGGAAAAACTGAACAATTATTTGAAGACCCTATGTGCGCATACAGAAGACAGAAGTGAGATGGTTTTGAAGCTTTCCATATCTCATTAAGGACTATTGTCCACTAAAAAGATATTGAGAGAGTGAAGTTAAGGATTAGGCAACTAGAAAGAAGTAAATGGTTTTGATGAAGGATGGTGATGGTGATGTGAAGCTGATGAAGAGAATTAGGAGTACCACAGTGGAGATGGCTGGAGAGTTCACAGGTCTAGGTGTTATGCTGATGGTTGCTCCATCACAAAGATGGTAAGAACAGGCCTGTTTTGGACAGAAGGCACATTGACCCTAGTGTTGTGAAAGCTGTGGTGCAAGAAGGAGATGAAAAAATGATATGAAGCTTTCTTGGTTGCAGATAATTTGGCAATATGCAGAGGTAATACTGAGTTTATAAGGGAATCATTTTGTATAGTAAGTTAATTTGTGTTTAATTTCTGTGGTGAATATATGGAAGCTAGTCTCCAAAGTGTTGATTAAAAGGGATATTAGCTGTGGACTGTTTTAGTTTTGTTGTTATTTATTATTTTTTCCCCTATCCTGGAATGCTTTCATTTATTTGCTGTGTGACTTTATCAAAACAATATCCTGTTTTATCTATCTATCTATCGATCTATATTATGTATATATGTATATGTTTGTGTGTGTGTGTGTGTGTGCGTGTGTGTGTGTGTGTGTGTGTGTGTGTGTGTGTGTGTGTGTGTGTGTGTGTGTGTGTGTGTGTGTGTGCATGAGTGTGGTGTTTGCTGTTTGTTCTGGTTTATGGTTTCGGGTTTGTGAAGTTATGGTTTTGTACGGTTTCAGCTTTATGGTCTCGAAATGCTGAAATTCGAGATTTCAGCATTTCGAGATTATGAAGTGAAACTATATATATATATATATATATATATATATATATATATATATATATATTTATATGGCAGTACAAATCACAAGTGCATGTGATGCTAACAACTGTCTAGCTGACTGCATATAATCAGCTATACAGTTTTTCGACAGGTGTTTGAGATCGACAATCCCTAGGAATGGTTCTCTGTGGATTGTGCAGTCTTGGAGTCAGTATGCATATATAATTATCAGGGGGTGTAGGAGTTGCAGGGGGTCAAGCTCTCCTGTAAGACCCAAAGTTTTATTTTGTATTTTTTTAGTTTGAAATTGCATGAGCAAATGCTGTTTCTCGGTGGATACATAGTGCAGTGTTGACTTCCATGTTTCCGACCATTTGCAATTGACTTAGTGTGTTTTTGTTAAAATTAGGTACACCAGTACAAAGCTCATTGCCAAGTATGTTTTAAGAATGGTTAGTATGCCGTGGTTAGGACTTTTATAATCAAAAATGCAAGTAAAGACAATATGTGTTAGCTGTAAAGCTGAACAAGTAATTAGTTGCTGCTGGTGGAACTTGTAATGGTGTATAAATGTTTAGCCTTGTGTATGTCATATAATGTAAATCAATAAGCCCATTAAAAGGGAAAAAGTGGTGGGTGGGATGGTAAGGAATGAGGATGTACAGCATTTTTACAGGAATTTTAAGCTGTGGAAGAGAGAGAGGTAGGAAAGCTGCAATGGCATGGTCATAAGTAGGTGAACACTTTCTGTTGGAAATGTGGGGTGAAGGAGGCAAACATTTTTGTTAAAGGGAGGTTGGACAGAGTTTGTGAACATTTTGGGGGAAGGGTGCTTGCAAGGTAGGTTGTTTCATATGGGGAATGCCAGGTAGGCAAAACTAGACAGTGAGAAGATAGGTTCAAATAAAATTAAAGTCCTTTCCTCAAACTAACTCCAAATCAGTTACATGGGGCAAACAAAGTTCATATATAGTCTCAGAGGGAGCTAAATGAAGGTATGCTGAAGCAGCAGTAGTTTGATACTGGACAACAGGATGGGGATTGGAGGGGTTTTTTACTTTTACTGTAGAAGAAAGCTTAGGTTACAGCTAGGTATTGTAAGGATGTGTGTATATTAGAATGAGGTTATCAGATAATTTGTAATTATGATAGCGATGTGGCACAATATGACGCGGGGAGGGAGGTGAGCAGGTTGTCATGCTGGAACTTAGTTAAACAGAAAGGAGCTGAGCAGATTCATTGTTTATGAATGTAGCTGATAACAATAAAAGTGCGAAGGTCATGAAATGAAGAAAAGATTGGGATGAGATAAAGGCTGAATGGACAGCATAGTTATTGGCTGGGTTATAGTAGAATTATTAGCAGGTAGTGTCGATTGGTTCAATGGCGAGAGATTTACAGATGGTGGAGCAACAAATGGTAAAAGGGAATGATGGAAAGAAAATGAAGGGAGGTGCAAGAGCACTAAAGCATGCATGGAAAGATCATAAAGAGGTGCAGACTATGGCTGAGTTCGGTCACAGGAGGCAGTAGAGAGTGAGAAAACGAAGGTAGAGGGAAATATTTGTCTTGGAAACTGAACAAGTGAAAGACGAAGACACAGGTATGTGGGCTAAAGGGTGAGGATGGACAGAGTGTTTGTGGCAGCAAAGATATGAGAAGTATTTAGGGAACATTATATAAAGAAGTGTAGACGTGATGATATTCTTGAAGAAAAGTTGGGGCAGACACTGGATTGTAAGGATAGGGGGATGCTGCATGTACAAGGGAGACTGGGAGAGATAATTACTTCTAGCAGATATATTCAGGTGGGAGGTGAAGAACGTGCATGGATGGGGAAAAGGGGGTTAATGCCAATGCCATTTAATATGTTTTTAAAAGTGACCAGAGTTTTAAATACAACAGGACAGGCCACAATTATTTTGTTGCAAAAGCGAAAATGGATCCCAAAGAGCCAGCAAACTTTTGATCAATGTTTTTTGTAATGCTGATGTTCAATTGTTAGTGAGGATGATACTGCTAGGTTAGGACTGGCATTGACATAGATTCTTTGTCCAGAACAAATGGACTTCATTATCAGTTAATCACTAGAGACTGCTGATGAATTTCCTAAAGTAGAGAAAAGGAATGAAGAGTTCAAAGACAGGGACTGGACAGATGAATGTGTATAAGGTGTTTCTACACTTCTGGAAAGTAAACAGACCCATGTCAGATACATACATAGCAGAAAAAATGTTAACAACATATCCCATAGGAAACATTTTCCATTTTTGTTATGCCATTCACAGTTTAAACAAAGTCTCATCCCACTGATATTTGGCTAATGATTTATCCCCAAAACCAATGCCTAAAATTGAAAACATACTCAGATGAAAAGACAATTCTTCCAGAGCTCCAGCATATCCAACTTCTTCACTTTTACACAAAAGCTGATTACCAGCCCCAATTTAATTAATGCACCTTGTACTACAATCTCTCCAAACCAGAAAGAGCACTAAAAACTGAACAAAGGCTGGCACAAATAGCAGACCGAAGGCTATAGATCCACGCAAGGTCGTTTATTTAATTCACAGGTGCAAGTGCTTTTTTACATCCTCCAATAATAATGAACTTCATCAGATACAAATTAAAAAAACAAAAATCAGAATAAATAGTTTCAAACAAATGACATCACTTCCCTTGTAGGTTTAAAGTGATATATGTGTAAAAACACTTCATAGTGATCTGAAATCACAGCAAAAAAGCAGCCTCATGAACTGAAACAAAAAATATACAAAATGTAAAACTACATAAAAAGAGCATGTAAGAATGCCATATAAAGGTACTATTTGAAAGTCAAAAATAAAAATAGTACTCAAAAAGGTAAGATGACACACCACTGTCAGAACATCATTGCAAAAGTAATGAGACAACAGATAGTAGTAAAAACTTAAAAATCATTGTGACATAAATTTCAGTCTACACAACATTCCATACTGTAAAAACAGTAATTTGAAGAATTTATGAATATATATATATATATATATATATATATATATATATATATATATATATATGTGTGTGTGTGCCTGACACATATAAAATTTAAAGTAATGATGAAGAATAAGTAACCATAAATAATAACAATAAATTGTTAGTTATAATGGATATGTTCATCATTTAAGTGCCTTTAGTTTTAATAGGCTACTAACTGACAAACTATCATTCAGATCTGGCCAATGCACAGTGTCAAGTCGTACTTGCCAAATCACTTCGGACCTTTCAAGAAGGTAAGGCCAGGCTGCCCCCCTCTCCACTGGTTTATACACTTCTGAAATGATAAACTTAAAGTGATGTCCCTCATTCAGCTTAACATGTTTTGCAAGTGCATTAAAGTCACATCCATCTCTAATGTTCCTCACATGTTCACTAATCCTATTCTTAAATTTACGTTCAGTTTTACCGACGTAAAAACAGGGGCAGTTGGAACAAATTGCACAATAAACCGCTCTTTCAGTCCTACAACAAATTCTCCCAGGGATTTTGACCTTGATGCTATTAACAGTAATCTCACCGACGTCCAAAATGTATGGACAAAATTTACATGTCCCACATTTGAACATTTGCCGGTTGGTACATGGCATAGACGAGTGGTCATATAAATACTTCAAGTTGGCACCCTTCCTGAAAATGCAGACAGGTTTTTCACCTATAATATCCAAGAGTTCTTTTTCACCAATTAATAGGTTCCAATTCTTACTGAGTATCTCTTTAATTAAGGGAGCTTCACATGGAAAAGTAGTGGAAAAACTAAACTTATAATTAGTGGGCTTACTTACAGGTTGCTTATTGACAAAGTGTACACCCTCCATGTATCCAGAGTTCAACATTTCAGATGTAGATACATTCAGGTTGTTGTAAGTATGTGCAGTCATGTCCAATTGGTGAAAAGCCTCTTGGATGATACGATCAGGGGGATGTAAACTTAGAATCGTGCAAAATGCCCATGCCGCCTTTCAGTCATAACTTCACTCATGATATTATCAATTAACCGTAAGGGATACCCCCTAATGGAAAACATATCCTTAAGTTTGTAACATTCAGCAGCAAAGTATTTCCATAAAGTGACCATGCATGCGGCATGTACAAATTGCCCCTTTACAACTGCACGCTTTTCCGAAAAGGGGTGACAACTGTCAAAAATGAAGAAAAGAGTTGGACTATGTTCCCTTTCTAAATATTTCTGCTACAAATCTCTGATATTGGAAATCTTTAATGAGAAGAATGTCCAAATAGGGGATGTCATTTTCTTTTATAGTATGCGTAAATTTCAGAAAAGATGTTGTAGTGTTAATATATTCTAAAATCAGGGGGATTTTCTCCCTAGGTCCCTCCCATAAGTTGAAAATAAAACCAAACAAACAAATTCAAAGAAACAAGGAAAACACCTGAATAGATTCACCATAATTTGCCTTTGGAGATCTCTTTCCAAAGTACAGACTTTTTCACACAGTTCATAGGCTCGTATGTTCATAGGAGGTTACTAGGCTAATGGCCTAGCCATGTAAAAACCCGAATACCTTTATTGACCAAGTTTAGAAAGTTATTGTTAATAGAGCGATACTGTGATCAGTAATGGTTGCCCCTGTCCAGGAGGGCAAAAATTCCACCCCTGGGATGAATTTAAGGCCACCCATCCAGTTGTTAAGGTTGCACTTGAATAAGGTCATTGAGTAGCTCTGCTTTACATGAAGTGGGATCTTATTCCAGAGGAGCAGTAATTGCTGGGAGACATATCTGTCTCTCCAGCATGTTCTGTTGATGTTACAATCTAGGTTGAGATCTCTGCAGTGTGTTATTCTTGTCTCATTTGATTTGCAGATGTGCAGCAGTTCCATTAGGGTAGTGTCCAAGACTGCTCTGTAGGCCAGTCGTAGATCACCTCTCAGTAGCCTGTATGATACAGAGTACAGTGACAGGGCTTTTAGTGTTTTCATGCAAGTCATGTGTTGGAGGCCCTGGATACTCTTAGGTAGAAAACTCTGTGGTCTCTCCAGTTGCTGCAGGTGTCTAGTGAGGTACATACAGACGGGAGCATTGTACTTGATTAGTGGTTAAAATGGGTAACCCTGAAACAGTTAAAAAAAAATAGTAGGCAGTTTTTTCCTGTTGAGCTGTTAATATATTGACCCTAGCAAACTGGCTCAGCACTCTGACCATGGCCTCATTGATAAGATAGACCCTGTTTTGGAAACACAATCTATAAATACTACCAAATATAGCTGCACTCCACACACAAAGCAGCAATTCAGTTTATTATACTGAGACATATAAACTCCATCCCAGTATGAAACAAAATATTTTAAGAAACTGTCCAGTAAAAAATATCCTTCCTACCATGCCATCCTCCCAAATGTTTATGTGAATCACTACTAAGATAGAGCCATATTTGCAATAAGTGTAACTTAAGAATTTTAAGTAGCTCAGCTGTACTGGTTGTAATCCTTTCCTAACTTTCAAACCAACATCATCACCATAATCAACAAATGAGGGAAACAAATATCATGAGCCATACATCATCAAGTGTGATGTAATTCTAAACTTAACACTATGTTAACTACATTCATATGCAAAAAAAATATATAACCAGTCAAAGTTCAGCCTGTTTGACTCCTCACCCCATATGCATCCTGTCTGAAAAACAATCAATAACTAGCAAACGGATCAAAGAGAAACACATTGACAGAATGCATAACAAAAAAAATGGGACCAAGCCCATAAGCCAGCAAAACATCCCAACTCTGGTAATTAAGCTAACAGAACTTTGTGAATATCGGAAAAAAACAACTTAACAATTTCAAGCCTGGGGTCAGTCAAATAGACAAATTCTTTATAATTAGGAGCAACTTCTCCCGGACTTGTTCACCTTGCAGGCTATAAACCCAAGGGCAGGATAACAAGTTCATAACTGTCAGCTGTAAAATCATGGCATGTTTTGTAAATAGGTATTACAAAAAAAAAAAAAAAAAAAACTGTCACCTTTCTTAAAAATAATTTTATAAGAGTCTATCATTGCAATATATATTTCATTCTCAAGCCATTGTTTCAAATCATACAGCATTACGTATTTTTTATTTAATTGCCACATCCAAATAAAAGCATATCCCATACCAACTACTCAGGGGGCAATACCTATATTTACTAAGCATCATTCTCTATCAAATTCTGGCATGATTATGTCTCATTCCAAATCATAACACCGCTCCATGGAAAGCACTGAAAGTTATCATGAGGTAAAGTGGCAACATCCTTCAGTACTATACATGTGTGTCACATAATCAGGCACAACTTGAAGTATACTGGATTGTTCATAGGTTCACAGGTAATTACTAGCTAATGACCACATGGGGGTCTTTTTTGAATCTAGCCATGCTTCCTAAAGGTGAGAGTCAACTCCTGTACTTTGTGTCTGCAAGGTAAACACCTTAACCATTATGCTATCCCCCAATCCTCAATTGTGGATGTCTGCATATCTCTGAAGTATGAGTTAAACTGTTTATCACATTTGCAGTTCTTTAACTACTTTCCCAAGTAACGGTGCAGTCTAAGTAAAGGAGGTGATTAGTTTTATAACACTTAATTGCAATGCAGCTAGCATTCATCCTTTAATAATATAGTCAACCAGTGCCAAACATTTTTTTACATTCTTGATCTCTTTTTTTGTGAGAAAACAAAGCGGAAAGAGATCTTTCAGGTTACATGGTATGGAAGTGTAATTGTTTTACTGATTCACATTAATGGATGTACAAAGTTTCCCAATGATTACAATTTGATGGAGGCAATTAAATTACTGGAGCAGTCACTTGTACTGAAAAACTGAGCTGGCTTTCATGTATTAGGAAACTGACAATGTACTTAAGCTTGCTTTGCAATAGATTTTATATGCGAGTAACTTGCTTAAGAAAACAGCACTATGGAATGTGTGATAAAATTAAGAAGATGTCATCTTATTCCTTCAGTGTTGATATTTCTAACTTTTCATTTTTCAAAATAAAATTTACTACAACTCTGCTTAAGGTGCATTTATATTAAATACAAATTAACAGTTAGATTAAATGATTTAAAAAAAATGTACTTACCGAAACTTGGCCGTTAATAATGACTTCCTCTGAGAAACGCACTTTAACTGGATTTGACTTCAATCTTGCTTTTTTTGCAGCACTTATGAAAGCTGATTTGGGGGACTGAAAAAAGAAGTTGTAAATAGGTCTTGAAATGAAAAATTCATGTATGATGTATTCCATCATTAACATTTTGTTTTCAGTTGTGTTGCATGTCATACCAAGTCTGATGTAGAGCTAAACGGAAGTATTTTAAAGTATTGTTTCTTTAACACAAGCAATACACATCTAATTAAACATGTTTAAAGGTTTATCATCTGAATATTGCAAATTATTTAATACAGCACGGGAAAATGTTACTTTAGTTATATAGTTTGCAAAGCTTGTAAGAAAGGATATATGCCTTGCTAAATTCTCATCTTTAGTATATCTCAATACAAATGATATTTCATCAGCATTGTCCAACACATGTTATGCATTAGTTAGGTAATACTTCTAAGTTCATAGGTAGTTGCTAGGCTTGCAGTTTAGAGGACCTTCAAGGAGTCTTGCCAAAATTCCCACTTGCTTCACAGACCCTGTCAAGGATAATGAAACCAAACCCTGTATCACAAGAGCTATAGCTTTCAGCCTTAACCCTCTGTCCAAACTGCCAGACTTTGCTTAAATTCACTTTTTAAAACATCTGTTTAAAACAAACAAACAAGCAAAGGTATTAGTATAATAATGAAATGATAGAACAACAAGTAGATAAGTTGCACATGACCAGAAGTAAGACATTTGTGCAGCATATGATAACAGGACAATGATACAATAGATATTTAATTTCTAGCCCTAAGCATACAATATATAGTTGACATCAGGACAAAGTACTAAATAATAAAAGTGAAGAAGTGTAAAGTAAAAATTTCATAGGCAATAGTATGGAAAAGCAAAAACTATAAAGAGCTGTCATGTTTTCTGGTCTGACAAAAGTACAACAGTACATGCAGCATTCCACATTTCATAATGAGGGTGTTTAAATGGACTTGTCAAATTCTAAAACGACAGGCTATCTAGTTGCTATGCACACTAGCCAACTTGGACCTTTTGTAAAAAGAAATCTAAGGTGTCATAGTTCTAAACTAACTAACTAACTAACTAACTAACTAACTAACTAACTAACTAACTAACTAACTAACTAACTAACTAACTAACAGGGCTTCTGCATAAAAGATCCAAGCAACCACTGTTTTGAAATGATTGGATTTGTAAGTGGTATGACTTTGTCACTGCTTTGAAAAGGCAGTTTTACAACAACTAAAAGCAAACCGTTAGGGATGTTGTAATGTTACAATATATTGGTTTAACAAGCTCAACACTCAAAGGGCCAGCAAGCAGTTTGTATCTCAAAAGAATGATAGAATCAGAATAACTCTGCTACCAAGCCTTGCAACAAACTAAATCTTAAAAATGTGTAGAATCTCTAACAGCCTCTTTGAAAGTGGAAGTAAATTGCTGACTATAGCTGTCTTAAAAAAATCATGCTTATTTAAGAATTGATTACCTACACTAATTTATTTTTATTCCTGAAAGTCATACTATGGCTGTTAAATATTACCCTCAATGCTGACACTAGACTTTCATCATGCAAGAACTTGTATGCCATTATAGGATCATTCCTGATCAAATGGTAATGAACTGAGTGTAACTTTAAAGTTCAAATTCTTACGGGACTCAACCTTCCTGGTACAGGATATCTGGATTTTTTCTTGTTAATGGGCAATTAACAGCTACAAACATAACATGACCTATCATGTTCAAGTTTGTGGTCTTATAAATGACTTGCATAAGGTTAACAGCACTTCAAGGGATTTTAAATGTGATGTTTTAAAATATCCGTCTTACTGATAATATTCAAAATTGTCTGGCAGTTTGTACAGATGATGAAGGCTTTGAGCTGTTAACAAATTGTTTCCTGCTGCCAAAGGTACAGAATTTGATTCCTTCCACATCTTTTGTGAACTTGTGTTACTCTGTAACCAGAAAACATTCATAGATCACTTTGAAAATAATCACTTGTGGCCAGTGACCTTAACTGGACAACACATAAATTTTGACTAACATCTCTGAATTATAGTACTTACATTATTTTCAAACTTGAGACTAGTATCAATGAAAAATCCTAGGTCATTAGCATGGGTCTATATTATATTATCACATGCTTACAAAAGTGATCAGTAATTAATCAACCCCATGTAAGCGAAAGCTTACAACTTCAAAACCTCAGAACAGCGATTTTTTTCCAAGGGAAAAAAAATTGCTGTTCCAAAATAAAAAAAAAAACAAAACTTTAAAACATTTCATAATTTGGGGGGCTTCACCCCCACCCCCCACACGTGGGAGAGCTTTACCCCCCACCCCCCTACTTAAATATACCAACTCTGAGATCACACTACAGTGCCAAAAATGCCAAAGTAACAAAAGCGGCCGAGTGATTTCTTTCCCAGGGAAAGAATTCACTGAAAAGCCACTTTGCTATTTTGTTTTTTCACTCTTTTCTGTTCAATCAAGATGCATTAGACAAACTACGTCTGCGATTTCATAATAGGGAACCCATTAACATAGGTGGACATTGGTAAGAGATGACTGTTCACAGAATAAGAACATTTCTTATTCAAAAACCCAATGTGGAATACTAGACATTTTGATGTCTTAAATATAATTTTACTATTCTTGGACATGTATATAGCAAATCCAAATTCTCCTGATGTATTTGCTGTTACAACACATTTGTAATAGGAGCTTCTGTCTTAGTTTCATAGGCTCTTAGGTTCTTCCTAGACTATTGATTTTTGTAGATCTTTTGGATGATACTTTATCATTATTTTCTAAATGTTCCAATAATCTTTATGCACTCTTTTATACTTTTCTTTACCCACTTCTCTGACATCATATAACCACTGTAAATAACATTTTTTATATATATTCTTAAAATTCATACACCACTCAGGCCAATATTTATAGAATTGTACTAAGTGCTTTCACCCACACACATCAGGGCATCTTCGGAGTACTGACAATCCTTTTGTTGAACCTCTATTTAAATCCTTATGTAAATTAGATAATTGAACAATTAAACAATTAAACAAATTATTACCTACGCAGCTAAAAATTCCTTCATTTAAAAGGTACAATCAGCAATATTTACATCAAAAATGAACATAAACAGCCAGGATAACAATTATTTATTTTTAATAATTATTTAGATGTATGCTATTATCTAGATATTTATATATGTATTTTTACTTTTATTTATTGGTATTACATATACATAGTTTTTGATAAGAAGGTTTTATTACATTTACAAATTAACAAGTTTGCACAAGTGGCTGTTTATGTTCATTTTTGATGTAAATATTGCTGATTGTACCTTTTAAATGAAGAATTTTTAGCTGCGTAGGTAATAATTTGTTTAATTGTTTAATTGTTCAATTATCTAATTTACATAAGGATTTAAAAAGAGGTTCAACACAAGGATTGTCAGTACTCTGAAGATGCCCTGATGTGTATGGGTGAAAGCGCTTAGTACAATTTTGGTGAATAAATAAATCGGTGGTCTGCAGTTGTTCCTGGTTTGCCTTTTTTGTTTTACTAGTTCTGGAAGTTTGTTTTTAATATTTATAGAATGTTCTCATCATAATATGATATCTCCATAACTGCATTATTAATATTTTCCCTTCTTTACCCCATTTTTATTTAACTCTTTTATTACTTTACCTATTTTTATATTTTTTTTTATTTATTTATTTTACATTTGTTTACCGGGAAAGTCCATCTGGACATGGGTCCATTTTCAGCGGAGGCCCTGGGAGAAAAGCTCCACATTACAATACATTACATGAGAGTAAAATTAAGTGGAATATGCATACATATGGCATATATACACATTCCTTATTTCATCTGTCTCTAACCATACTGCTAAATTATCCAAAAATCTGTTTCAGCCATTTCTCTTTCCCTTATGATTAGTCCTTCTGATATTATAAAACATTCTATTTCCAGTCTGTAGGTACCTCTTCTGTAAGTCCATTAATTCTTTATGTCTGGGTGTTGATTTACCACATCTCATAACTTCTGATAGTTTTCTTACATCATTTCCTTTTTTTTTACATTTGCCTGTTAAGTCACAATTGAAGTATCCTGTCAATATAGTATTCATACTTACTTCTACATAATGTAGAATTTGATGAAATAAACTTCTTCTTTCTTTGCAGTAATACAGGCATATAATGCTATAATTGTATATACTTGCTCTTCTCTTTTTAAGTCCACAACAGTTAATCTTACCATTCTTACTAAAGTTATATATAATATTTTACTGTATTTCTAGAAAGAATTCCTATTATAGAGCAGCTATAGCTTCCCAATTTCCAAATTATATTTCTCCCATAAATTTTCTGTTTGTAATCTTTTTTACTTAGAATCTTGTATCTTCTAGCACAATTACACCTAAGTTACATTTATTACACATTCCAAAATCCTTATCCTTCTTACTATATTTTAATTCTATTCACACTCATTGAAAGTATCCTCCCTTAACTTTCTATAGATTATAATTATATTTTATTTCTCATCCATTTCCTTCCTTTTTATTTTATGCCTATTCCTTTAAATGTTCTTTTTCTATCTTCTATCATTTTACTGATTCTTCTTTTTCCTTCTACTACTTCACAATTTATATCTTCTTCATCATTTATTTTATAACATTCCTCCATTCCTTATTTCTTATCTCTACTTTCTCTATCTTCTTTATCTAACATTTCTTCTAATTCCACCACTTCTACCATTTCTTTTCTTTGTATTTTTTCTTCTTCTTCTTTTTCTTCTCTTTCTTCATTTTCAGTCCTACAGTCCACCCATAAATGCCCAATTTCATTACATTTACAACTTTTCAATTCACATTATTTTGCATTATGACATAACTCCCAACAACTGTAACATTTCTTTTTATCACAATTATTTATTGCATGCTCCACTTTTCCACAAAAGAAATGTGTTTTGGATTGTCCCCAATATTTTACTACACACTTATTTCCTTCAACATTTATCATGCTTGGAATATGTATAATTTTGTACTTTTTTATTCAACACAATATTATATTTCCGTCCATCAGTCCATAAACCCTTTTATCATAAATGTTTGTAATGTCCAACAATTCTTTACATAAACATTTCAAATGCCCTTTTAAACTCTCTCAGTCTACTTGCTTTTGAAATTGTACATGAATCTTCTTTGTTTCTCAGTTAAATTTTTATTACATATAAGTTCAAGGGATTGCAGTCCTTCTTTTTTCATAATCTCTAAGAAAATTTCCATTTGAATAAACAGCCTAAAATATAATGTCACAAAACGTCTTTTTGTTTATAAGAATAAAACCTCTTACCTCTCGGGCTTTTAAACCAAAATGAACCATTAAGTTATCACAAATTTCATACTTATCCACTTCTTGTTTTTCCTTATTTTGAATTCTCACCACATACTTCTGCTTCACTTTATATTCAGCTTTCCACTTCTTTTCTGTTATTTCCCTGGAGCATTTCTTTACCTTTTATGCATAAGGAATCCTTCTGCATAAGAAATCCTTTCTGCTATACCACTCTTTCTTGTTAAGATTGATTCTGCTTCTTCCTTTCATATTTTATTCTTAATATCACCCCACAAAACATCTCCATTTTCGGGCTCACTCTGCATCAACATTTCCTTTAATCTATCATCACACAGCCCTCCCAACTGGAGGGTTGTGATCACAAAAGACTTACTCATTGAGTCCTCTTTTTCAGTTTTAGCAAACAGGTTGTGATCCCTCCATATCTCTATTAGAACTCTACACAGCCCTGAAATTCACCTCCATGCTTTCTGCCATTATTTCCACATCATGGTATGTCCTCCCAGCCAGTGCTGTGCTATGTATGGGATGTGCATGCTCTCTCATTACCTCCAGGTTTCTGATTAGGGGAAGTTCCCTAATGCCCTGGTCAAATGTTTCCTAAAAGTATAAATATCACATTGGTGTCTCCTGAAAAAGAGGCTACTAGCCTAGTGTGAGTAATCCAGTAAACAAAGGATAAATAAAATAAAATGAGTGCTATGTGTGCTAAGCAAGGGGTGAATTTGTGGTTTCACATCCATTTTTGAATAGTGTAAGACATATACTTTGCTTTATGTGCAGTGGAAGATGGTTCCATAGAAGGAGTTTTCTCTTTCATACATACTCATCCCTCCATGTCCTATTTATGATGCAAAAAAAGATTGGGATCTATTAAGCAGGAGCTCATGCTCATATTAGTATTGTGAATGTGTGATATGTCAGGCAGAATAGGGCCTGTTGAAGATCTGTACACAAGGCAGAGGTTGCTTTATAGCAGCCTGTATGATTTCAAAAAGATGTACAGGAGTTTGAGATGGTAATGCATAGTTTTTGTGGTTTAGGTATTTTTTTTTTAATGATAAAGCATTTCAATCTTTCCAGTTGTGACATGTGTTTGTATAAGTGCTTACTAAAAGAAGAATTATAGTCAATGATCAACCTAATTAAGACCGAATATTGTGGAATGATTACATCTATGAACATGGATCCATACCATGAGATAATAGCTGTGTAATGAAAAGGGACATCCTTACAATCGTGGATGCATGATGTTCAGAAGATAGTTCATTGCTTGCATATGTTCCCAAATCCCTAACTGCAGGATCAACTTTCATTGGGATATGTTCACTCTGATAGTTACAAGGGAAATCATGTTTGCTGAAGGATTTACATTCCTTGGCAATTGGTTTTAATCCATGGTTTTGACAATCTTGGATGTATATTTCATTGTGGGTGTTTTCTGTGCTGTGTGTTTATTAGGTTGCAGAGGGTACTTGTTTCTTAGCTTATGGTTAGGGGGTTTTGTAATGAATGTAGGTTACTATTTATATGCTCAGCACAAGCAGGTCTATATGTTTGGTTGAATTTATATTATTTCATCAAGGTTTTGGAAACACAAAATTCATATGGTTGAGACCATATGATTGAGTTTCCGAAAAGTCAGAATTAAAAAAAAAAACATCTATGCTTCTGCAGGGGAAAAGTCAGAGGCCTAGAAATGGCTAGGTTATTTCTCCATTCTCATTAGACTACAAAGTGTGGCAAATCTTAATTATTTTTGTTCACCTGCAAGCTTGTTTGCCCAAACATTATCATTAACTGAGCAGCTGTAACTATATTAAAAAGAAATGGCCAACACTGAGCCCCGTGAAACATCTTGGTTTATAATTTCTATTCAATGGCTAGTTTGCTATCCATTCTACAATGTTCAGATTAACCTTTAAAAATGTTAAATTGGTAGCATATCCAGTATGGTACTCTATCAAAGGCCTTTGTCAAATCCACATAAACTGCAGTGAGGCCTTTGTTAACTAATTATATCAAACTATTATGAAAGTAAAATAACTTTTTAGAAGCAAGAGTATCTGCTCCTAAATCCATATTGTGATAATTGAACTATTTGCTTAAGTGAAGGTGGCAATAATTCTAATAAAACTTCTTAAAACATAATAGTCATTGAAGTAATAGGTATGCAGTTTTTGCTTTATTTCTATTCCACTTTTAAGAATGTCCACTACAACAGCAGCTTTCCATTGATCTGAAACATAACCTTTTTCTAGAATTTGTTGAGATAACACAGTGAGGTGTGCTTTTGTCACCATTACTTTAGCAATTGGTGGCCATGAATGTCCCATAGCTAGATGTAATACAGCAAAGAGAACCAGTTAAACACCACCATTTTCATAGTTCGTTTTTGCTTACAAACTAGTTTTTATCCATGTTTGCTGGATTTATGCCCATAGGTCTAACACATGTCTTGATATAAAATCACTGCTGATAGCCTAAAACAGTATTGTCCCAGTCCCCTTCAATAAACACACATCACACCAAATGATATTTGATGATGTTTATTAAAATTCCATAAACATACGTTTATTAACTAATATTTTAATTTATTAATCACAGCATAAACATCCATATAACTGTTAACTATGGCAGTGTGACCCTGCTCACCCTGATCAGATAAGCAGTGTCCTTAACCCTGCTCACTGATTTTCTTATCAAGCAGCAACCGACTGCTCATTTTCATTTCCCATTTATTGAATTAACCATCCAACTAAGTAAGCATCGTCCTTACCTCCGATTGCTTACTTTTACTTATCAAGCAGCGTCCAACTATTCAATTGCATTTCCCAGTTCATTGAAATGAACATCCAACACCCGAGGGTGAACAGAAGAGGGACAAGTCTGCCCCCTCTTCTCCACCTCCCAAACACATAACCACACAATCCCCAGTGTTCTAAGCAGGAAGGGAGGGAAGGAAGTTCTCGCCAAAATATGATTCTATACCCAGTTACATTCTCATAAAACCCATTAAGCCCTTCCCTATACTTACCTCATTTCCTCCCAATCATCCTACTTTCTTATTTAACCCTTTCTTCCCCCATCTAGCTTTTTTTCCCTAGGTTCATAGGTAGGTACTAGGCTATCTGCCAAAAGGCATTTATATGCCTAGCCAGAATGTGTTAGATTTCGCCGCCCCCTTAGATTAGTTCCCTGTGCCACTGTCCAGCAGAGCCATTGAAGTGATCCCTGGGGTAAACTTTCTGTTTCCCATCCACTTATCAAGGTTTCTCTTGAAGAGGGTTAACGAACAGCTCTGCCTAATGTAAATTGGAATCTTGTTCCAGAGCATGGGGAGTCTCTGGGACATGAATCTATCCCTCCAGCACGTCCTAATTATTGTTGTGGTGAGGTTTAGATCCCCGGAGCATGTGGCTTGAGGGGATATGGTTTTCTTTAGGTGGAGCATGTCCATCAATTCTGGGTTGGACATGGCCTTGTATGTCAAGCAGAGATCACCTCTAAGTAGGCGGTATGCAACCGAGTACAGCTGGAGTTTCTTCAGTCGAGCTGCATAGGGCATGTGCTTAAGGCCAGTGATCCTCTTGGTGAGGAACATCTGTGGTCTTTCCAGTTATTGCAGGTGTCTTGTAAGGTACATCCCAAATGGGGCATTGGACTCTATGATGGGTCTGATGAGTGATGCATAGAGGGGCCCAATGACTTCTTTTGATCTGGATGCAAACCCTTTTGTGATTAGGTGGGCCACATAGAAGGATGTTCTAACCAGTGTGGCAATGTGATTATCAAAGGAGATGTTACAATCTACTTGGGTCCCCAGATCCCTTATTATGTCTTCCGTATTTAGGGGGCTACCACCTATGTGGTAGTTTGTGGATACTTTGTTTTTTCCAAAGGGAATGACTATGCACTTTTTGGCATTTAGCTTGAGGCCATGGTTTTGACACCAGGTATCTGTCTCAGTGAAACCCTTTTGGAGGATGCCTGTGTCAGCCGGAAAGTCACTCTTAGCCCCTAGTTTGTAGTCATCTGCGAACCTGGTCAGCCATAGCCCTCCTATGCTTGCCTGTACCTCTGAGAAGTATATGCCGGACAGCAGGGGTCCTAGGACTGAGCCCTGGGGAATGCCACTTGTAACTGGTTTAGAGTCAGACCTAGCTCCCACGACTCTTAACATGTGGGTCCTTTCCGTGAGCCAGTTGGCAACCCATCTCATGTCGTGGGGGTTTATGTTCAGGCTGGTGAGCTTGTCTATAATACCTGAGTGAGGAATGGTGTTGAAGGCCTTAGCGAGGTCTAGGCAGGCTCTCTGGACCACATTTCCCTCATCTATAGCCTTTTTAACTGTCTCAAAGAAGTCCACCAGGTTTAGAAAGCATGATCTCCCCTTAACAAAGCTGAACTGGGTAGGGTCCAGTGTTTGGAGGTTTCCAATGTCTCTGTTAATGAGATCCATGATGATGCACTCCATAGCTTTGCAGACCACGCTAGTCAGGCTTATAGGGTGATAGTTCCAGGGGTCTGTTGTGGCTCTGCCTTTGTGGAGTGAAATAACCATCGCTGTGTGCTACTCTGAGGGCACATAGCCTGTGGCGAGGCTAAGTTTAAACAGTGTGTTTAGGTAAGGGGTTAGTTCATCTTTGAGCTCGTATAGGATGCAGCCTGGGACACTGTCTGGTCCCATTGATGCTGTGTTTTTGGCTTTGGCGAGGGCTGTTTTAACATGAGTGTCTGTGATTTCAGGGGCACTACATTCTTCTGGTATAGTTATGGGCCCTTTTGAGGGTGAGAGGGGGGTGAAGTTTGCACACTGAACCTGTCTGCCAGGATGTTGGCTATATCGGTCGGTTCAGTGTATATTGTGCCATTCTGCACTAACTCAGAGCAGATCTGAGAATTACCACTTAGATTCTTGACATAGCTAAATAATGCCTTGTGGTTATCTTTGGAGTCCATGGCAATTTTTCTTTCGAAGCTAGCCTTGGATGATTTTATGAGGGAAAATAGTTTCTTGCTGATACTGATCAGGGATGTCTTCCCTTCTTGGAATTTTACTCTTTTCTTTACTAGTTTCCTCCTTCTATTGTGTAGCTTGTTTGTGGCAGTGGTCCAGCAGACTGGTTTCCTTTTCTTTCTTGGGGGAGTGAGTCTTGGTTTTGTTTGGGATAGCACAATCCATGCATTCTTGTAGTTGCCCATAGAGTGCATTAGTAAAGGATTTTGCAGCTTGGACAGCGTTATCCTTTAGCATGGGGGCTTTGAAACTTCCCACCTTGGTCTTAAGTAACATGAAGTTTGTTTTTGACAAGTTTTTCACAGTGGTTTCTTTGACTGGGGGTGGTGGCATAATGTGGACAGCCAGAGTGATTAGTTTATGGTCAGATCTAACCAGTGAGGAGTTGACCTCCGTTGTGGAACACTGGTCGCCCATGTTGGTGATGACCAGGTCCAATATGTTGTCAACTCTGATGGGAGTGTTGACTAGTTTGTCCAGGGTACAGTAATCCACGACAAAAACGGCTGCCAAATAATCCTCTTCTTTATTTTACAAAACGAAACACTACAGGAATACTTAAAATCAAGCGCTTTCGCCTGATCAATATCAGGCTTTATCAAGACAAAGGTATGTGTGATGTGCCTCAGTTTAAATACTCTTCTCAATTAAGAATTGTTTCTCTTAATTAGATTAACTAGCTTTGAAAACAAGTAACACAATTAATTAATTGATTAACCCACAATCGGGTTTTAAAGTGCTAGTGCCCTTATCAAAGTTTGTGTAACAAAACACATAACTGCAAGCCCCATTCTCTTTTTAAAATTAAATACATAAATCTACTGACAATAAAGTATGAATCATTAAAAGCAACACAGTTCTTTACAAAAATACAAGTGTGTGCATAAAACATGTCATTATAAATGCTTAAATGCATTTTAAAAGTTAATATTTTAAACAGTGTGTTATAAGATTGTTTAAAAACTGATCTGAATAGTAATAGCAGCCAAAACATTAAAAATTGTTAAAAATCCAAGACTAAAATGACAAGACTACCATGTAACAAGGGGGTAAACTTGCTCATATCGAATCCTACTAAGCAAATCACTGTGCATAGTTTTGCTAAACCTTCTGCTGAAATGCCATATTAAATATTAAAGTATCCTATAGCCAATACAACTTGGAATGTTTAAATAAATAAATAAATTCATTAGATTAAATTAAATAACCTATGTTAAATTAATTAATGAATTAAATAACTTAAATAATTCTATTTAAAATGTTAAAAATGCTAAAAATGTGTATTTCCATGAAAAACCTGCCTTATAACCTAGCTCGTCTGATCTTTAGAACACTTTTGATGCTAGTTGATTCATTCATACCTGGGGGTTTTGTTGCATTTAATCTGATCTGCCATAAAAGCTCCTTGTATTCTAAAGAGGCCTCCCATTCCCCTCCTCTGGGGTTTTGGGGTACATTTTCCAGAATCAGAAATGTTAAGGCCATATTGGGACATATAACCGAATGCTTATAAAAGGCATTACTCTCTTTTTTAATACTAACATCGTATAAATGCTCATAAATCCTTTTCCGCAAAGTCCTTTCTGTCTTTCCCACATAGAATCCAGAGCAAGCCTCACAAAAACCTAAATAAACTATCCCTTTAGTGGCACAATTATAATACCCCCTAGGATTAATATTAAAATTTCTGGAGCTAATGTAATATTTACTGTTGTTGTAGATGTGGTTACATTGCTTGCAAGTTTGACATTTTTATGTTCCTACCTTCTTATTACTCACCAGAGACGCCTTTACTTCCTGTCTTTCAAATAAATCTTTCAAATTAGCATTTCTGCTGTTAACAAATGTCGGGTGTGTCGCTGTGAACTGTTTAATCTCCTCATTTGATTTCAAAATAGGCCAGTATTTTGAGATAAGGTCCCTAAAGTTTGTGGAATCATTGTTAAAGGTGTGAACAAATGTGTTGTGGGAATCTGTCTTGTTTTCGACGTTGTCTCCTGTGATGTCTGTGGTACCCTTACCTAGTAGTGGGGTGAATTTACTAGTTCTTAACCCATAAACCTCATCAAGCACTTTTTCAAAAAGCCTTTTAGGATAATTTCTTTCTAGGAACATATTTTCCAAAATCTGTGTTTCTTTTTTGAACAATTCAAGTGTACTGCACATCCTGCTTGCTCTAATTAATTGGCCTTTTAAAATGCCCTTTTTTTGTGCTGTGGGATGACCACTGTCAAAGTGCAGGAATGAATTTGAAAATGTAGGCTTCCTGAAAACAGTTGATTCAAAACTTCCTGTTGCGGGATTTTTTAAGAGAGTCACGTCTAAATAGTTAATCTCATTCTCATTAATATTATGTGTGAATCTCAGATAATCCGTTGTGGAATTAATATATGTAAAAAATTCTTGAAATTCCAATAGTGACCCATTCCAGAAAACACATATATCGTCCAAAAAACGCTGATAGTGGGCTATGTTCTTGGCCCATGCAGAATTGAAGACATATTTCTGCTCCCACATATACAACACAATGTTAGCATACGCCGAAGCGCAAGGCGAACCCATTGCCACACCTTTCTTTTGTCTGAACAACTCACCATTAAAAAATATATAGTTGTTGTTCAAGATGACCTCCATGCATTCTACTATTAATCTAATAACGTTTGCTGTAAATTCACCTGACCTTACTAAAAACTCATTGAATAATTCCAAACCTTCCACATGCGGGATACTTGGGAAAAGTTCAATGACGTCGATGGTGATAAGGAATTTGGTTGCCTCGTATAATTCTGTTTTGATGTTCTTTAAGAACTCCCAAGAATCCTTACATATGTATTTTAAGGATTTAACCAGGCTTTTCAAGGAGATATCAATGAATTTACCAAGAGGCTCAGTGATGCCCCCACCCCCAGCCACAATTGGTCTAAACTTTAAAGGGTTCAGCCCCTTGTGTACCTTAGGTATACCAAAAATGGTGGGGGTGACAGGTTTGTTGACCAGCAAAAAATTGTGTAATTTTTCATTTATGGCTCCTTGCATGAGGTTGTCATACAACATGTACCTAATCTTAGAATATGCAAGGTTAACTTCATTAATCGAGGCAGTGGAGTACTGATCAAAATCTTGCAAAATGCTAAACATTGCTGCTTCGTAATCACAACTGTACATTAAAACAACCCCACCCCCTTTGTCCGGTTTCATGATTCTTATTTTATCAACTTTCAATTTTTTAATAAGTTGTGCACAATCAGAGGACAGGTTTTGAACTTCTGAGTTGTTGCCCCTGAAAGTGTCCCTAATATCTCGTTCCACTAAATCTTCAAATGTTTTGACTACTGCGTGTAATGGAGGGTTGAATGTACTGGCTCTAGAAAACCTCTCTTGCAAGTGATTTTGCCCTTTGAAAAAGATGTTTAGATTAAGTTTTCTAGTGAATAGTTTCAATTCTAGAATGGATTTTGTAATATCAAGGGAGCGTAGTGGAACAAAGTGAAAACCTTTTGTAAATAGTTCAAAGTGTGCATCCCCAACCTCGATGTCTGTGAAGTTAAAGATCTTAAAATTACCTCTAGAAATGATGGAGTAAGGTAGATCAATTGCATTAAATATTTCTATAGAGAGAACTAAATTGTTCATGTCCCCCCCTTCCTCCGTTTCTATCTCTGTTGGTTCACCCAATTCCTCTGTTGGTAGAACGGACCCCTCTTGTTGGTCCTGCCCGGGGGAAATTGAAAAACCTGCTGCTCATTTCTGTTATTAGAATTAAACTTCTGAGCCAGTCTCTCACTTCTACGTGGACCTTCTATTGGAGAATCAGTGCTGTCAGTGTTGTCTACTCTACTAAATCTGTTGATAGTTTTATAATTATTTCTGTAGGCTGGTTGATACGCTACACCATTCTTGTATTCATTGAGGTCCCTCTCCAACTTTCTCACTTTCCGGTTAACTATTTTGATACAATGCTGGTCTACCTCATGAAAAACCTGATCGTAATCTTTTTTAACTTGTGCAAAATGTGTATCAGTCACTACTACATTGTTCAGTTTGTTTAAATCTACTAAAAGCACATCAAGTTTTGATTCATAGTCTTTTAACATTAGCTTGATCATTTCAAGTCCAGTTTTATTAAACAAGTCGGTTAAGTCATTAAAAAGGGTAGATCCCGGTGTTGCATTGTTAGGGAACTTGGTACACCTTAAATCTTTGGGTACCCTTTGCACTCTTACACATTCAGTTAAATAATCCACCTCAAGTTGCGTGGATTTATAAGCGTATAGCTTATCACTAAGTAGTTTAAAATTATCTACCGTTGGTTCATTGTCAATTTCTTGACGAAAAACAGTACCTGCATTGAAGGCAAACTGCCTAGATGTCCACGCGTTAAAATTAAAGGCTGCTGGTATAGAAGTTTCCGTACTACCCACGGATGTAGAGGGACGGTTGCTTAAGTCTTCACTACACCCTTTATGCGACAGTGTTTTGTTGGCAAAAGGTGCTGTCTGCTTTTTACCATTACCATTGTTCGCGTTTCTACCTTTTTCAAGTCCAATTTGCTGGTTACAAGGAATGTCACTGGCATCCGATTGCCTCAAAGAAGAGAGAAGCTGCGTTAGCAAAGACTGAACCTGGCGGAATTCCTCTCGCGATACAGGTCTGTCATCCGGCACATCTTTCAGCAAACAAGGTGTTACTTCGAAGTCGGACTGGCTGCCCCTTTCGGTCATGGTCGAAAAACACTCCAAGAAGCCAAAACGAAAAGAATAATACCAAGAAACAGTAATCCACGACAAAAACGTCTGCCAAATAATCCTCTTCTTTATTTTACAAAACGAAACACTACAGGAATAGTATCCATCATTTCTAGAGGTAATTTTAAGATCTTTAACTTCACAGACATCGAGGTTGGGGATGCACACTTTGAACTATTTACAAAAGGTTTTCACTTTGTTCCACTACGCTCCCTTGATATTACAAAATCCATTCTAGAATTGAAACTATTCACTAGAAAACTTAATCTAAACATCTTTTTCAAAGGGCAAAATCACTTGCAAGAGAGGTTTTCTAGAGCCAGTACATTCAACCCTCCATTACACGCAGTAGTCAAAACATTTGAAGATTTAGTGGAACGAGATATTAGGGACACTTTCAGGGGCAACAACTCAGAAGTTCAAAACCTGTCCTCTGATTGTGCACAACTTATTAAAAAATTGAAAGTTGATAAAATAAGAATCATGAAACCGGACAAAGGGGGTGGGGTTGTTTTAATGTACAGTTGTGATTACGAAGCAGCAATGTTTAGCATTTTGCAAGATTTTGATCAGTACTCAACTTCCTCGATTAATGAAGTTAACCTTGCATATTCTAAGATTAGGTACATGTTGTATGACAACCTCATGCAAGGAGCCATAAATGAAAAATTACACAATTTTTTGCTGGTCAACAAACCTGTCACCCCCACCATTTTTGGTATACCTAAGGTACACAAGGGGCTGAACCCTTTAAAGTTTAGACCAATTGTGGCTGGGGGTGGGGGCATCACTGAGCCTCTTGGTAAATTCATTGATATCTCCTTGAAAAGCCTGGTTAAATCCTTAAAATACATATGTAAGGATTCTTGGGAGTTCTTAAAGAACATCAAAACAGAATTATACGAGGCAACTAAATTCCTTATCACCATCGACGTCATTGAACTTTTCCCAAGTATCCCGCATGTGGAAGGTTTGGAATTATTCAATGAGTTTTTAGTAAGGTCAGGTGAATTTACAGCAAACGTTATTAGATTAATAGTAGAATGCATGGAGGTCATCTTGAACAACAACTATATATTTTTTAATGGTGAGTTGTTCAGACAAAAGAAAGGTGTGGCAATGGGTTCGCCTTGCGCTTCGGCGTATGCTAACATTGTGTTGTATATGTGGGAGCAGAAATATGTCTTCAATTCTGCATGGGCCAAGAACATAGCCCACTATCAGCGTTTTTGGACGATATATGTGTTTTCTGGAATGGGTCACTATTGGAATTTCAAGAATTTTTTACATATATTAATTCCACAACGGATTATCTGAGATTCACACATAATATTAATGAGAATGAGATTAACTATTTAGACGTGACTCTCTTAAAAAATCCCGCAACAGGAAGTTTTGAATCAACTGTTTTCAGGAAGCCTACATTTTCAAATTCATTCCTGCACTTTGACAGTGGTCATCCCACAGCACAAAAAAAGGGCATTTTAAAAGGCCAATTAATTAGAGCAAGCAGGATGTGCAGTACACTTGAATTGTTCAAAAAAGAAACACAGATTTTGGAAAATATGTTCCTAGAAAGAAATTATCCTAAAAGGCTTTTTGAAAAAGTGCTTGATGAGGTTTATGGGTTAAGAACTAGTAAATTCACCCCACTACTAGGTAAGGGTACCACAGACATCACAGGAGACAACGTCGAAAACAAGACAGATTCCCACAACACATTTGTTCACACCTTTAACAATGATTCCACAAAATTTAGGGACCTTATCTCAAAATACTGGCCTATTTTGAAATCAAATGAGGAGATTAAACAGTTCACAGCGACACACCCGACATTTGTTAACAGCAGAAATGCTAATTTGAAAGATTTATTTGAAAGACAGGAAGTAAAGGCGTCTCTGGTGAGTAATAAGAAGGTAGGAACATACAAATGTCAAACTTGCAAGCAATGTAACCACATCTACAACAACAGTAAATATTACATTAGCTCCAGAAATTTTAATATTAATCCTAGGGGGTATTATAATTGTGCCACTAAAGGGATAGTTTATTTAGGTTTTTGTGAGGCTTGCTCTGGATTCTATGTGGGAAAGACAGAAAGGACTTTGCGGAAAAGGATTTATGAGCATTTATACGATGTTAGTATTAAAAAAGAGAGTAATGCCTTTTATAAGCATTCGGTTATATGTCCCAATATGGCCTTAAAATTTCTGATTCTGGAACATGTACCCCAAAACCCCAGAGGAGGGGAATGGGAGGCCTCTTTAGAATACAAGGAGCTTTTATGGCAGATCAGATTAAATGCAACAAAACCCCCAGGTATGAATGAATCAACTAGCATCAAAAGTGTTCTAAAGATCAGACGAGCTAGGTTATAAGGCAGGTTTTTCATGGAAATACACATTTTTAGCATTTTTAACATTTTAAATAGAATTATTTAAGTTATTTAATTCATTAATTAATTTAACATAGGTTATTTAATTTAATCTAATGAATTTATTTATTTATTTAAACATTCCAAGTTGTATTGGCTATAGGATATTTTAATATTTAATATGGCATTTCAGTAGAAGGTTTAGCAAAACTATGCACAGTGATTTGCTTAGTAGGATTCGATATGAGCAAGTTTACCCCCTTGTTACATGGTAGTCTTGTCATTTTAGTCTTGGATTTTTAACAATTTTTAATGTTTTGGCTGCTATTACTATTCAGATCAGTTTTTAAACAATCTTATAACACACTGTTTAAAATATTAACTTTTAAAATGCATTTAAGCATTTATAATGACATGTTTTATGCACACACTTGTATTTTTGTAAAGAACTGTGTTGCTTTTAATAATTCATACTTTATTGTCAGTAGATTTATGTATTTAATTTTAAAAAGAGAATGGGGCTTGCAGTTATGTGTTTTGTTACACAAACTTTGATAAGGGCACTAGCACTTTAAAACCCGATTGTGGGTTAATCAATTAATTAATTGTGTTACTTGTTTTCAAAGCTAGTTAATCTAATTAAGAGAAACAATTCTTAATTGAGAAGAGTATTTAAACCGAGGCACATCACACATACCTTTGTCTTGATAAAGCCTGATATTGATCAGGCGAAAGCGCTTGATTTTAAGTATTCCTGTAGTGTTTCGTTTTGTAAAATAAAGAAGAGGATTATTTGGCAGCCGTTTTTGTCGTGGATTACTGTTTCTTGGTATTATTCTTTTCATTTTGGCTTCTTAGTTTGTCCAGGGTGTTTGAGTTTATAAATTCTTGGAAATGTTGGGCAAGGGAGTTTGTACTTGAGTAGTTCTCCCAGTTAATGTTTGGGTAATTGAAGTCACCCAATCTCACGGTGTTTGGTAGGACCTTTATGTTTCCTAGTGTTTCCAGGAATGTGGAGTGGGGGTCCTGGGACATGGTGGGTGATCTGTAGCAAGCTATAATTTGAATAGCAGTTTTGCCAGTTGTTAGTTGCACGTGGATGATCTCTGTAGCATCGTGCTGTGCCTCTAACCTAGAGGTTTGGGTATCCTTGATGAACATGGATACTCCCCCGCCTTTTGTATTTTGGTCCGGGTTTTGTGGCCGAAATGTATGGTATGAGTTGTAGCCTGGTAGAGCTGGGGTGCTCTCTTGAACCTTAAACCAGTTTTCTGTTACTGCACATATATCGATTTTCTCCATACTGAGAAGTGCCTCAAGTGCGTGCATTTTGAGGTTTAGACTTCTGGCATTTAGCAGCATTATCCTCAGTTTTTTGTTACTTGTGCTATTTATGGCAGTGGGTTTGTCTTTTGAGCCTTGCCTAAAAAAGGCACTATGGGGGTGGCAGGAGCCTTTGCCAGTATTCAAAAGCCTAAGGGTGACAGGTGCAAGCCATCTCTAGCGAAGCAGCGTGGCTTGTCAAGCATGTCATCACAGGCTGACAGACACTGGATCCTCTTTGAATGACACCAGAAGCTTAGCCAATTGTTGAAATTGAATTGATAATTTTTTCTCTATACCGTGGTATCATTCTTGGTTAGGGCAGGATGATACTCAGGGTCAGGGTCATACTGGTCTGGTCTACGTGATCAAACAGCTCCTCCATGTCTCTTTTCATGTAGTCCAGGGAGGTACGGCTGAGGTCATTCACACCAACATGGACAATGACCAAGTCATATTTGTACTTGTTCTGGAGTGACCTGAGTGCTTGTGTTATGTGGCAGATCCTGGCACCTGACAGGCAGCTAACAGTAACCTTCTCCTTGTTCACCCTAGTGAGTGGGACGTCAGTGTGCCTGACTATAGAGTCATTTATTACTAGTGTGTTGGGTATGTTATTTTGCCTTAAGGGTTGTGATTGTGTGGCACACTGGTTTTGTGAAGTATGTGTTTCATGGTTTCTGTTGGGGTGTGGAGGTTGCTTGGATGTCTACTTTGGAGGTCTGTGTTGCTTTTGCAGATTTTTATTTAGAGGCTCTGATTATGTTGTTATGTATTTATGTGTGTTTTTTGACAGTGCTAGTTTCATAGATCTATGTGAGACTGGTGGTGTGCTGCAAGTAATTCCCTTCTCCTCTTGACTGCCTGGTCCAGTCTTGGGTTGAGAGAGCTTAGCCTCCAGTTTGGCTGTATAACTGCACCTCTCGCATGTATTAGTGTTTGGTGGAAGGAGGAGAGGGTTGTCTGTGTACATGGGGCAATTGTAACATTTCCTCAAAATGCCCAGATTCACCAGTTGGACTGGAGAGTACACCTGAAACTGCCCTTTGGACATGCCTGGATAGGTACAATGAACTGTTTTACTGATTGGCTGGTAAGGTTGAATAGAGAGCCTTGTCCTTCTCTACAGTATAGGGGGGTCTAGTGCTAAGGTTAATTAGTGCTTGCTATGAGTTTTGGGCAAGTGCCGGGATGAGAAGTGAATGATTTGAGTGCTTCCATTGAAAGTGTGTCTAGTTCCAAGGGAAAAATTAAAGAGTAGACTCTGTGGAGCCGTGAATAGTTATACTCTACCTAACCGGCGCTGCCCGCTGAACAAAACCGTGCAAATGCGGGTTTTATAGCAAGGCAATGAAAGAGATAAAAATTAGCCCAAAATGGCCAATAAACTACTAACTTCTGGGCTGGAACCACTCCTCCAGGGACAGATGGGCTGCTCAAAGCTCCCTCTCTCACAGTGAACAGAGAAACTTCCTTCTATCCAAGTAAGGTATGGGCAAACACAGAAATTTGTAACACAGCCCTGAATTCAGCACTAACATGAAAACTGGACTAAACTAGCTTAGAAAGGCGGGAAAATAAGTATATTTTTTCTTTTTCTCAGAAAATAAAGCAGATACAATCAAAAAACTCTTTAAATGTACAGAAATGGCTATCACACTTGAGTGTGTAGCCTACAACAGTTAAACATGTAATTTAAACAAAAAAACGACTTTGTTAAAGTGCAGGCAGTAAAATAAGTACAATATGTAGCTGAAACAAGATTTTTAAATCACAGAAACTCTACAAAATTGGCATTTTAGGCGGAATTAGCTAAAGACAGCAAGAAAATGAAGAAAAATTATACTTAATCACTCCAAAGTCTCTCTTTTGTCTCTCTGCTGCTGTAGAACTCTGCAGGGCACCAGGCAGGAGCTTGCTGAGCTATATACTAGCCTTTTAATTCCCATCCCACTTCTACCTAGACCCCCATCTGAAGATGTCCCAGGACAAATTGGTTTCTTACCAAACCTCATTTGTCCCAGTCCCCTTCAATAAACACACATCACACCAAATGACATTTGACAACACATTCTGGCTAGGCTTATAAATGCCCTAGGGCAGATAGCCTAGTATGAACCTATGAACCTATGAACCTATTAAAATTCCATAAACATAACTTTATTAACCAACTAATTTTTGTAATGTATTAATCACAGCATAAACATAAATATAATTAACTAGGCCAGAGTGATCCTGCACTCTCTGACCAGATAAGCAGCGTCCTTACCCCTTCTTGCTTATTTACTTCTCAAGCAGCATCCCACCACTCACTTTCATTTCCCACATATTGAATTAGCCATCCAATCAAGTAAGCAGTGTCCTTACCTCCGCTCGCTTACTTTTAATTATTAAGCAGCATCCAACCTCTCACTTGCATTTCCCAATTCATTGAAATGAACATCCAACACCAGAGGCGGAACAGAAGAGGGACAAGCCTGACTCTCTTTTCTACCCACCTGCCTGAACAGGCTGTACCCCCTCCGTCATACCAAAACTTCAAACCAAATCTTCGAAAACAAACCGAACCATACCTTAGAAAGGTTGAAGTCAAACATCATTTGGTGTACTCCATCCTCTCTGAACCAAACTGGATCCTTGTCCTCCATATCCAAAATTCCTATCATATAAACATCCAAAGCAACCAATTGCCTAAGCAGCTGAAATCAAACCGATGATCTCTCTCCAATGCCACAGTAATATCCACACCCTTGCAAAACCTCTGTGATTCAAACATATCCTTGCTTATCCTAACTACCAGTGGTAGCTCTGCAATTATTTGCAGATCATTACCTGCCAAGTACACCACCCAAACACTAAAAGGTCGAACACCATCCAAGACAAAGCAAGTCCAACTGAATGCCATTCTGCCTAACTGCAGCACTCATGCCACCCAAAGGATATAATAATGCCCAAAATTAGATTTCCTTTTCAAACAACCAATTTAATCATAATTCAACCACCGTACCCACTGTCGGATATAAAACAAGAAACATCCAATGACCGACGTAGCTGACCAATACACCACCGTCTTAATAAATTCAGTACTCCATAATGCCAGCACTCCCCCAGATTGTAACCTAATGGATCTTCAATTACTAACACCATCCCTCACAATAAAACTTATCTTGTCAATAGCCTGAGTCTATCACTGTTAAACCCACCTCAACCCTACAAACCTATAACCCACTGTCCCTGATTTAGTAAAGCTAAATAACCCTGTCACCTTAACAGGGGCCAGCTGAATTGCCTTACCATGTTCCCAGACCTAAACACAATTTACAAAATCTTGCAATGTCCTGCCATACACCTTCAAAGGAGCTCACACCACTGCCCAGTTGCCCTAATGAAAATTAACTGTTTTCCCCAACACTTTTCCTACTAAACCTTCAAAACCAAACAGACTACAATTAACTCCAAAACAATAACATCCTTCCTCTAAATGTCCTTGTGTCCTATACATCCCCCTTTCCAAATGTCCTTCCATCCTGCAAGCCAGCAAGCCAAAGCCATTCACCCAACATATGCAAATTCAGGAGCCGAACAAGCTCCATAACAGCCATAATCTGCCCTTGTCCCATAACTTCACCCGTAGAATTTTATTTTTATTAACCCCCCCCCCCAGTAAATCAAAAAAACAAACAAACATACATGGCCTGCATCCAGTAGCAACCCCTAAACAATGCCTTGCTTGGAACAACCCCCCCCCCACACACACACACACAGGAACACACACACACAGATGCACCCACACCTAGTCTTAGGTCCCACCCATTGCTACCACATCAAGTGGAGAACAGTGCCACACCCCCAGTAGCACTGGACACCAAGCAACCTACCTACATAGCCTTGCCACAGAAAAACTCAACTACAATTCCCACACAATGCGACCAAAGTTCACAATGTTGTGACTCCACCCCACCTGCGGACAACTGCAAACTCCCCATAAACAATCCCTAAACCTGCTTCACCTTGACCCTCATGTACCTCATCCTCACCTGTCCTCATGTTATTCCGAAACTGCACCTGATGTGCCTTAATGAATAAAGTAGGATTACCTGTGACTTCAGTGTCACCACTCCAGTGGCAGGAACATCCACCCAACATAATCCATCACATTTCAAATCCACTTCCTCCAGGCCACCGACTGATGCCCACTATGCACTTCCCCATCTGTGACCTCATTGCACACCAGTCCAGTGTCCAGAACATCTATCGCAGCAGCATCCAACACCTTTCCAGTACACCTCCTTCAAGCCACTGATGCCCAGTCTGTGCTTCCCCATCTGCAACCTTATTTCATACCACTCCAGCAGCCACCCATCTGCAAAAGAAAAAAAACTGTAAATCCTCTGCAAACTCAAACCAAAACTTCTTAACAACAACATTAGGTGCTGCCAAGGGCCTGCTTTATCCATCAGCTGTACAACCACTACCCTGCCCTGCATCCCTTATCCTCAATAACCGGGTGCCACTGTATCCCTCTGCAAATCTTCAGTATCCAGTGGAGAAACACACTGCAGCAAGCAGTTTTATGATACCAGCAGCAGTAGGTGTGGATGAGGGTAAACATCAAAATACCTGGGTTACCTTCTGATTTCCAGCCAAACCCAACCACACTGTATGGGCAAGTTAACTTAATTTGCAAAACAGTCTTGGGAGCATTTCTGTAAACAAGCACTAAAAAGACAACCCTGTACAATTACACAAATTTAATTTAAGCAGAGCTACGTATTCATCTGTTAGAGAGTGCCCTGTGCTGCTTTGCTGTAAAAGCGGCTCTAACCAAAACATGTACCCAGCAATGAAAATTACCAGAGAACTCCATCATAGCTCTCAACCCCTCAGGGACAAATTTCAGCACTATCAGAGACAAGTCCAGAGCAAATCAAGGTCACTTTTAAAATATTAGTACTATTAATCTGAGAAATTGACAAGTTTATAACTCTTGATTAATTTCATATTGCAAGCGTAATTCGTCACCTTTCCAGCAAAAGTCACCAATTTTTAGGAGGGATTAAGAGGGAGAGAGCTAAACTGAGTCTAAGTGAGGGACATCCCTGCTTATCTAGTGACACTAGGGGCAAAATTAGGGACAACTGAGAGGTATAAACTCCCTAGATGAACACCCCATCCAAGATGGATTGGAAAGCCTACCATACCTGCCTGACTAAAGGTTAAGCCTCACAAATGTCAGACTGCTCTACTGTCCTTCACCCTATGTGCATTCTCAGTTTCTTTTTTTAACTATTATTATATAACTGCTGTCTAACTGCCATCCCATTAATAGAAGGGGACAACTGTTCATACATGGCAGTAAGAACTCCCCACGCATGAGCGGCAAGCAAATGCTCCTTATGGACACCTTGCAGCTTGCAAACAGAGCAAACAGTTTCATATTTACCAATGTTGTGTGTGGGCTTAATGAATATGTGCTATCACAGACCTTGTCATTCCACCAAACCTTCCAAGTTTATAAGAGAAATCCCCCAAAAAATCCCTACTTCGGGCCTTCATCTCCCTACTAATACAGACCCTGGCCAGATCGTTGCACTACAAAAGTTGAGACTTGTACTCCCAACAAGTATTGCCTCATAAGATGCAATCTGTTATCTATCACCAGGATTATGTTAATGGCAGACTGTGCCAACTTCAATGGTGCCTGTACTTTCCCAACACATTAGTGCTTTGCTGCGCATGCAGGTTGAGCAGCCATTAATTTTTGGCACCTTTAAGCCTGCAAAACTTGCTACCCAATGCTAAACGTCCAGCTGAGAAGCAGCCTAGCAGAACTCCTCTGTCCTCCACCCCCATTTTTTTTTTTTCAGTCCTTCTCAGTGCTCTAGATATGGCCACTTTGAGTTACAAATGTTTTGCTTTCCTATTGTAGTTGGGGCAGGAGTTTAGAATTTATTTCAGTTGTTCTTAGAGACACTGGGTATTTTCACAGGCTTTCTTGGATAAACTGACAGCTTTTATCTCTGAGGTGGCCTCTTCTTGTAATACATGGTGATTGGGGGTTTGTTTCATGGCCCATTCTTATCCTCCATTTTGTTCAATGGTTAGAATTTTATTAGCCTCCCCCGTTTGGGTTAGAGTTCCTTTTGTTTCGGTTGTGAAGCGATAGCTTTGTTTAGCTTGCGGTGCCATTAGGCCTTTTGTCATCACTGGCGGTAGCAGTGTAGGAAGGGGGAGGCCCCAAGGGACTTACCTAGCAAACCAATTTTAACATACTTTCCAAAAGTAACCCAAGGGATACCTGTTCCCGAAGTACCTACATGTTGTCATGGACATAATCCTTGCAGAAAGAAGTTCACTCCAAAATGTGACTCCTTACCCAGTTACAGTCACATAAAACCCATTAAGCCCCTCCCAACAAACTGCATTTCCTCCCAATCATCCTACTTTCTTATTTAACCCTTTCTTCCCCCATCTAGCTTTCTTCCCCTACTCTCTTAATACTCATCCTACGTCTACCTAGACCCCCACCTAAAGATGCCCCTGGACAAATTGATTTGTTACCAAACCTCATTTGTTAAATATCTCTGCTGGTTTATTCTCTCCAGGCAATGCTATGTTACATAAGTAATCAGAGCAAAATGTTCTCAAATATTTGTAAAGAAAGTTCTTGTTATCTTTAGTATAACCTGCCAAATTAGTTTCATATGTTGACTTTCTATTTTTTACTTTCAGGTGCTGTTTATTAATCTGTCTATTCAAGCTTTGTCTCATAGAATATATTTAAATACAGTCCATGAATCCTTTCTCTTATTTATTAATCGTTTCAATGAGTTGGTCTATCATGGTGCCTGCTTCTTATCATCTTTCCTTCTATTTCCCAACTGGCATATACTGATCAATGGAAAACTCATATTTCTTATTAAAGTGTATTCAAATTCTTTTATAGTACAAGTGATCATAACAAATTGCCACTACCATAATTTTATTTCACTAATACCTTAGTACTGGTAAGTATTTTTAGTGGGATGCTGGGATTGTTTCCAGCACAATAGTGACTGACACCTCTGGTTGCTCTGGTAGCGTAGAGGAGTAAAGACCTAATTACAGCACAGATGAGCTGACCCAGGTTTGATTAGCATCTCAGTAGACTGATGTAGTGGCAGGGAGGGTAGGGTGTGCCCATCTTGGAGGGAAGGTGATCATTGGTGATGCTCCCTAATAAGGAGAGGTGTGGTCCAAAGGGGAGGGTTGCCCGTGGACGCAACCAGCAAGTGTGGGGGGAGGCAGGGAAAAGTGGATAGGGATATAAAATAAAAATAAACCCACCAGACAGGCATACAGACTGCTGAGCCCCTAGGAAGTCCTTAAGATCAAACACTGGCCTCAGTAATACAGAAGCAAGTCTGTGTGTCAGAGGATGCTAGTAGAACGGGCTTGGATGTGGGGTACTTGAGGCCAGAACAGTATAAATAAGGTCTGAGGGGACAAAAAAAAAAAAACCGTGACTGATACAGTTTTGTTTGATCATCAGTGTACAAATAGTCAGTTTTTCCTCATAAGGATGAATTCCTGGTATAATAAAGATTTCTCATTTCTCCTTCATAGTGTGACCTCAGAGTTAGTACATATACACACTGTAGGATATGCGTAGAGTAGCCCCACACTTTGGGGTGCAGAAGGCTTGGCTTCTTGCAAAAATGCTTTTCCCTCATAATCTTTCACTCCTGAATGCTGTTCAGATTCTAGTGCTTTCAGTCATTTGTGATTGGACTTAAGTGAGGCTTTCACAAATGACTTGTAGACTCATTAAAGGGCCTTTTTGCCAGCACTGGCATTAGTGTAAAAGCTTTAGAAATCAGACTGATATAAAAGTAAATACTTTAGTGATAGTTTCACAGTTATGGCTCTACTGAATGTTCACTAACGATACATTCGGAACTAGTCCAGAAAACATTGTCTATTGCATCTCAAACTGGAACTTTTAGTCCCTCTCTTAATACCCATTCTTCAAATTACGTTCTGTAATTACTTCTTTCTTTTTTTCCTTACTCATGCTTGACTGGGATAATCCCATTAAGCCAGTGCTCTTTTTTCAGAGGAGATCCAAATTGGTATTCATACTGTCTAGGGGAAATGTAACCAGTCTATTTCAAAGATTTTTAAGTCAACTACAACCACAGCATTTCTTCCTTCAAAACGCTTTCCTAGAACATCAGCAAATGTTTTATTATCAGAATGATTCGATTATATTTAGAGGCCTTATAACATGCTACAATAGCCCACTTATAATCTTGCCTAAACAGAAGTGGCACAAACCTCTGGCAACTTTGGCTAATACATTTCATTAATGAACAAAACTTTTCCCTAATATAAAAAGAAATGCCACCATGCAAAGTGTAATATCTATGATATCAATTATAGAAAAGTGAAGTGGTAAATTTGCTACTAGTCTAACTCATCAAGGAACAAATTTACTGAACACAACTAATCTATAAACATGACAAAAAATTAAATGTTAAAAGGTTTTTTTTGTTACTGTAGGGAGCAAGCCCTCTTGTGCCTGCCATACACCCGGAATATATGGTACCTGATCAAGATCCCAAGCTACTGAAATTCAAAAATATTGTAAAAGGAAAGCAATTTCTATTTGCATCCCTATAAGGGGAAAAAAAAACAAGAAAAGAAAAGCAAAAAGCAGCAGCACATTCTGACTCATTAGAGATTGTGTTACGGAATTTTTTTTTTCATATGGAAAGTGCACATTAAGGCAAGATTGCGATTAGGCTTAGAGTTAGCAGGCATTAGAAAGATGAGTGGTGTTCAGCTAGTCCAGATTTTCTGATTATTATATCTTCCTTAGAAAAGTCTTCCTAATGCAATTGTTTATGTATAGACCAAGCAGTTTTTGGGATGAGATAGAGTATTGCTTTTTTATCTTTGGTGTGTGTGTGTGTGTGTGTGTGTGTGTGTGTGTGTGTGTGTGTGTGTGTGTGTGTCTGTGAGCAAGCATGTGTGTGTGTGTGTGTGTGTGTGTGTGTGTGTGTGTGTGTGTGTGTGAGCAAGCATGTGCATGTGCGTGTGCATGTGCGTGTGTGTGTGTGTGTGTGTGTGTGTGTGTGTGTGTGTGTGTGTGTGTGTGTGTCTGTTTGTGTGTGTGGACAAGCATGTGCATGTGCGTGTGTGTGTGCATGTGTGTGGGTGTGTGTGTGAGCAAGCATGTGCGTGTGCATATGTGTATGTGTGTGTGTGTGTGTGTGTGTGTGTGTGTGTGTGTGTGTGTGTGTTTGTGATATACAGATGTTGCTGAAATAAATGGACCCATGATAGAAATTGTCTTATTCTTTGCATATACAATGCAAAACAAGAAAAAAAAGTAGAAGAAAAAGAAACTCTTGGAAATGAATAGAAAGACTCCCAGCTGAAGGAAATGCCATATTTTCTTCAGCACATAACACAGAAAAGCATAGTCTCCCAACGACACTCATCTTATATATACTGTATATGTAAACGTATATTTTCTTTCATACAAGTACAACAAGTATGAAGAAAACCACCTATTATCAGAGGCAACAGAAGAGAGGATTGGACATCATCCATCTGATTGAATATATAAAGCTCGACTCTTCTCCTCAAACAGACATGCACCACTCCTGGTTCAGCTTGATTCTCCCCCAAGAATAGACAAGTGCCACACTTGGTTCGCCTCAGTTCTCCTCCAGAAATAGACAAGTGCCACACCTGGTTTATTTCCACTGCACTATAATCTCTGCCTTACAAATGCACAAGGAATTGTAGAAATTTGTCACAGTCGAGCCTCTTGCATAAAAAAAAAAAAAAAAAAAAAAAAAAAAACTCTCTTCCATCTGGAAACTCATTTCAATTCTACCTATAGAAAAATCTTTGAAAAAACTTTCGGACTATATATATGCATACATATATATATATATATATATATATATTATATATATATATATATTTATTATATATATATATATATATATATATATATATATATATATATATATATATATATATATATATATATATATCAACAAATATCACTCACTTCTACATAAACAGCATGGATTCTGGTCTAGAAGGAGCTCAACCAAGGCCCTCTAGTTTCTCACAGATGAAATTTTAATGGTAATGGAGCATTTGGTTTGATAAACCATTCCACCTGTTTACTCCATGTCTCTGTACTTGATATCACTTTAGATGCTATTCCTTAGATCCACAGCTACTTCTCAGATTGGCACTTTACCATTAACTAAAGCTCCACCACCCCTAAATTCTACCCTTTTCATAAAGGGTTGTCTTAGAGCACCATTGTTACCCCACTGGTGTTCTCTATTTGCATTAATAAACTTCCAATGGACCATCCTCATCTTCCTGTCTTTTTACATGCATATGATATGGTAATGTTTCAATCAAACCAGACACGTACTCCTTTACAACAGGACCTGCAATCAGACTGTCAGTACCTTGTTTAGTGGCCTGAGAATAAGAACCTCCCCAATTTACTTAAAACCTATTGCATCATAGCACCCAAAGATGTACTCACTTCCCTTCCTTATCTTAGTTGCCTCTCTCTCACATTCTCTCTCACATTCTCTCTCACATACTCTCTCACATTCTCTCTCACATACTCTCTCTCTCTCTTTTTCTTTTCCTCTACAGCTTCCAGTTTTACTGCTTTGAACTAAAGCACTGCTTATCTTCTTCTATCCATACATATTCAAGATTGTTATATTGCTTATGATAAATGTTGTTTTGGTTTGGTACTGTTTTTAGAATTGCTGTTTCTGTTATTAATGTGCACTGTATAACTATGCCTATGTTTTTCTTTCTGTTTCTTTTTTTTTTGTGCAACTATGACTCTCTCTATTTTTACAAAATTGCTTTTGGATTTCACCCCCAGGCTGAGACTGATATTAGACAGAATCGATCAGATGTAATCCCCGGTAAATAAATTGGATGAATGAATGCATTTATATATAAAAAGAAAAAAAAAGGTTTACTTACTTAGATTGTCTGTTTGGCTTTCAACATCCTTTCTGGTGCCTTCTTATATGCAAAAAAAAAATAAATAAACAAACTAATGTAAAATAAAATAATATAAATAAGTTGCACTTCCTTATGTTTTAAATATGTAAAGTGAGCAGGGAGAGTGTTATGGTCAGCTGCCTAATAGGGACAATGATCCACCAGATCATGCAATCACTTGGACCATCCACGTGGGATGTACCTCACTGGACTATATGAAGAGAACCATGATGGACATCTCAGATTATGTGCCCCAAGCTGTTATGAGGCTAGCATTGAGCAGCACTCTATCTTCTCCAAGGATGATACTGCAATACTAACAAAAAAAATCATTGATTTTAATAACTGGATTAGTGATTGGTGTCATTCAAAGTGAGTACAATATTTGATGGTCTGGGACAATCTGGTTGACAGACCACAATACTTCTCCAGGGATAGCCTTCATCATTCCTTTCTTGACTTTCAAATATTATCAAACCATCCAATAAGTGACTTTGTTTAAGAATCCCCAATCTGATAACCATCTGACATTGCTAAACCAACCAGAATTATCTAAAGGTGGTACTTCTCAATGTTAGAATTCTAAACAAAAAATTCCACTCCCTACAAACTCTCCTATCTCTAGAGAATGTAGACATCTGTGTAGTCACTAAGACATAGCTTAATTCTTCAGAGAGCACCCTTGCAGTGCTATAATGATTTGCAAACATTTAAATCAGCTACTGCACAGAAAGGGACACAAGGTGGATGTGTCTCAGTTTACATAAAAAGCAATCACACCTCAAGGCTGGTCAAGCAGTATGATGCACTTGAGCATGTCCATGTACACCATAAGCACAGTCCCATACCATATATTTGTGAGCTATAGGTCTCTCTCTATGACCCCAGGAAATCCCTAACACTTACTTAATGAATTTGAGTCACTTTACATTCAACCCTAAACCCATACTCATGAATAACTTCAACTACCACACTATAAACTGGGAATCATACCCAACCTCAAACTTGCAGGCACAAAGATTCCTGGACTTTGTCATCACAAATGCCATGGACCAGCTAGTCCATATACCTACTAAGGGCACCAACATCCTTGACCTAGTTCTCACCAACATGGGGGAATTTTACACCCCTCCGAGTGTAATGTCCTCACTGGTCAAATCAGACCAGAATGCAATCTACTTCAAAATAAAAACAACACCTAGGTCACCAGGCAACCATAGAACTTTTAGGAATTATTCCAAGGCAATCTACCTTCTTTTGTGACACCCTGACAAAATGTCAAGCCATCCAGTCCCAGCAAATATCATTGCCTATACAGAGTCATTTACATGAAAAAGAAAAAAAAAACTTTTCAATCATCTATACAACTGCGTAGAGGCAGCATTACTACTTGAAATATAAGGACAAATTCCAAAAAGTAAGCCACTCTGGTGAAATCCCACTATCAATAGTTTGTTTAACAAAAGGAAGAACATCATGGCTAAAAAACAGGACATATAATTCCCAGTAAAATATGAACTCTGGTATCAAACTAAATAGACAATGCAAGGGACAATTTAAATCTACCAAAGCCAAATCAGAGTGAAAGAAGCCACCAAGGCTAATGACAACCTCAAGGCATTTCTTAGCTATGTCCAAAGCCTCAAAGTCAAAACAGAGCAATGTGCTGAACTAATTATAAATGGAGAAATTTTACTGAGCTGGAAGATATAGCAAATCTAGTGGCCAATAAATTTGGGTCCAGTTTTACCCTACTTTCTCCCCAAGACATCTGTCAAGAAATACCCCCAACCATATATTCCCTGTCACCACCTGAGAACAGATCTTCACTGAACTCTCCAAGGCCAAAAACACTGCACTGAAGAAACCTGATGGTATTCAAGGATGCATTCTTCATAGAAGGAAACATGACCTTTTTGGGGCTACAATTGACACTCTTCAATCATAGACCTCCAAAGAGGATTTTCACTGAGTGAATGGGGTCTGCACCTGTTATCCATCTGCAAAAAGTCAGGCTTTTCACAGAAACTACCAATCTTTAAGCCTGACTAGTCTCATATGTAAGGCTACAGGAAGAATAATCATGGACATGATAAATAATGACATAGAAAACCATAGGATATTGGATCCAAACCAGTTTGGTTTCATCAAATGCAGGTCATGCCTAGTCAACCTGGTGGACTTCTTCAAGAAAGTCACCAAAGCAATGGACTTGGGCTAAATGGTGAATATTGTCTACCTCGGTCTGCGCAAACCATTCAACACAATACCCAACATGGGCATTGTAGACATATTTATAATATTAGGTATAAATCCCTACATCATCCACTGGATAGCCAGCTGGCTCAACGATAGGATACAATATGTCAGGAGAGATAAATCTACCTCCACAAAAAGGCCAGCCACAAGTGGAGTCCCCCAGGGCTTGGTGTTGGGGCTGCTTCTTTTTGGCATCCACTTCTTTGAAGTCAAGCCAACATCAAATGTCTCTGGCTGACCAAGTTTGCAGATGTTTGCAGACTAGGAATAGTAATAGAAACCCCCAAAGACACAAACATCCTCTGTGAAGGCCTGATACAGATTAATAACTAATGTCAAAGTCACGTTCTAAAACTAATGCCAAGAAATGTATAATGGCATATTTTAGAATGGTACAAATAAAAAAAACAAAAGTAACCACATTGTAAAATATAACTAAAAAAAGTCCAAAACATATACTGTGAAGCAGTAGGAAACACTTTCAGTCAGCCAAACTCTTCAGTCCAAGCTGTTTTTATTATTCCAACATACAAAGACACAGACTGAGTGCTTTCATCCCCTAAACTGGGGACTTCATCAGAATCTGGAAATCATTGTACACTGTGCAACTTATAAGAAAAGGTATGACATCTAAGTCCAAAGGTATCATTATTCCACTGCACTTAGCCCTAATCTAATCATTGAGTACAATGCTCCATTTGTTATGTAATGACCAGACATATTAAGCAACTAGAGCATCCATAGAGATTCCTCTCAAAATTAATACATGTTGTAGGCAGTATGTCCTATATGGAGTACATCACATCCTTATCTTTGTACCTGGTCTCCTACAGACTGCTTGTAGGTAATCTATGCCTAGCATTCAAAGCATCCTCTTTTCCAGCCCATACGGATGTGTTGCACATCTGCAAAATGATGAGCATTAGGAAAACATAGTATAGGGATGTAAACATCATCTGCAACATAATAAGACATGGTGGAGGGACTGGTATCTGTCTCAGAGACTACCCCTTCTGTGGAACAGGCTACCCATCCATATGAAGCAGAATTCTTCCCTGCATTTTTTCAACTGTAACTTGGATCACTGTATGGGAATTCATAAATTTATTACTGATCTTTCACTTACGTCTCCAAGAAAGAGGAGGCTTGTAAATGCCTGATTACCCATGCATGCAATAAAATGATTGGTATCAAAATCTGTCAAATATATTTAGGAAGTATGGCTAGGTTTCAAAAGGCCCTTTAGGGCAGTTAGTGTATTAATCACCTATGAAACTATGAACTTATATGCTCCTCATAAAATGGATGGTTGCCTTCCACTGTAGTGGCCACATGCTTATAATATCCTCTCATATCTTACAAGGTTTATCAATAAGTCTGAAGTGAGTATGAGTGTGAATTGCTTTTCTTTTTGGGAGTTGTTATGAATACTTATTTCTTCTTTTCATCAGAAGCTGGACAGGTATGAATGCGTGCTTTGGGTCATCAGTCTTTATTGTGAGAATTTAGTCTGAGCATGACAATAGCTGCAGAGCTCCAAAGTACGAGGATACTGATTTTTTTTGTTCATTCAGTGGCTGGCAAATTTATTTGAACCCTTGTTATGTCCCTTCTCTATAATTACAGTTTTTTGCTAATTCATTATAGAACATTCCTGTTACAGAATCCACAGTAACACTGCCAATTGAGTTAGCACTGCAGTGTGCTTGATCTCATAGCCAGTGTGCCTTGTTCACATAGCTTACCCTTCAAGTGGAGTAAATCTACAATTCTAGCACAGCACTGCATTGGGACAAATGTGCGTCCTGAGATTATATACTTGAAATAGCAGCTCAACAGCAGTAAATGTCAGAACGACATTCTCTGTGCAGTTCCTATTTTTATCTATGTATATATTTTTTTGTGGATATACTTCTTTTGTCATGTGCAAAAAGGATACCTTATGTTTAAACTGATGGTTTTATGTAGATGATTTGATATAGGCCAGACATTTCTGTCATTTATGGTCTGACATAATTCTGACTCTTCCTTCATCTTTTCAAGATATATATTCTTCTCCTGACACTTGACTCAAGCATACTGAGCATATAAATTACACATGACAATCTGACAGGAAATAGGTGTGAATTACAGGTGCCCACTGCATTAACTGCTGGCAATCTTGCAGAGGAAATTTAACCTTATAGATGTAATTTCGTATTACTGGGGTGTCATGAGAAATGGAGGTACAGTGTACAGAATGGGATGGGATGCCTTGTTAGTACAGAAGAATCAACAGTCTTTACCACAACGAAAGGCTGAAGTGACTTCCATGTTAGTCACCTAGTAGTTTCTAGAAAAACAGTCTCAGTTTATGACAAATAGTGAACATAAGACTATAACGACAGCAGTAGCTCCTTTTTGTCTGCTTTATTATGCAGCGGACTTTTATTACATGCTATTTGCTGCATTGTTTAACAAAATAAATATTTTATTGCTGTTTTCATTCTGGTATATTGTTGGTGAATTATTTTCTGACTTGCTTTAATACATGTGTTGCTAACCATTACATAATTTCACTAGGAAATAGCAGAATATTTAGCTGTTTGTCTGGCATGGGGCTGGAGGTAGAGTTAACATGAGGTTCTGGACAGGGCCAGATACACAAAATGAATATTTCACTAAGGACACCACTGCACCTTGCTGCCTGTTACTGTTATGCTAGAAATAAGATTACTTTGTAATCTGTACAATTTGCATCTTCATGATACTAATGCTTATGAGGCTAGATTTGTTTAAATAATGGTAGCTGTTTCCCTTGCACACTGGCTGTATATATATTATATATATTTTAGCTTACTACTTCTTCAGTAATGCTTTTTTGAATCTGCTTATGTTTGATGAAACAATTATAAAACTAAATGTCAATTTGAATTACTAACTCCAGTTATGTACTACTGAATCTGCTAATCTCCTTCCACCAAATAATATGAAATTAATTTTTATGTTACATGCAAACGATATATTGTAATTTATGTTATATGATAGCCATATTTAGTATAATCTCATGTGCAGTTTGCGTTAATATTATAAACCTTTTTTTATTTATGTTTGTTTAAAACTATCAGGCTGGCTTGAAAACAGTCTACATGGACCACAGATCTACCCTGGAAAATAAATGTAAATAAAATAGAACAAGATAAGTAAATGACAGCTACCGTTGAAGCATTTTGTCCAGTGTGAAACATCCATACCTTCTATGGAAGACCATCTCAATCCATTTCCAGTAAAATACCTAAATGCAATACAATTCTATTTGAGAGTTTAGCCCAAAATATCATCCATGCACGTCACTATGTAATACGTATGCAAACTATTGTTCACATCCTTTGCTAAATTAACTGTTAATACTTTAATATTGATAATGATGTTCTCTTTTTCATTAAGTAGTTTCCTTATCACAACACATATCTCTTCCATGGCACTGGTCTGATTCTCCAATATTACTTTTATTAGATTTGGGTCAAAATACTGTCTTATTTATAAGTGCCTCATATCTTTAAATAAACAAACAAACAAATAAATGAAATAAAGCTACATAAGGAAAACTAACTAACCATCAATTTTCTATATACCCCCTTTCATTCAGTTCAGAAATCATAAGGGCTACAACCTCACCCCAAAAGCAAGGAACATGAGTGCACACACATGCACAGACACATGCACACATGCACACGCGCACGCACACACACACGCACACAGGTACGCACCTGTGCGCTCACACACACACGCACTCACACACACACACACACACACACACACACACACACACACACACACACACACACATGTACGCGCCTGTGCGCACACACACATACAGCCACGTATGCGCCTGCGCGCTCACGCGTATACACGCACACACACTCACACACACACACACACACACACACACACACACACACACACACACACACACACACACACACACACACACAAGCACAAGATTGACTATCACCATTCAACATGTCAGCATGATGAGGAGCACAGAGTCCTGCAAACCCTATGGAAATACAAGAAGAAAATTCAGTATTTATGCAGAAAGCACCTAACCTGAAAACTGATCTAACACTCCAACTAACTTGTACCAACAATATCTGTCAAACAGTGCATCTCTGATGTCCAAAAAATGTCCATCTTTTTTATTAACTCTGTCTGGCATAACTATGTAGCCATCTTATTCCTTCTGTGTCAACCATCTCCCTGCCAAGATCCTTTTACAAAAATGGAACAGTACTCTTGCTATACAATCTGTCATTATCAGCTACTGCATTTCAATGCATTAACATGTATACATTCTGCCAAAGTCAAATGCCTAAAATAAAATTGGACTCTATTTGCACATAGCACTTAAGTTTGTTTACTAGCATCCCTGTCTCACATCCTTTATTCACATGCATTAAAAGCTAATCAGTGACATGGGATGTGCTCCTAGTCTCATTAGTGTGGTAGACCACCCAGTTGAATTACTTCAGTATTAGTATTAAGAAAATCATCCACATTTCCCATTGTCATATGTCTGCACGCAAGCTGAGGATTGACTATCACCATTCAACATGTCAGCATGTCTTTAGAATGTGATGGAGAACACAGACTCCTGCAAAACCCATGGAAATACAAGAAGAAAATGCAGAATTTACGCAGAAAGCACCTAACCTGAAAAGTGATCTAAGACTCCAACTACCTTGTAACAATAATGTCTATCAGACATATTCAAAGTATGATGCCCAAAAAATGTTCACTTTTTTTATTAACTCTTTAATGACATAGCTCTGTAACCATCTTTTCCCTTCTGTATCAACCATCTCTCTGCCCAGATCCTTTTACAAAAATGGAACAGCACTCTTGCTATACAATCTGCCATTATCAGCTACTGCATTTCAATGCATTAGCATGTACACATTCTGCCAAAGTCAAATACCTAAAATAAAATTGAATTTTATTTGCACATAACAGATAAACTTGTTTACTTGCATCCCTTTCTCATTACTTGAAAAACATCCTTTATTCACATGCATTAAAAACAAATCTATGGCATGGGATGTGCTCCTAGTCTCTTCAGAGTGGCAGACCCACCCAGTCCCATTACTTTAGTATTAGGATTAATAAAGAAAATTATCCTGATTTCCCATAGTTAGACACAGACACATGCGCATGCACACACACACACACACACACACACACACACACACACACACACACATGTACATGGTCTCAAGCACACATGCATAAACACACACACACACACACACACACACACACACACACACACACACACACACACACACACACACACACACACACACACACACACACACACACACACACACACACACACACACACACACACACACACACACACACACACACACACACACACACACACACGCACACACACACACACACACACACACACACACACACACACACACACACACACACACACACACACACACACACACACACACACACACACACACATCCATGTGCACACACGCACACACACACACACACACACACACACACACACACACACACACACACACACACACACACACACGCACACATATTCACTCACCATACTCCCCTTATGGAGCTAGAGATACATTTTCTTGTAGCTGGCTGCTGTGTTGCCCTGTAACAGAGTAATAATCAGACTAAGACAGATGGTGCACTCTTTTCCAATGACATCACTGTAAGTAGGCTTAGAGCCAGTTGGTGCATAATGATGGATTCCAAACAAACACAAGGTCTGTCACACTGAGACCATTTTGCAAAGCACATTCATTAATAAGCAGTCTTACAATATGGTGATAAATTAGTGCATTGTTATTGTTTGATGTGTGTATTTATATACTTTTTATACTCCAGAACTCTTGATTTCTTAAGTATTACAAAGATTTATGTTTAAGTATGTTAACGATACAATTTTCTATAGTATCTGCAGCACTCTAAATTAGTAAAATCTAGTAATAATGTTTTATAGCTTTAGCCAAAAATGAATTCTTACTGTAAGTTTTTGAGGTTATGTTTTGCTATTTTTCACTTTTCTAGAGGAGGCATGATTATCAGATAAGCACTCCAAAAATTGCTGATATTAATATTCAGAACATCAAAGTCATTAAGTTATCTATTTATGTTATTTTGTGCTTCAATATTTTTTTCACAAGGAGTTTCAGTTAATGGCCATAACTCAGCCACTCAGTTTCTTTAGTTTGGTTATCGTGTGACCTCCGTTGTCGCCTCACAGTAAGACGTTCTCCTGTTCAATTCTCAGCTATAGCATCTTCTGTGTGGAGACATGCATGAATGGGCATACCTTTGTTGAAGGTTGTGCGTCAGGGCCAGCAACTCAGCACATAAAAATCTACTGCCAATCATTAGCGGACCAGATTTCCGATGTGGCGACCCCTAACCGGGAAAAGCCGAACGACACAACAACAACATTGTGTGACCTGACCTAATGAACTATCGACTTCAAATGCTGTGATATATTAAAAAGGTTCAGCTAACTGCAAATCTTAATACCTTTTCTACTTTATTTGAAAGTGTATAGTTTCATCAAGCATCAGTCAACAGGATCTCTGATCTCTGAAACCCTTTCGTCATGATTCTTTTTCATCCTATTATTATTACTACTATTGCTTTTATTAGACAGCATACAGATATATGAAATCATAATATTCTCCAGTAATGCAGCTCTCTGTCCTCCTTCTTTCAGCTAACTGCTACAATCTCAGATTATCAGGTTTGGCACCCTTCAGTCACTGTTTATCTCTTGTTAATAAGCCAAGTAATAAACATGAGTATTCTAGTCATTTAAGAAGGGGAAACCTGTAGTTTGTCACCTATTAGCAATACATATATCCTTACCATTTCATAAATAAATAAAAGATGGCCAGCCATAACATTTTTAAAGTGAATAAATAAAAATACTTAGAAAATAAACCACTAGCAATATAGTAAACAGTTAAAAACACAGAGATACTAAATGGACAAGGAAACAAAAAAATAGTATTTGAACCAGCAAAGCCTAAGAAACAAAACACCTAACTACAGCCAGGAGGGATTTCAATAAAGCCTACACGGATGGATTTTTTTATGCATGCATAGTGGCACTGAGCTAAGATGGAAGCAAGGCTATGTGCAATCCAGTAAACAGAGCAGAGTGGTGTGCACCAGCTTGTGGGCACAAAGTGTCCGTGGCATGCAAATCACCTCATAATCAGGTGAACTGCATGCAAATTAGGGTGCTAGAGTGATCCAGCAAGCAGACAGGCAGTGCTGCAGACCCCATGTTGTTTTACAAAGTGTACACAGAAAATATCCTTGTACAAAAAAAAATAAAAATGGAACAGGGGCTGTAAAGGCCCATTTAGAAGGTCAGGAATGGTATAATATGCATAGTTATGTGCAAAACTACGCCCTGTGTATCCAAAACCTCATGCAAAATAATGTAATAAATATTTTTTTAAACCCATATTATGTTTGCCCAGCATGCAGTAGTGTGCAAATGTGCTGTTATGCTAAAAAAACATATTAAAAAGTATAAAAACTAAAAATAAGAAATACACGAGGATAATGCATTATAGGGTTCTGCATGCAGTATGTTCAATGGTAGATTTCAATGGTTGCTAAGGAGGCAGGCCCTGTAACAGTGAATTATCTAGGCTGTGTGCACATATATGTATGCAAATGAGATGGAGTTACTGAATAGCAAAAATAAGCCAGTGTGTCTGCAGATAAAAACTTTGTAGCACCAGAACTGTGTTGGTATCCAAAGAACAGCTAATTGACATCAAAATGGGGTGTTTCACAATATGTTTAAGCAAATTGGAGCTCAGCAACACCCATTTGTGCAGAGCCCCTCTCAGCTAAGTAGGGTGTCCAGTGCTGCTAAGCTTTATTTAGCTGTGGGGTGCACGTTTTAGCCAGTTTAAGCTATGCTGAGCATGCCTGTGTATGGCAGTGTGTCCAGACTGCTGAGCAGTGTTTATACCAGTGCTGTGGGTTTGCGAGCATGGCCACAGTGCTTAGCAGGGAAGGCAATTAAAAAAAAAAAAGGAAATTGCCTGGGAAAGCCAGTCATGTAGAAAATATGATAACCCCTGTTAATCTTACACTGGCCCAGTCAAATCCCACAAAGGGGATCCAGTATCTGTCTGCCTGGGACAACACGATCGACAAACCACGATGACTTGCCAGAGATGGTCTGCACCTGTCACCCTTGGGATTCAAGTTACTGGCTAAAGCTCTTGCCACCCCTATAGTCCCTTTTTAGGCAAGGTTCAAAGGACAAAACCACCACCATAACATATGCAAGCATGCAAAATCTGAAGGTAATGCTACTCAATGCTAGAAGTCTAAACCTCAAAATGCACTCTCCTGAGGCACTCCTAAAAATGGAGAACATTGATATCTGTGCTGTAACTGAGACCTGGTTCAAGGTCCAGAGAGCACCCCTGCAATACCAGGCTACAGCTCTTACCACATTTTTCGGCCACCAAGCCAAGACCGAAACACTAAAGGTGGAGGAGTGTCCATATTCACCAAGGATATTCACACCTCCAGGCTAGCTGCCTAACATAATGCATCTGAAATTCTCCAGATGCAACTAACACTAGGTAAGACTGCAATCCAAATTCTAGCTTGCTACAGATCCCCCTCTATGCTCCAAGATTCTCACTACACCTTTCTAAACATACTGGAAAATATTAAGATACAACCAAACACCCTAATACTGGGTGATTTCAATTACCCTGTATTAACTGGAAAAACTACTCAGGTACCAACACCTTTTCCCAACGGTTCTTAGAATTCATAAATTCTAACGCCCTGAACAACTACTCCATTGTCCACCAGGGGCTCCAATATCCTAGACCTGGTCATTACCAACATGGGAGAGAGCTGCTGCACACCAGTGGTCACCCCCTCATTGGTCAGGTCTGACCATAAAGAAATCACCCTTGGCATTGACATCCCACCCCCACCCCCCAGTATGGAAACCTCCTTAAAAAACTTCTCCAAAGTCAACTTCATGCTACTCAAGTCAGAAGTGACAAACATCATGACACCCATGCAGATGGGAGCTGAATGTTCGACTGCTGAATCCTACACTAAGGTACTGTACGAGCACATCCACTCGTGCATGAATCGTGCCATCCCAAACAGAACCAAGATGCTCTCCTCCAAAAAAAGGAAGCCAATCTGGTGGTCCCCTGCCATAAACAAACTATACAACAGAAGAAAGAAACTGTTGCAGAAAAGAGGAAAATCCCAGGATGTAAAATATTCCCTTACCAATCTCAGTAAGAAGCTGAGAGCCCTCATAAAATCCTCCAAAGCTAGTTATGAAAATAAAATTGCCAAAGATTCCAAAGACAACCACAAGGCATTCTATAGTTATGCCAAGAATCTAAATGGCAATACTCAGATATGCTCTGAGCTACAACAGAATGGCATTAAATATACTTAATCCAAGGATATTGCCAATATCCTGGCAGATCGAGTTAGTGCCAACTTCACCCCCCTCTCACCCCCTAAAGGACCCATCTCAATACCAAAAGATTGCCAAATTCCAGTAATCATGGCCACACAGGTAGAAACCACACTCTCCACAGCTAAGAATACAGCATCCATGTGACCAGATGACATCCTGAGCTGTGTACTGCATGAACTACAAAATGAACTGACACCTCATCTAAGTGTCATGTTTAATCATAGCCTCACCTCAGGCTTCATTCCCTCTGAGTGGTGCACAGCTACAGTTATCTCACTCCACAAGGGGGGGATACACCTTGGATCCCGGGAACTACTGTCCCATCAGTCTGATGAGCCTGATCTACAAGGACATGAAACGTATTATCATGGAACTTAAAAACAAAGACATTGGCAACCTTCAAACACTGGACCCCACCCAGTCTGGGTTCGTGAAGGGCCGATCTTGTCTCCTGAACCTGATTGACTTCTTTGAATCAGTCTCCAGAGCTGTGGAAGAGGATAAGGTGGTCCACACAGCCTATCTGGACCTCGCCAAGGCATTTGACACTATCCCCCACTTTGGAATCATAGATAAACTTACTAAGCTGGGCATAAATTCTTACGTCACTCTATGGGTTTCCAACTGACTTACTGACAGAATCCAGACTGTAAAAGTAGCCAACTCCAAATCCAGCTCCAGACAAATGACAAGTGGAGTACCTCAGAGTTCAGTCCTGGGACCGCTCTTGTTTGGCATCTACTTCTCTGAAGTACAGGCCAACACTAAGGGACTCTGGCTAACAAAGTTTGCAGATGACCACAAACTGGGAGCCATTATTGAATCCCCAAATGATGTGGATATTCTACAAAAGGGCCTTACAGAAACAGATGCTTGGTGCCAGAGCCATGGGCTCAAGCTTAATGCCAAGAAATACCACACTTGAAGAAAATCAGGTCCAGCCTCTGCAAAACTTCAAATAATTTATTCCACAAGGAGACAGTCCAAATATTAACGCCACACATACAAGTATGTTTTCGATTCGTGTTCTTCCTCAGAAAATCCAAGACAAATAAATTAAAAGAACAACCACTCCTTTTATACTATGAGTATGCCCTTAATTAATTAATCAACTAGGATATTTAACCCATTTGGAATTTTTAACTCTTGAATATCTGAAAATACTTTCCTTCAGCTATAGCAAACTCATTTTATAAAAAAATAATTACCTAGATTTATAAGAATACTTTATACTATATAAATTTTACATACACACATGTTACAAATTTTTCTAAAAACTCAAATTCATTTCATCATTTATAATAGAAAAAATAAATAAATTTCATTTTATATTCAATTCATATTATATATTGAACTCTGGTGCCATCTGGTGTTGCAAGTGACACAAACCTGAAGTTAAAAACACATAATATATATACAATTATACTTTCTAATAAATATACTTTTATGAATAATAAATATACAATCTATATTACTTCAACCCAATTATCCATGAAATATGAAAATACAAAATATAAAATCTAACCAATTTAAAAAGACAAATGGTAACCATATACCCATATTTTTATTTTTATTTTTATTTATAGGAAGGTAAATGTAAAGATATGCATGAGACATTTAAAATTATACAAGTTGACATATTACCCAATTATAACATTTTAGGCCATAATTGGGAAATAATGGTGAAAAAGACAGGGCGCATAATAACTTTATAATATTATAATAACATTATAATCTTATAATTTTGCTGCCCTCATCTTCAATACTGAAGTGATAGAAATGATGTCATTGAGCCCAGGGGGTCTATTTGCTTCAAGAATAATTTGCCAAATTAGCTCTTTATATTCGATTGAAGTTTCCCACGGGCCCCCTCTGACATCCTTATCTACCACTTCCAACACAAAGAAGTTCTATGATGCCTTTATACAACTTACTTTATGTCTATATAATGCATTTCTAACACAATTTGTTCTTATCTCATAAATGTGTTCGTAAACTCCATTTTTGAGTTTTCTCTCCGATTTACCAACATAAAAAGCTTCACAGACCCTACATATTGCAATATAAACAATGCCCATCGTATCACAATTTGCGAAACATTTACTCTCTAGAAAAAAATCCCTACTAGGGATGTATAGTGTATCTTATAAATGTGTATGTGTGGCGTTAATATTTGGACTGTCTCCTTGTGGAATAAATTATTTGAAGTTTTGCAGAGGCTAGACCTGATTTCCTTCAAGTGTGGTATTTTATTCAAGTTTTATTTTACACTTGAATCCTTTTCTCTATTTTTAATGCCAAGAAATGCATAGTTATCCCCTTTGGGGAAAAGCCATGTACCCATGAATTACCACATAGGTGGCAGTACACTAAACACCAAAAGTGAGATGAGAGACTTAGGGACACAGGTGGACAGTGGTCTCACCTTCAATAACCACATCACCACAACAGTCAGGAAATCCTTCTCTGTGGCACACCTCATCACTAAGGGCTTTTCTTCCAGAAAAAAGGAGGTCATTGTCACACTGTACTCATCCCTCATTAGACCCATTATAGTGTACAATGCCCCGTTTGGTATATACCTCACAAGACATCTGCAACAGCTGGAAAGACCGCAGAAGTACCTCACTAACCTATGAACCTATGAACCTATAAAAGAATCACAGGCCTAAAGCAGATGCCCTATACTAACCATTTAAAAAAACCTCTAGCTATACTCTGTGGCATATCGTCTACTCAGAGGCGATCTCTACTTAACGTACAAGGAAATGTCAAACCCTGAGCTGCTGGACATGCTCCACTTAAAGAAATCCCAATCCCTCAGAGCCACACACTCCAGGGATCTTAACCTTGTCATCACAATGAACAAAACATGCAGGAGGGATAGGTTCCTGACCCAGAGACTCCTCGTACTCTGGAATAGACTGCCCATACGTGTCAAGCAGAGTGCCTCCTTGTCCCTCTTCAAAAGGAACCTTGACAATTGGATGGGAGATAGGAAATTCACCCTGGGGATCATGTGAGTTGCCCTGTGAGACAGGGGTCCAGGGAAGTAAATATCGTGGGAAGAAATATCCAGGGAATTGTTATGGCTAGACTTGTACAGGCCCTAGGGCCAATAGCCTAGTACCAACCTATGAACCTATGATGTACTTGGCAGGTGGAACTCATCATAATTAGCCAATAACAAAGGCTGCATCTGCAGCAGAGCACTATAAAGTATGCATACACACTATAATCTGATTTTCCCCCCACACTCTGCACCATTGGAGTACAGACTTGGGAATTTTAACTGAGAGAATGCTAGGGGCTGCTGCAGATCTGCTACATCTGTATGTGTAGAGGCTGAGGTCAGTGCTGATGCTGCCACTGACAATAGGCTGAGACTGAGAAGGAGAAGAGCATTCAGGCTGAGGGTAACCTTCCAGAAGCTACATGAGCTGGAGATTGTAGAGTGCTACTGGGTGGACAGGGACATACATCAAGAACTCACTGAGCTCTGGCACCCTCAACTCAGACCCAGAAACAACAGAGGAGAACCCACTCCAGTGGAGACAAAGATATGTACCCCTTAGAATACTAGCTACAAGCACTTTTCAAAGACCAACTGGAGACATGATGGAGGTCTCACAGACATCTGCATCCAGGGTACTCCACAAGTTCCTGGCTGCCATGCAAACACATGCCAGTGAGCACATTTATTTACCCTGCACCCCTGAGGAGTGGGCCAGCACTATGCATCTCTTCTGCCATGTAGCACACTACCCTGAGGTACTGGGTGCCATAGACTGTACTCATGTACACATTAAAGCACTGCCCAGTGAGGAGGATAGAGTCTACATCAACAGCAAGGGGTATCATTGCATCAACTGCCAGATCATCTAGTCCTGGCAGTTATCATAACTCCCATATCTGGCACTCATTACAGCTGGACCAGATGTTTGCCAGGGGAGACATCCCGTAAGGCCATCTACTTGGGGATGGTGGCAATGCACTGGAGCCGTGGATGATGACACCCATCAGAAATGCACACACACCTACTGAAGAATGCCATAACAAGGCACACTCACAAACTAGGAACATCATGGAGCATGTGTTTGTGCTCCGGTGCCTCAATACATCTGGTGGAGCCCTGCAGTACTCTCCAGCCACCTGTGCACAGATGTTCACAGTATGTAACATGCTACATAATAAGATCTTGTGGAAATGGTTGCAGCAGTATCATCACAGGGAAGGGGCACACAGTCCCCCACCAGTGCCAAGGTCCCCACAGCCACATCCCCTGAGGCTATCGCTGTAGGCAGATGTAGGCATGCCCAGTATGCCTTGTCCTTGACAAAGAGGCAAAGCATAGCACATGCACTGACAACCTAGGGTCCTAGGACCTGACTTCTTACTCTGACTAGCATACATAGTAAAAAGGATGCCAGCCACACCACACAACCTGTACCTTATCATGTATTGGTTGTGTACTGCATGCATCAAACAGACTCAGCCCTGAAATGCAGGTATCTCAACTGCTGTGTTTACAAGGTATGTCACTCTCCTTTACAACAAACGTATGGGGTACTTGGTAGGATATGTATGGACCTGCTGCATTTATGCAAGAGAATAGGGTGGGCAGCTGGTCTACTTGCAGAGAGCAAACAGCTATGTGGGACAGCAGGTACTCTTTCCAATAGTGACTGCCCAATAATATGCAGTAGGACACAAGGCAGCAAAACCCACTGCAGTATGTCAGGGAATTTCCAAAGAGCGGGGTCATAGGACAGACGTACAACTCTCAGTGTTACAGTCCCCTAACCCTAACACATCAGTGTTCACATACAACTTCAGTAACTGAGTATATTCACAAGCATATATCAGCAGATCACACAATGCCAGGGCTGTTGCAAACAACCTCTCTACATGTCCTAATTTCCACAATATGCAGGGGTTAAAGTGTTATATGTCTGTCTGCTGTTGATAGTATTGGGAATTAAGCTTCACTTTCTGGTGGCTGATGTGGCTCAGTGGGCTAAGTACATTAGCATGGTTGATGGTGTTCATGGTTTGAAGCTGGTTACACCTACAATTTTGCATGTGAGGTACTCCTATGGTAGTAGTCCGACAGACTGTCAGTATGTCACATCTGTTACTGCAAGAAAGCTGAACAAAGCTAGAGACAATGGAGGGACAGAGGGCCAAACCTACAGAGGTTATACATGCTCTGAGTAACCTAGTAGGTGGCTATTATAACAGCAGGTTGTAACAAGTCAGAGTAGCAGCAGGATGTAAAGGCCATCACATAACTGTCAGTATGGACAACAATTCAATGGGCACCATTTAGTAGTATATTACCAAAAAAAATGTACCTGTCTGAGGAGTAGCGGAGACATATGGGGTGGAATGCTGGACATCCTGCAAAACATGTACAGTCAGAGGTGTGAAGACTGTAACCCTGTGTGTGGTGTTATATGATGTACCTCAGTTGCAGCATACCTCCAATCACTTAGAGCAGGAAATATGGACAAAGCCATGAACAGGAGTACGACACAGGTCCAAATATAATGAGAAGGATTAACTAGTGGCTAGACAAATGTAGAAAGTGCAGAGAATAACAGGTTGTGCAGTAGCATGGGTTACCTGGTGTGTATGAAGTCAGTAACTCAAATGTCTTTCATCAGTTCCTAATGTCAATCAATAATGATTTTTACTGTTGTGCCAGAAAATCACAAAGCTATTTAAAATGTAGGGTCCCTATTAGATCAATGAAAAATCAAAATCTCAAACGGCTTAGAAGTCGAAAATGCTGTTCTTCGTAATCGCTATTGTGAGATTGCAGTACAGTGAAAAATCAGAAAAATCGCCCTTTCCTCTCTGTAGTGGGATCTTGGAGTTGGAATATATATTTAGCAGGGGGGGGGGCACAGCCCTCCACAATAATGATTTTGATTTCTTGCATTTACGCTCATATGAGTGTTCAAGATTTTGAAGTTTCGTCTATATAATAGACCCAAAATGTACCATACATATGATGCAAAACCCTCTACAGTCTAATACAATCTGTACACCCACTCATACCTCTCGTGTACCTCATTACGAGGAACGTACCTCATTTGGGGTCTTAAAAAGTTCATGTTCCTCAAAGTTCCTCAAAGTTCCACATTGAAAGAGTCTGTGACACATTTAGTGTTAGGAATTTTTTTAAGTGAAATCCATGGTAAATGGAAATTAATCATATTAATTCATTAAAGGGTATTCTTTATAAGTAAAACCAGCATATTTTAACCATCCTATGACCTTTCTAGTTTAAGTTGTTAGTAAGCCATTAGTATGTGTTCCACATTTTGCCCATTTGTTCCACATTATTAAGGTGAGCGTTCCTCATTTTGGAGATGGAAGGTTGAGAGCTATGCAGTCACTAGGTATGAGGCATATATTATGTTCAGCACACAGCCGGAGATCCCTTGGACACAATATCAGGGAGGAGCTGGATTGCTGAATCAGGTGCAGCAGCCAATTGGCTGTAGCATTCAATATCCCAGACTGGAGTATAGGTAGGTCTAGCCCTGAGTTGCCTTGTAAGTACGTACAGTCACACTGGGCATGGTCCTACAATTAGCTAATTTCAGCCCATGTCTGACCTCTCATTTGCCTAAAGAACTGAGATGTGAAAATATCTCTGTGCATACAGACAGCTATGTATACACATATCTGTCTCTCCCTATCCCCCTCAGACACTGTATGTATATATATATATATATATATATATCTATTTATATAAATATATATATATATATATATATATATATATATATATATATATATATACAAGTGCTACAGAATCCTGAAAGCCCAAAATAATGAAGCCCAAAATCCTGAGACCAAAATCTTGAAAGTCCCAAATACTGAAAACTCAAAATACTGAAAACACACAGGATACCAACACTTACTATATTCCAGCACAAGTACATACAGAAACATATTACCCTTCAACTATATGATTGCATGAGCAATCTCAGAGTTGATATATTTAAGTAGCAGGGGGTGTGGGGTGTGGGGGGCCTTGCCCCCCTGTGTATAGTTGAAGGGTAATATATTTCTGTATGTACTTGTGCTGGAATATAGTAAGTGTGTGTATCCTGTGTGTTTTCAGTATTTTAAGTTTTCAGTATTCTGAAGTTTCGAGATTTTGGTCTCTGGATTTTGGGCTTTCAGGAGTCTGTAGCGCTCCTATATATATATATATATATATATATATATATATATATATATATATATATATATGTATATATATATATATATATATATGTATATATACAGGCTATATTGTCACTAGCCAATTCTCCACCTAGCAAACTGTAAACAGACAGAAATGGCTACCTGCATACACACAGCAGGGTTATTAACAGGTACCCTAATGGTACGACAATAGATACAACAACAGCATAAAGCAGGTTCTTTCTGCAAGCCACACAGCCTGTGTAACACAAGGCCACTTTGCGTAGCCCACAAGTACTGTGGCTGCAGCCACATGTACACCAAATTTAACCGGTGGTGTGTGCAACTAGTACTGTGAGCTGTAGTGTGTAATAGTAGGTAGGTAGGGGTTTTAGTCTGACATCAGCCACCTTGTGTGTGTGTGTGTGTGTGTGTGTGTGTGTGTGTGTGTGTGTGTGTGTGTGTGTGTGTGTGTGTGTGTGTGTGTGTGTGTGTGTGTGTGTGTGTGTGTGTGTGTGTGTGTGTGTGTGTGTGTATATAGATATTTCTCAATCAGCAGTACATAAATGCTCATCAGGCCTATGTCTGTGCAATGGTCAATCATTTTATGGCCCTGTGACTAGCATCTTCCACAACATTGGCCTCCTTGCCAGTAGCTACTGATGTCATCCACCTTAACAGCACTGGCAGACACTCTCAAAATAGATAAGCTCTGTCGCGCATGTGATGAGTACTTAGTGTTATAGTGTATACTACTAGATTGGTGTGGGTTCTAATCTCAATTGGGGCAACTCTGTGTGTGTGTGTGTGTGTGTGTGTGTGTGTGTGTGTGTGTGTGTGTGTGTGTGTGTGTGTGTAACTGTACCCCCTTGCAGCAGTGTGTCTATCTGTGTAAAATGGTTCTACATTTTAAGGTCCTGTGAGTAGCTGCAGGCTCTAAATAGCCCACATTTACCTAGACATAAATGCTATCCACCACCACATACATTTGCAGGTACAAAACACCCAGGTGACAGATATCAAGAGTAGCATGTCTTGTCACAGGGTATGCATGCAGGATTATGCTGTCCCTCCCCATTGTCCCTGATACACTGTTCTACACATATGCACCTAGGTAACTATACACACATATACAGCCATACCTTGATAATGTCATATTTCCGCTTTGCTGCCATGTCATCCTGAACTGCTGTACTGCTGCCAAGTCTCCACAACATAGACACTCAGACCCGTGGAACAGAAACTTACAAAGTTCTGAGGGACATCTGTCAGTCTGCAACACTACTGCCTATCTAACATCATGAAACAAAGGAACACACACTTTGATGTGTACTCATGACACATGCCAGCATACAGCAACTGTCATGGCATAACACTACTGTACTACAAAATGTCATGTAATATAATGTAGTCACCCAGTGCATCAGACACATATTTCCATGTCTGTGCATCAATGGTAGGGATGGCACGGATGTGGCACAGGTATCATCACATGCAAATGGTGTGGTGTAGGGGTACCACAGCCCTATGATTTGCCAAACAGTTGACATCATATGTGTGAATCAGGAAGGGGTGCTGGTCAGCTGGGCCATGGAGAGGTGCCTTGTGTGACTGTTGGCGCCAGCCTGTGAAAGTGATGTTTGAGTGCGTGTGTGCGTACACAGTCAAACCATGTGCTAGTCCTACACATAGGTATGATGGACAGCTGTGGACTGTACATGGCAGAATGGACAGCTCACCATCTCCGGTCATGAACAGGGGAGCTGACTCTGCTAGGAGTGGCACTGGCACTACCATGTCCAGGGTCAGATATGGTACTAGTGGCTGATGGTGACTGGTGTCTGCTGGGTCCATGTCCCTCATGGGACTGCCCAGGACCATGTGCCCATGGCCTGTCATGTCATGGTGTAGGCAGCACCCTACCTTCTGTAGTGCTGGAGGTACTACCACTATGGAGTGTAAGTCTGCACAGTCACGTGGACTCTCAGCAGATGTTGTTGCTGACCTACGGCCACATGTTCGATACCCTACTCTCACCACTCTAGCACAGACAATGTGTGGTCAAGGAATGACAATGTCTCATCTCACTCTCTGTCCACTACATCAGTGAAACAATGTATGGCATCACTAGTGTGGTGGAGGGAGTCACGGATGTCAGACAGTGATGCATCCATGATCCTAAGCATCCATCTGGTGCTGCATTTGGATCATGTGCCTCCATGATGAACTGAAACTTGCATTGAGTGACCAGTGATGTGACACCTTTGACAGGTATTGGATGGACAGCAGTCCCCCTTTGAGCACTTCTGTCAATCAGCCTGTATGGGACCTCGCCAAATCTTTGGCTATGGCTAGTGTCTACACTCACTGATGTCATAGTTACCACACTATCCTGTTCAACGCCGCCACACTCTGACTGTTCGATATCTGTGGCTGCATGGCAATGGGTAAGTGTGGGCATACTGACTGTGTGCATGGACAATGGGGGAGGAAGTGGGATATCAACCCATGGGACAGATTCAGCCCCCAACAACCCCTCCTGTGCCTCACTATGGCCACCATCATCATCAGAGTCCAATGAGACACTGACTGCAGGTTGTGAGGGGGACACACCCCAACCCCCATGCTCACCTGTGAGGAGGAAAACAAAATAATTACATTACTACCTGCACTATTATGTATGGTAATCCACACACATACACATACAGGTGAGGAGCCACAACTGCATTACACATATCACTCTTATTTCCAATCCCATGCACACCACACAAGCAGACTACGACATACATAGACAAGACAGGCCCTTTATAACATGTACTGCAGCTACATCTGGTTAATGTTGACAGTACTATACCCCTGGGTGATAAGCAATATGTCAGTGAATGTGATAGAACTACACCTGAAACAGACTGCATCCATCTTGAGCATACTATGCCAGTTCTAGTGTCACTGCTACAGGTATGTACCATCTCCATATTGTGTGTGAACAGGCATCTGTGAGTGATTGCCTTCTGAATAGCAGACTGCATAGACCTCCTCAAAAATAAGTGCATATGTGTTACTGCTCCTGCAAATACACAACTGTGATTACCCATTCAAAGCATGTCAGTTAACCCCTCCAACATTTAACATACAGGTATTGTACTTTGAATAAGCATAACAGTTGTGCCTAGGGAAAAATGTCAGCCATTAACATTTGTAGGGTATATATGATCCATGCAGCAAAAGTAGCACACTTACCAGGTACAGAACATTGGACTCTAGCCACACCTGACGTGCCTATGGAAATGTGAGGGAAACATATTGTCAGCAATAAGAAATGTGGCATCATTACAGGGTAATATGTGCGTATAACAACATGTACAGTAGATAATGTGATACTGCTTACATTGCTAACATTTTGAGTATGTGTGCACAACTGTGTGTTAAAACCAAACCAACCCCCAATGCAGATACACCTGACACCCGTGTACTGGTATGCAGAAGCTGCGGCAGCAGCTGATATAGTATTACACTGATGAACAGAGGAAGCTTACCTGGATGCTCCTCTGCTGTGGATGCTGTGGCAATCATCTCCACGATGTATGGGGTGATGGACGCTTGGGAGCTGGTGGCTGTTCACAGGTTTGCCAGGAATTACTCTGTGGTCAAGAGTGGTTGTTCAGCTGCAGGCCCTCCACCGGTGGCAGCATGGTCCCTGGCCACAGCAGTAGCCCTTTGCCATGTAGCATTGACCATATCTGTGACCTGATGTCGGACCTGCTTGTAGGTTCTGTCCTGTAGCCCTACATTGTTGATTGCTTTGATGAGGTCAGTCCACAGTGCTGTATGTTGGTCACAATTGTGGTGAGTCCTGGACATCAAATTTCATGATGCAATTTGAGGCCATCCAGGATAACATTATTTTTAGCCTCTGAAAATGGCAGGTGTCTCCTTCTATACATCCTTTCTGAAAGACAACAAGAGGAAGAAAACATCACAGGGCCAGATATGTTGATGTCCACTATGTACACACCATGCACATCCAAATTTCCCTGCACTATCCACTGCTACCTCTCATGCCATACTCCACAGTCTATCAACACACTATGTATGTCGCTATCATCAACATAATAGCAATTCCAGTTATGTCCCTATGTGCCCTGATGGAGTGTGCTGTATGCTTCCACACCAATCAATGCCATTTACTGCGGTGTGTCCCCTGTGGGCAAAGTCCCAATACTATGTCATACGGCCACTTTCAGATACATAGGTGTGTGTTATTACATGTATGTGTGGACAGTCCAGCATCATTACTGTGCCACAGTGGCAGACAGCAATGCAAACCTGCTGTAGTCTATCTGCCATGTAGGCATTATACCTCTCCAGTACACAGATGTTTGCCAAATGTGTACATGTGCTTGATGTATGTGGTCCTTTTGGCAGACACCTGTGGATGTCTGGCAGGTGGTTAGCCAATAATTGATGGTTGTTCCCAGAATATGGTGAATCTGGCTGTCACATGCCAGAACCCTCAGAAAACAGTTATGGTATAGTAATATCTGTCACTCTATTCATACTCTTACTTCGTTTGACCAATATGTACACTCTGTTGCTAAGGTTTGGCCTGTGTCCCCCCAGTAATACTGGCTCTGAACTGACTTTCTGCTGCAGGGAGTTGCCAGGTATGTTAGCCATAGCTCTCAAGCAATGACATACAAATGTCAACTAAACTGTGACCTAGCCAGAGTACATCAGGGACAGTCATGGACACCTTTACAATGTATGGCCTATTTCTGTGTGACATTCACGGACTGAGAGGTGGTGCATGACAGTACATGTAATATGACAGCTGTGTCCACCCTCTCTTACTGATGACATGTCTACCACATAATCCAGTAGAAGTCATACAGGAGCCAATCATTATAGGAGTAAGTGAGAGGGCCACAGCTGTGATGTAATTTACAGCAGGCAAAGTTGAGAGGCATGCCTGTAGCTGTTGGACAGCAGAGTATCAACTACATGTCATTTGCAGAGATGGACATTAGGCCTACTGTTTAATCCCTGTTCCCCAAAACTGCATCCTCCCATCTGCGTCTCATTATATGGGGACTTGTATTACATACCTGGTAGAGTAATGTAATCCTTTTGTGAAGAAATCCTGAAGAACAATGCATGGTAAATCGCAGTCTGTCTTGGTATAACAAGTTACAGACCTGTTTCCCATAGACGGTTGCTTGCCTTTAGCACATAATGCTCAGTAGCAGGTAATTGCCTGTGCACCAATCCATGGCTCAGACTTGCTAATTGCATCCAGAACAGCTGGGTCGCACTTTCATTAGCCAATGACATAGCACAGCAGTGCAATATTTAAGGCCTTCATGTAGGCCTTAGCCCCTATCTTAGTCTGTGAGATAGACATTAACGAGGTGTGGAGTCTACAGCATTGCACAGGGTAGGTACTACTACTGTCCACTGTTGAGATTTATGAGGTATGTCCACAGTTTGCCTGCTATGTTTGGCCATTGTCAATTGACTTTATGATTATCTGGCAGGTCAGTGTTCAACATTGTGGGTTGAGGTCAGTAAGGGGGAAGAGACATGTGGATGTCAGACATCATACTCATCAGAATATGCATGCGGTTGCTGCAGCTGGTGGCCTATCAGCTCTGTATGCTTGTAGGGGCAGACTGTGACACTTGTTCCTGTTGCTTGACCTTTGCCCCCACCCCTTTATGTATCGGTGTTGTGTGCATCCCTTATTCTAGGGGGTTGTGAGGTATGGTAGGTCTGTAGCAGGTAGCAGAACATACAGATGTATATGTTGCAACCTGCAACTGCTCCCTTTTGCTTTGGACTCATAAAGGGGAGTGAGAACACGTTGGAGGACAGTAAGCTGTATCTGTCACTGAGGGAGCAGTGTCAGTTCTGTTTTCACAGCAGAGGCAGCGTGAGGGTAGCCATAACAGTCCAGTCAAAGCATGTGTTTAAGGTACATCTGTTATGTAACAGTGCCAATCAGAGAGTAGTAGGTGACATATAGGTAGGCTATACGAATATGTGCAGTGTATCTCTACCTACAGGCCTTTGACTTGCTAACGTGGGTAGCAGTTAATTCAGTAGCAACAACCTGTTTTGATTAAAATTGCATGACTCAGTCATTATTTACTGTATTCACAAGAATGTAATTGAAGTGCAACACACTGGATTCGAACCCAGGACTGTGGGTGGAAAAATGTACTGGATGGATGGCATTTAACAGACTGAGCTACTGAGTCGGTGCTGCAGGAGGTGTTTGCAAGTTATATATGCAGACATACAGTGTGTGACACAGGAATTGTATTAGCATGTGTTTTCTGATGGGTATGAGTTGTGACACTAAAATGTCTGTCATGGTTGTCTAACCTCAGTCTTTAATGGCTTACCAGTACTTTAGCAGACAGATATGTTTTTATGAAACCATGCCAAAACTAGGGGGCACAACTGTGGACATTCTGAAACAGTCTGTACAGTTGACAGCTATACCTGCTATCCCAGGCCTCAAGTACATCCATTAATATTTATTTGGCTGTGTACTGGTGTACTTTCTCCATCACAGTCCCAAGTACAATGCCAATTTCCCCATTATATGTACTTGCAGTGTGTCAGTGGCAATCACTATATGTTTGTTCTAATTCAGAGAAGAGTGGCCTAGTGGGCTACTGCATTGTGCAGTAGTTAACAGGGGCCTGGGTTCGAGACTTGACAGGGGTGATTAGTTTGCAGATGTACCTAACACTGTCAAAAGATGATTAAGGTAGGTTTACATGACACACTGGATTAGCTCTGCTTAAACTCATGCTGGCTATAAAATTTTTTGGGGGGGATAGGTCCCCTTGTTTTTTTTTTTTTTAAGGCAAGAATGGAATGCTGGAGAAGGGATATAGTTATGTGTAGTGAGGTAAGTTGGGTAGTCGTGGTTGCATTTGCAGACAGACTAGACAGCATATTAGGCCGGTGTGTGACACATGAGAGGGGTAAACACCTTGGACTGGGAAGGTATTGTGGAATAAGAGAGTCATGTGCCCCAGATGCCAGCAGTGTGACTGAGCTCCACACCCACTGGCAATCAACACTGCTCCTTCACTGCCCCAAAGGTGGCTGTGCTGGAGGCTGGGTTTGTGCAGCATGCAACTTAGCTCTGCTTAAACCCTCACTAATTATAAAAAAAAGAAAAGAAAAAAGGGGTGATAGGAAAGTGGTGAAATGGGAGCAAGCCGGGGGAAAAACATTTTGAATGGTAGGTAGGAATGTGTAGGATGGGTGTAGGAAAGGACCATAGATCTCCATTTCTTCTATAGCAACAGCTGTGCAGGTTTAACAGAATTTGGAATTTGGAGCATCACACACCATAGAGAGAGCTGAAGGCAACATAACTGTGTTGATTAATTCATGTAATAATTCACTGTGTCCAGTGGATGCTGGTGCGAAATGGAGAGCTATGTATGGGGTGATATATATATTTTTGGGATAGGTCCCCCTTTTGTTTTTTATGGTGAGAGTGGAATGTTGGGGAAGAGATATAGGTACATGTGGGAAGGTACGTTGGGTAGAAGTGGTTGCATTTGCAGGCAGACAAGACAGCATACAGGGGTGGTGTGTGACACATAAGGGGGGTAAACACTTTAGGCAGGGAGGGTGTTGTGGAATCAGAGAGTCATGTGCCCCCAGGAGGCAGCAGTGTGACTGAGCTCCCCACCCATTGGCAATCAACACTGCTCCTTTACTATCCTGAAGGTGGTTGTGCTGGAGGCTGGGCATCAGGGCCACCTTGCCCCTCCAGGTTGGCCAGTCTGCCCTCAATCCAGCACAGGCTGTTCTTATAACCATAATGCATTATCCTGTGCACCATCACTTTTAGCTAATCCTGGGTGACAAGCCTCTCTTCACTCCCATCCCCTGAGGTGGTACCACCTATAGGTGGTCCAGAGCCAGTGGAGGGGACACCATTGGCTTGGGACCTGGTGCAATGGCCAGCTGAGGTAGGGTAGGTGGATTGCCAGGAGCCAGCCTACCAGCCAAGCTGTGGTGTTGAGTTATTTTAATGTCTGTACATTAGTAATGAACATGACATCTAGTTGGTTATAAAAGCATGCCAGAACATTGCAGATAACCCAGTAACATAAATTTCCATAGTATATGGAACACAACAATAAGCAAGATAACAGTCAGTATAGTAACAGCATGCCAGTAACAGTTACGGCATAAAGCCAACAACATACAGTATCTAATTCAACATGTTATGTTAGCATGCAATCATTGTATTACATAACAATAATAACACAAGGCCCAATATAATGTTTAGAGAACAACATTTGCTAATAGTTAACCATATCCAATGTATAACATTAATAAATTATGATGAAAAAAGGGGTGGGGGAGAGAGAAATATAATCCATTAGTACCAGTATAGGCTATATAGTTTGCAACAGTACTGATAATTACTCTACAGGTCTGCCCTTCCTTTATGTATAACAGTGCCCTATAGCTGCTGTAACATGTACATACCACTCAAGCTATCTGATGGGACAGTATGGGCCAAGCTGTAACACCTACAGGTACACAACTACAGAGGACTATTACATGTCAGGTGGACCTATATGACTACCAATGTGTACTGTGGACTGATGTAGTGTGACTGTGCTATTGACATAATAATGTCAATGATAGATCTGTGCGGGATTAGAAGACAGTGATTACAGTCCATGACAGCATGACACATGAAAGACATGTATCATGTACAGTACAGGGAGTAAACAACTACCATGCCATCCTTGGCAAACATGGGGTTAGACTGTCAGCAAACATACACAGACATACCAGACACACAACCATACCAAGATTACACATTTTATTTAATGTATGAACTTGTATTAGTATTCTACTTGTTGCCTTTATTTTCTGAAGTCTTATCACATTCCTAAGCAGTGCTGTTAACACTCTGCTACATCTGAACACACAAATTATTAACCCATACTAAGGCCTACTATGCCCATTTACCTGTAATTCCTGTGGGGAGAACATCTGTTAACAATATATAACTGATTCCATAATATTTGTAGTACTTGCCACTGGCTTCGAACCCTGGTCTGTGTGCGATAAAATGAACATCAGACAGAGTATTTATCAATCTGAGCTACTGCTGCATAGTGATTGACTGATATTTGCCTAGAGCTCACCTGGTAACAAAATATGACTTGATAATAGAAGTAGAGTGTTATATAAGACTGCAGTGACACTTGAACAAACATGTTAGATTCATGCATGACAGAGATACTAGGTGAACTGTACATTAATACATAGAATGCAGGTGTATACAATAAACACCTAGTGGATGGAAATATCTCTGATGTGTATAAACCATATTGGAGTGCTAGGTTGGCTACCTGACCCATATGCAGTTGCAGCCTATAGCTATTACAGTTTCATACTTGCTTGAAGCACCGTGCCTCAGAGCAGGAATGCATGTAGTTGAAAAGCAATGGTAAACACAACACTATCCTGATATACACAATGTACTTTGGGTGTGTCTGTTAGTGCTTCAGATCTTAGTGCAGAACATATACCATAATGCATATATCTTGTACTACAGCTCTAAATCTACAGTTTAGCAGAACCCTCTTTCTTAGCTAACCTTGAGCCACTTAGTAGTATTCTTTGTGTTTTTAGTTCAGAGCAGATGTAATACTTGATTCCATGAACAGTAGCCCAAAATACACACAAATTGCAGAACATAACTTTATTAGGGGTGATTCATGCAGTTATTGCTATATTTTCAAGTCTTTATTGCAGAATAGTTCATATAATGCAGGTTTTGCAATACAGCTGCAATTCCACAATTAATGCAGTAGAACCTTTATTGCCTTAACATTATCAGGTTTCATGCTTTCATCTTTATTGAACTATACGTGGCATTACTCACTTATTTCAGTCCAGGTGTATGACCACATTCATTGCAGTACATTCAAAACTGTAAATACCTAATGGAAGTTAATCATTTACTCTTTCTTGCTTATATGACTATAGATTGCAAGATGCATCTGTACTCACCACACTCACTGTGCAACCTGGCCAGGCTCCCTGCATGGGCCTCCAGGTTGTGAGCTCTCTCCTCTGCAGCTGTAGGGATAGAAGGACACCATTATGAGTACCTGTCTATCACACATTCAGATTACTTATTTCTAAAACAATGACAACAGTACTTACAAACTTGTGGGGTATTCCTGCTCTAAGTATCCTAGAGCCAGGTGTCCAGACGTCCCCTCTTCCATCACTTCAGATCATCATAATGATGATGGACCTGCTCACCTGTGTGTGGGATACCTGTTGCACTGGTGAGATTGCATGCCAGCTGGTTCCAGGCTTCTGAATTGTACTCTGATCCCTGGTACTAACCCTGCAGCAGCCAGACATTATGGTATTTCACAAGGAGTCCAGCCATGACCCTGGAATCGAGAATGCTGCACCACTGCGCTGGGAAGTAGGCACCCTCACCACAACTTGCTGAAGTTCCTGCCAAGTTTAAACTCCAACTCATTCTGCTGTATTGCACCTGTTGCACTTAAATAAGTATGCTTTCCCACCCTTTACTGCCAATGGGCAATTTTTTAATATGTTGTGCATCGCTTAGCAGCATGCACACCTGCTGAGTTTAGCTGAGCAGTGCTTAAATCGGCAATGCTTAGCAGTGTGCAAACCAGCTTAGCTGCGCTGATTAATGTTCAAACTGGCATTGCTTAGCAGTGCTTCACTCTGGTTACCAATGCACAAACCAGCTAAGCACTGCTGAAACATTCCTTGTTTAAGTGGTGCTTGGCAAGGCTTAGTTCTTCTTAGCAGAGCTTAGCTAAGCGCAGCAAAGCAGGATTTAAAAATACTTCACATAATGTGTATTTGCAAAATAACTGCTTAATAACCTATCTGTGTATTCGAACCCTGCATCGACATCACATACAGCTGTCACTCTAACCATCTGGCTATGTGGATGTGTGGAATGCTGCTATACTTTTATATATAGCTCTCTACTAAATTTAAGCACTGCTGAGCACCATGGCATGCCACACAAACCTGCTCAGCTATGCTTAACTTGACCTTTGCATTCATAATTAAATATATGCAGTTTCTATTTTTAGATGTGTGGGATGTGTCCATTGCTGCACACTGTGCTGCGCAAACATAAAACAAAATTAAAACAAAAAAAGTAAACTTTATTACATATGTATACATTGATATCTGGCTCTTTGACAGTGCAGGGGGTGTATTACTCATTTCTGGACACAGTAACACACTCCCTACACTGATTCAATAACCATGTTACATGGCTCTCCCTCAGTAATGTGCATTCTTTAATATGCATGGCATGCTACCGAGGTGGTACCACATACACGGACACGGTACCTTCAGTGTAGGCTTTGCACTATGCATACATGGATGTTATTAAATTCCCAGACTAGTCTTTTTAACTAATTCTGAACTACAGGAATTACTTGATCCTAATCTAAACTAATCTGAATTTCCAGGCAGAGACAAAATTGCAGACTGATAAACTCAGACCACAGCTGCAGGATAGCATTTCTCTCAACTGCTCTGACATACCTAAGAAGCTATGTATTTCAGCTATCTGGCTTGTATAAATATTTTTGTCTTAAAGAAACAGATATGAAACCAAACAGCTTCCCTTTCATTTGCACACTAAATAGGCTGTATATGAGCTCTTGACAAACTTTGTTTTTGAAGAATATATTAATTGCAAATGTTATGATCCTAACTTCCTCACCTAACAGCAGCCATAGATCTTGTAATTAAAATCTTGCATCCTAGATGTAACTGCTGTGGTGCTCAGCAGCAGGGAGCCACAACTTTAGAACTTCAATTGAAAGGTCACATGTTTATATATATTTTCATACCACTTGAAGGAGCACATACATTGCAGAGTAAATAACATATTTTCAGTTTATCTGCTTCAGGTTTTATCAGGCTTTGGTGCAGCTCACATTTCTGCTACATTCTGATTTAGAAAACACTGATGTATGTCTATATAAACATCATAGCCAGTGCTAGAAATATACTTGGTGATGTCCAGTTTTCTTGTGATCTTCCAAGTGTGTTTGATTCTTTGGCTGAAACAGGTGTATAATGGAAAAGGGACATTAATACATTTGTGAATCAAATAATTACTTGATTGCAAAGTTATTGGAGTGTGCTGGTAAGCTTTCAGTTCAGTTTAAGTTTAGTTTCGGTTTTCTTTAACTCATGATTAGCCTTAAGCAAAGGTCAACTAGTGTCTATCTAGGGTGCCATTTGGCCAGGGTCACTTTTATGAGTCCCCCTGTGATTAAATGTTCTCTTGTTGAGAGATGAACAGTTTCCTGTAAACAAAGAGCTATACAAACTTCCCAAACATGGCACCTTTAGTGGTACTAAATCCAATTTTTTAGCCTTCACTACAGGCTATCACACTCTACTGTGATTGTGGCATAAGTATACTTCAGGGGTTAAGGCTAAACCAATGAGCCAAGGATAAAAGAGATGTAAAACACAAGAGAAAAGGCATAATCAGTGAATGGCTTACAAGATCCTCTAGTGCTTGATTTTATATCTGAATGGACTTTTGAACATAGTATTTCAGAGGAATACGCTTCAGTGCTGCCACTGCTGTTTGCTCATTATTCTAACATTGTAGGACTAATGTGAGATCTGTGTGATGCAATTTCTAGGGACATATTTTTGTGAAGCTATTCAGGGGCTGCTTGTGGAAGAAAATGACTAATTGCTTTACTTCACTCATTCTGGCTTTGCAGAATTAATGTGATCTGTGTTATGCATCTTGGTGTGCATTAATATGTGTCTACTGCTTTTACTGATCAAAGCTGAGATAAAGAAGAGGCTATAACTGCAGAATGGGAAGCGGAGCTATCTGTAGATGAAAGTAACCTGTCATTTACTCATTTTAAATAGTCAGTAGCCAAACTTTGCACGACTAGTATGCATTTGTATGACTGTTTATTTATTTCATAATTCGATGTCTGATATGTACATGGTCAGTAAAATGTCTGTAATTAAGAGACACATGGGCCACGTCTGGATACAAGTGACTTTCCAACATTGCTGTTCAATCACTGTTAAACAGCAGTCTCTGATTTTGAGTGGCAGGACTAAAGTACAATCTTTTAGTAAAACTAGTATTGCTGTGGCTTATGTTTATATATATGTGGGTGCTGGAGGGGTTGTAGTGTATTTACATGTAAAAGAGTGACTATGATTTCTTTTATTTTCCATCATGAGTATATTGCACATAACTGTTTTTGGTGGTATGGTAGAAACAGGATGCATGGGATGGTGTCCGATCACTGGCAGTGTCATAGGTGGTAGCATTGCATGTCACATCACACAGCATTATTTGAGTTTGTGCTATGGCAATTTCTGGGGTGGAATCTGCATATCTTTCCCATCTCTCTGTGGGTGTATCCATGTCCTCTGGTGTCCTCCAACACTCCAAAGACAAGATGAACGTGAACTGGCATTCCTCTAGTTTATCTATAGGTGAGTGTGTGTGTGTGTGTGTGTGTGTGTGTGTGTGTGTGTGTGTGTGTGTGTGTGTGTGTGTGTGTGTGTGTGTGTAAGTACTTCTGCATTTTGTAATAGATGTGGCTTTCATTGAAAAAGTCAGTATTGCTGTGTTTAAAAAGAATAATAATATCACATATTTTCATTTCTGGAGAAGCACAATACTGCAACATCATCTAGTCAGAAAACAGCCCTGCTGAGAGATATGCATAGAAGACTGCTCTAGCTTATGTTGAAATTATCTCTCTCTCTCTGTCTATCTACATATCTGTGCAAATTTGCCATTTCAGCTGTGATATGCGCATTGTATTACAATGCGATAAAGTGAATTTAAAATTATTCTCAACTTTGATGTCTTAATATGTAGCTTGTAAGAGCTTATGGTACTATATAATGCAAGGCTACACAAAACTTGCCAAATGCAGTGTCAGACTTGTTGTCCTGAATGCTTTATTAAAGATCTGAATGTCAATGTATATTCACAAGCCGGTGTGCTAAAACATTGTTCTAGGTTTAATGCTCATATTTCCCATGATGCCAGGGGAAAAGGAAGTTTGTAAACTTCTTTGTGTACATGCAGCATGATAGGTATATTATTTGCTAGAGGATTTGCACACGATCAAAGTCCTTAATAAATTACATATAGTGCATAACTTTAGGTATTTAGTTTCTCCTTGGCTGCCTTGCACTTCGGTTGGGTTCTTATTACATCTCAGTCTATATGTTCTAATGTTTTTAATTAGCTTATCTGTTAATAAGCACCGTAAAGGAGAAGGCCAGTGAGCATACTAAGTCACAAAAGAATAGATTTAAAACCTTATAAAACAGAAAATGTATCATTTTCCATCACAGCTTATAGCTGATTTATCACAGTCTTTTTCTCATATCACTATGGTGCCTCTTAATGATTTCATATAATCATTTTTCGGATATTTTCTGTCAGTACTATATAGGACTGCAGTGTCAACGCTGTACAATCTATCTGCTGGTTGAATATCTTTATTAACAGTCATGTACATGAAAGACTTAAGACTGACAGATGTAGAAGTTATGTGAGTCCTTAACTGAAAAAAGTAAAGGATACTGCAGACAGTTACGTAATGGTGTTCATGATCTGTGTAGTGACTGACAGAATTTGGATTTCTGAAAATTCTGTAGCCATACTTTATACAGCAGTGAATACTGCTGAATTAAGAGAAAGAGAGTTGTGCATGATGCAGTCATCTGGTTTCTGAATTTAAGTAAAATTTTGGTACTTACGTATTATCGCAACCACATTCCGAACAGGAGATGCGGCTCATTTCCAATCCATTCTCCTGCTGAGGTATGTTATATATAGCTCACAAAGCTTTGGAAAACAAGCTGGATGTCTGCGTCTGTACTTCATTTGGTGTTTTTGGTTTTTAAGTTTAGAATAAAAGGAAAGAAACGTAATTGATAACTATCGTCATCTGGAATGGACTGTGCACTTGTTATTCATGCACAGTTGAGCAGCTTGTGTGATTTATGTTGGATTTCGAGTGACATACTTCCAAAAATTATTAATTAAACAAAGACATAGTAGGTTGGTTTTGCTGCTGGTGGTTTCTATTAATAAAAAAAACACCCTGCCGAACAGATATTAATATCTGGAATGGCATTTGAATGAACTAAAACTACCCAACAGTCCACAGCAGTATGCAAGGTCCACAGGTTTTTAGTACACTTCTTTCGGCTGTTCCCATTAGGGTTTAGTAGAGTGATATGGTTAAAGTACTACATAATAAGCTAGACTATGTATTAGCCACTCCAGTCAGACACAGTTGGGCTAATATACCCACACAGTGCTGATTTTTTAATGGTGCATCCCATCATCTTTTAAACATGGTTGCTGCTCAACTGTTTCGCATATAAAAGGTGATGGTGAATGTGTAACTGAATCATACATTTAAAAAAATAAAGAGCAATAAACAACTACAGTATACTAATACCTTATTCCGTGCCGACATTTTCATATGTATAACTCACTGAAATAAAATACCCCACCACAAATTGCTACATAACTGCAGTCTAAATCATGTTTATATAATGTGGTTGCAATAATACGTAAGTCCCGACATTTTATTTATGTTGTCATTTTCTGCTCTACAGACTGTTCAACGTGGGAATAATGGGATCATAGAAAGTTCTGAACTACTAAAATGATGTGTTCTTTTACAACAAAAAATATTGCTCAGATAGTAAAGCTATATTAATGTAATAACTTAAAATGTGGGGCAGTTCTTTACCATAACTCTATAAACTGATCCCAAAGAGGCAAACATTTTCAACCAGTAATTTAAAATTAATTATTAATATGTTAAATGCAATGGAACATTTCAGGCACACTCTTGTAATACGAAATGATTTCTTTTCAGTCCAAGAATCATTTGAATTTAATTTTGTTTTCCTTTGCTTCGTTGTTACAGAAAGAGGATATAAAACATAGTATGCTATGAGAAAGAGTGGCAAGAAAAGGGGTAACAAAGAAGAAAAGGGACACGGAATAATGTTCTGAGACATGTTAAACACTGATAATATTAGATGATTATTGGAAGGACCACCATGCATCACCACTCTTAGTTGCTAGCAGTCCTTTATATTATTAAACTCCAGCTTAATGGTTAACATGCACATCCTAGAAGGATTTTAAAAGTTGAGTTAATCTGCGTTTGCTAAGTCATCAAGATTCTATAGAGTATGCCTGCTTTTAACCATGCTCTGCTCCCGAGTCTGGATGTGAGACATGAGGGTATAGAATCAGTGAAAGAGGGCAATGGATTACGGAGTTCATTTGCACTCTACAAAGCTTCAAGCAACATGTGACATTGTCAATGCTACTGTGGGCACATGAAGTATACGATGCTTACAGTGATGCTCAGCAGGTACCTTGTCGTAACTCTAATTAGCATGGCATTATTCCATTATATTTCTATCAGGCAAAGTGCTTACAAATAGTAAAGCCCTAGTACATGATAATCATTGAAGACTTGCTTCCAGATTTTTAGCATATCTGAGGCACCTCCACTATTACACAGCTTGTTGCTTTTCAGATAGGACAATCAGGACAATCAACATCATGTAAAAAAAGAAGTTTCCATTGAAAAACTTTTCAGTATGGTAAGGCTAATATGTTGAACTGAGAATATTGTCATATTTGGTCTGTGTTTCGGAGAGTGTGGCTAGCTGACATAATTTGCCAGTAAGTGTACATATTCTGTAGTTCTCTGAAATCAACCAACATTTCTATATGTAAAAACTTAACATTTGTCTTTCAGTACCTGTCAGATTTCTCTAATCTCTATAGGGAAATATTACTTTGATCTTATTTTATGTATGTATATATGTATGTATGTATGTATGTATGTACTTACATATTTATTTATTTATTTATACATTGGATTCTCTAAATTGACCATAGGTGAGAGTGTGTATGTGAATGATTGGTATGACTGGACCACATTGGCAGGTCTAACCAACCACTGATGTAAACCTTGGCTGGAGATGATTGTCACTGTGGAAGTGACCCCGACCCCATGTGCAAATTGGGAAAATGGGTTGAGGATGGACGGACAGATGGATTGATGGATGCATGGATGTATAGATTATACATGTTTAGTCCCAGGAGATCTGTGGCCTGCTTTCACTTGAGAATCAAGTTTTAGCTATACAGATGATGGAAATTTAAATAGGACACAATAAAGACACTCCCCTTCCTTCCTTTTTGTAGAATTTACAGGATTTTGGAGGCAGAGATGTGTTGTGAGGCTTGTACACCATAAAATAGCACACCAGAGCCTGTTGTTATTCATGAAAATAGCAGTTCAGTTGGGCAAGACAGCATACACTGCTTTACCTTACTGTGCAGGCATTCTACTAAATACATGGAGCATATATACAAGTCATAGCCTTCCCTGGATATATGCTATGAAGAAGTGGCTTTGAGACTACCAGCTGGTCACAATGGGGTAACCTGTAGGAATTCCATTAATTACTCTCAGACCTTGCCGCTTATAGTGGTACAGCTATCTTCTTCACCTTCTAATAGGTTGCCCACCAGACAAGTCTATGCAACTTATTAGTACATCAAAATACAAAAAAGGAAAGGAAAGGAAAGTTGCATTGCATGCTATACAAAATATTGTCAACAGAGTTCTCAGTAAAGCAGGCAAACCTTGTACCACCCATTTTCAGTGATACCAGCAGTTTCTCACCAATGGAAGAATGATCAGCACCAGCTCACATCATTACCATCCAATGATAATGGCTAACACACCGTCCCTATATATAGGAAGTGAAAGGTTTTCTATGAACTACTCCCAGTGAAGACAGCAGATCACAATGCAGTAGTGACAGGAAGCACAGTAGATGTGTTATACCTTACAGATTGCCTGCCACAGCTGCACTGTGTAGCACTGTCTTACTACACAACACTGTCACACATTGTGAGTACAGAAACACCTAGCACAGAAAGTGTACTAGTTCTGCCTGCAGACCATTCAAGAACATAGAATGGCAAAAGTGCATTGACAACCAGTAAGTCAATTCCCATTCACAAATCCGGGTAATGGATGCTGCATGCATGGTATGTAGCACAATATGCTTGTATGTATCGGTGTATACTTGGACCCATGTCAAAGCTAACATCTTTAGCAGTCAGAGATTGCCGGATGAATTGTACCTAAAAGCTGCTGATGTTTCTGACACTGAATGTAAATGCCATGACTTTGTGGAAAATTTGGTTGTGGAAGTCCATTTATTTTGTAGAAGGAATCTGTTTTGTCTGTTATGCATGAAGGCACTGAACTCATTTCTGAGAAGGATTTATCACCTGCATTATAAGAGGTTGAGAGCTGGCATAATGGTTAAGGTGTTTACCTCATAAACAGAGAGTACAGGTTTGAGTCTTACTTTTGGGATGGGAAGTTTATCTAGACTTAAAATGACCCATAAGGGCAGATAGCCTGGTACTAACCTATGAACCTAGGAAGATGATGAAACATTTGTATCATCTATATACTTCAGGATAGTAGACCTCGAAATCATGAGAAAAGCAAAGATTCTAAAAAAAAATTGACACAAGTACGGAAGTGACAGAGAGTGATTTAAATGTTGGCTAAAATCTGAGCACAGTGACATTGGTGTGTGAAACTGGAGAAAAGTTCTAGAACTATGGTAATGCTGAATGATACCTTAAATAGAAAGTTATGTAAACTATGATTGTTTTGTTAAGATAGTTATTTTGTAGGAGTATTTTGTATTCATGAAGGAACAAATAAAGAAAACAATGGGTGTATTTGTGGCAATTTGGGGATTAAGAATTAATGCTGAAAAAAGAATGATGTCATATAGAAAAAACAGGGAGAGATAACAAGGAAATATGTTTCAGCCTGATGTATGTATTATTACAGTAAAAGTTTCTTCTCAAAAAGAAGAATGATAAAAAAAGTAATTTATGTATGTTTCTAAAAAATAACTGTAGGAAAGACATAATAAGAATAAGAACAAGATTGCTGGGAGGCTGGAGCCGCACAAAACTTAAACCAAAGAAATAAGTAACAAATCAGGAAACTGAAATAATGGATAAAGATGAATGAAATCATAGGAAATGGTATGAAAAAGCCACAGAAAGCTACTTTAAAATGGAGGGCATGAGTTAGGTGCTGAGGGCAAGTAGATGTCATCAAAAAACAGGTAGAAAATTTTGTTTTGGGGAGTAATTTTGGTGGTAAGGGTATCAAATGATCTCCGTTAAAATCAAATGAAATAAAGTTTTAACTGAAAGGCTCTATAACTAAAAAATCTGAAAGAAAATGTGATGTGTTTTATATTCTAAGGTAATGAAATATTTATTGAAAAACTTAGAACACAAGCTAAACATTGTGTTTGAATGAGGTTTCTACAAATATTTCTGTATATGTTGCATGTAACCACAGTAATTTGATAAAGAATGAAGGAGAAATGATTTATATTATTTGCAGAATATTGCTATGAAGATTCAGGTTCTGCTGTATAAAGAAAAAAGTGGAATGAAAAAAGAAATAATATGGGATACAAATTATAAAATGAAAGCGTATAAAGCTGTTTGCTTAGGAGAAGAAAGATAAATAATGCAATTGATATTTAAGTGTTACCTTTGCGATTTGTTCACTATTAGGTTTTGGAACACATTTATTTGCTGGAATGATTTCATTTCATAAAATGCTTGTTTTATTGAGCTTTTTTTTTAATACCCACTTTCAACTCATTCAGGTAGATTGGACTTCCATCAATGATTCATGTGAAGGATAAACCTTTACTTGTGCAAAGCCCTTAATGCTGTACTAAATTGTCAGAAATGGAATATCAGTTGCAGCACCTGTTACAGAGAGAGATCCACAACCTTCTGATGTTCTTGGCATTAAAGTTGCTGTTTCTTGAACAAACGCCATCCACTGGCCAATCGTTCTCAGATTGCAATTTAGGATAACCCTGCCCATTATGTATATGATATAATTGTTAATCAAAATCTGAGACATGCTACATGACAAGTGTGGTTACAAAATGCATACCACAATGGTTTTAGTGAGCTCCTTAATATATACATATGTACATATATATGTGTGTGTATATCTCTCTCTCTCTCTCTCTCTATATATATATATATATATATATATAAATAAAAAAAAAAAAAATATATATATATACTTATAGATAGAGATATATTGATTGATTATATGGCTAGATAGACAGACAGCTAGATAGAGGGTTATAAATTTGTTATACCATGATTTAGAGAAGAACTAAGTGAAAACTGTTGATCAAATGCTGACTTTAAAATGGTTCCCATAGTTTACAATGGACAGTTGTTCTCCAAATTACATCTTACATCTCAGCAGATTTATATTTTACTGTATGCACAAACACACACACACACACACACACACACACACACACACACACACACACACTATATACAAACATACATATGTGAGAATGTGTGTGTGAGTATATCATTGGTAAATTATACATCTGTGTCTTGCAGCTAACCATGTGTGACTTTCCTCTTATTGCCATGCTCCATTTTTTCTTTAATATGTCCCAGACAGCCAGAGGCGACATCAATGTCTTATGTGCTACATTCTGGGGCCCTACCATCCTTTCTCCGAAACTGTTTTTTTTTTTTTCAAGTTTGCCCTGAACCATCTGTCTTGTAGTTGTTATTTATGTTATATTCCCTTTCCTATATATTCATCTTCAACATATCCTCCTGTTTTCTTTACTTGAGAGCTAAAAATAATTAGGTGTCTTGGAAAGCATTTTAATAGGTATGAAAACATAGATTTTTGTTTATTTGTTTGTTTCTTTGTTTTTCCTATGAAGATAGACAATATCAAGTAAAATCAGCAGAGCAATTGAAAATAGTAGAATTTTCTGAATGGTGTCATTTGGCTAAATGATATGTCTTTTTTTTTTCTTCAGGAATGTGGGTATTGGTACATTTTAACACTGGAATAATATAGGAGCTTAATGTGACTCACCAAAAAGGTATGTTAATATTCAAAGGTACAATAGCAATATGATAAATGGATAAAAATAGTAACATGGTTCAATACAGTGTTTGTTTGTATCTTTCAGCTTTTCCCGGTTAGGGGTCGCCACAGCGGAACTCCAGTCCACTAATGATTGGCAGTAGAGTTTTTATGTGCTGGCTTGCCGGGCCTAACGCACAACCTTCAATGAAGGAATGCCCATTCACGCATGTCGCCACACAGAAGATGCTCTAACTGAGAATCAAACAGGCAACGTCTAACTGTGAGGCGTCAACGCTACTGCAGCACCACCACCGCAGTACAACATGGTTCAATACAGTGTAACATTTTGAATTTGATGCACAATAGCTAAGACACAAATATACAGATGGAATGCTAACTTATAATTTGAAGATATTGGAATTCTGACCTTCTTTTTCAGTGTAGATATAGGATCACTTTTTCACTATCTAGTAAATCTATTTGCATTACAAAGACCTGTTTGATATCAAATGGTGATGAAAGGTAATGCTCTTTGGCTTGTAAGATACCATACATGAATGACTTTTCACTCCTGTGGTTTCCAGGAATCATGCATTTGTAAATGCATTGTTGTGAGGTGCTTGTCAAGAAAATATATTGAACATAAAAATTACAGCTGTTTACAGGAAGTAAGACTACAGGGTATCACTTCAGCATTGTTTTCTATGGATGGGCACTTGGTAACTATGTCAGCTTGAGGAATGTGCATGCATGTCCACTGAGCACGTAATCTGAGATTGAGAAGACTCCTTTTTCAGTTTTAGTGTGGAGACATTAGCCCAAAAGAATCACTGTTAATGTCAGTGTATATGGAAATTCCAGTAATGCAGGCTGCAAAATGAAGCATTAAATTGCAGCTTAAGGAAACACTCTGCCTTGTGTTTATTAAACAGTAAAATTTAGTGCCATTTATCAGTTTCAGATGCCCAACATTACATATGATACTATAGCAGTTGATTGCCTTCTGGCAGGCCCCAATGTATACTGCTTTGAACTGACAGAATAACATCTGCAATTGCTCTTTTGAGATTAATACAGTATGTACTGCTAAAGCTGTTTTAATTAAAAACTGCATTATACTTTCAGTATTATTCACTCTGTTAATTAACCCATGAATAAAATTTCAACATTTATTGTATGAATTCATTTCAGATTAGGAAATGATGGCCAATAAAACTGTGACATAATGGTTGTTTTCTTATTTGAATGTGTTTAATTATGCATTACCCAAAACAATATGATGAAGTTAATATACCTAAAAAGGCTGTTTATGAATAATATAATAATGATGTACCAATGTATTTGGAAGCAAGGTAATATACCTAATAATAAATAGTTCTGTGACATATTTTGAATGCTTCCAGCTTAATGTTTCCAGCTTATCAAAGACTACACCTGAGTACATTATACATGTAAAAAACATGGAAATACATTTGGCTTTTAAGGCTATATAAATATAAAAGTGTCTAATAGTTTCTATCTGATGCAAACTGCAGTTGCATACTTCCTAGGTGTTCACTGCAGACAGTCTAATCCTTGGTCACTGAGTCAGTCTAATTAACATACTGAACACAAAACAAAAAGGACAGTAGCAATAGTCATAATGGGGAAAATCCTCAACATTTATTTTAAAACTTTTTTCATTTAAACTGTTTAGAGATACACTCATTCTGCGCTGTTGCAGCAATTCCTTGAGGTTAGGCCACAACATTATGAAATGTCTTTTGGTGTATCCCAGTTAGGGGTCACCACAGCGGATCACCGGTCCGCAAATTGAATGGCAGTGGTTTTTACTGTGTCAAGTTGCCAGCCCAGTGCCCAATGTTCAAAGAAGGCACATGCACACATGCACCTACCTACATGTCTTTAAAACTCACTCATCTGCAGGGACGACATGTCGACTCCACACAGAAGACACACCAGCTGAGAATCTAACCAGAGAACCTCTTGCTCTGAGGTGACAATGCTAACCACTGCCACCACAACATTAGGAAATAATGTAAGTAATAAGTGGGATCATTATTCTTTAAAATTATTGTAGTTTCACTATGCACAAACAGTAAAGTACAGTTTTGTACCTACCATAAATGTAGATGTTTGAGTGCTAATACAGCTGCAGTCATAACAGATGGGTTCTCCTGCCGTCAGGTGGGTCCTCGGTCGGCCGAATTCCAAAGTCTAGGTCCGGTGTTGGTTGTCGTCGCTTCTTCCCTGACGTCAGTGTGACAGGGGTATAAAGGAACCAGCCGATGCCATTTTCTTCAGTTTTTCTTGCCCCAGATGTCAGGTGCCCCCAGAAGGAAGGCAATACATAAATTTGTGTAATAATGCAGTGCAATATAATCAAAATACAGTAGTTGCAAGCAAATACATCATAAATGAATACCCCAATCAGGTTGTATGAGGATGTGTTAGCCTATAGGCCTGTCCCAAGAGGGGAAGGAGGGAGGGAAACCTGGACTGCAGCTGTATTAGCACTCGAACATCTACATTTATGGTAGGTACAAAACTGTACTATGTTCATCGTGCATACAGCTGCAGTCATAACAGATGGGTAGAATCCCAAAGCTAAGAAAGGGGTGGTAGGCACTAGGTGGAACTAGGAGGAGCAAAAATGCCATGCAAGACTGCAGTGGCAAAGCCTGCTCTAGATTTGGAGTATAATGGTAGGTTGTAGTGCTTGGAGAAGGTATGCACAGAACTCCAAGTGGCTGCTTCCAAAATATCCTTGGTAGGAACTCCTCTGAGGAAAGCTGCAGAGGTGCCTGTGGCCCTGGTGGAATGAGTTCTAATACCTGTAGGTACAGTTTTGCCATGAAAGGAATAGCAAAAGCGTATGCAGTGGGCTATCCATTTTGAGATTGTCTGTTTGGAAATTGGCTTTCCTTGAGCTCCTACAGCATAGGACAAAAAGAGCTGTTCTGATTTTCTGAAAGGCTTTGTTCTGTCCAAATAATAACACAGTTGTCTGTGGATGTCCAAGGAATGTAGTAATCTCTCCCCTTTGATTTGAGGATTAGGATAAAAGGTAGGTAAATGTATGGCCTGATTTAAAGCTACCCTGGATACCACTTTAGGCATAAAGGACAGGTTGGTTCATAAGGAAACTCTGTCCTGATGGAAGATGATAAAGGGCTGGACAGCCATGAGAGCCTGTAGTTCTGAAACTCTACGAGCTGAGGTGATAGCCAGAAGTAAAGCTGTTTTCCAGGACAAATATTGCAAATCTGATGAGGCAGCTGGCTCAAAGGGAGGCAAGGTCAGTGTAGATCAGTTGGTTTAATGATCTGGTTATGCTATGTATGTGTTGGTTGGCCATAGCAACTGCAGGTGGGCGTGTTCTCCTCACTGCAGTTAACACAGCGTTGTAACATTCCATGTGGCAGTTAATAAAGAAGCTGTTAAACTGAAAACAGGTCTCCTTGCTCATTTCAACATGGTGTCAGAAGTTGCTCACCAATGAGCATTTTTTCATCATTTTTCCTCGTTCAAGGAAAAAAAAAATAAATAAAAGAGGTACGCGTTACAAGTGGCTAACGGGCTAACAGAGCATGGCGTAAGGATTTCACAGACCAGACCCACTTGTCTTTGATGGAGACATTGCTGAAAATTGGCCCGTATTTGAAAGGGAATATGACATCTTTATTGAGGCAGCCCACTCAGATAAACCAGACAAAACGAAAGCTTATATCCTCCTCAATCTAGCAGGGGCAGAAGCCATCGAAAGGGAACGCTCGTTTGTCTATGCCGCAGAAATTAGGGTGCCACCCACAAGAGACGGACAGGACGGAGCCATTATTCATCCAGCAGAGTCCAGAGAGGACCCCAACTGTTTAAAAAAGAAATTTAGGGAAATATGCAACCCACAATATAATAAAATAATGGAGAGACACAAGTTTCATTCCCGAAATCAGAGACAAGGTGAGACTATTGAGTCTTTTACTAGTGATTTAAAGATTAAAGCCAAAAGTTGTCATTTTGGAGATTTAACAGATGAGTTAATCTGTGACAGGATTGTTTGTGGCATAAATAATGACAGTATAAGGAAGGCCCTTTTACGTGACAGTGACTTGACCCTATCCAAAGCCATTTCTATCTGTCGTGTTTATGAAATGACTGAGGAGAATACTAGGGCTCTTGCCAAACAGCCGGCCGCAACGGTGGATGCACTGCAGCCAGGCTCCACCAGATGGCGTCCCAGGACAAATTATAAGCCTGTAAGTGGGCAGGATGTAAAACTCGTCAGGAACTGCAACAATTGTGGAGCCAACCATGCTGCACAGCAAGACAAATGTCCTGTGTTTGGCCAGCAATGTCACAAATGTCAAAAATGGAACCACTACAAAAAATGTTGCAGATCCAAGCCTCGACATGAACATCCTAAAAGGAAAAGTTTTGTTAAAGAATACCGTAACACACAACCCGTGCATCAGCTAGAGCTGGAGCAGCCGGACATCAACACTGATGACACGTTCTATGTAGACGGTGTCGAACCCATTGCAGTTGTGGACAATGTAAATACCCAAGTAGAGTACCAGGATGAAGGATTTGTCACCCTGTATGTATGAGATAAGCCTATTAAAATGAAAATCGACACAGGGGCAAAATGTAATGTGATGGCAAAAAGCACTTTTCTCCAGCTGTATGAGGGACAGATTTTGACATGCAATAAAACAATAAACCTAGTGGCCTACTGAGGCAGCAAGATCGAAACAGCCAGTTTTGCTACACTTTCTCTGTCACTGGATGGACAGCAGCACTTACTACCATTCTTCCTTGTGGATCGTGATGTTGTGCCACTGCTGGGGTTTCGAACATGTGTACGTCTAGGACTTGTCACACTGAGTCGTCATGTCCACCAGGTCAGTACAGAGCCTGACATTGATTTTACAAAAAATGTCCGGGAACAGTATGATGATGTGTTCAATGACGAGCTTGGAGAACTTCCAATAATATATTCCATGACTCTAGATCCTGAGGTGCAGCCCGTCATCCGGCCAGCGCACTACATTCCTATAGCTATGCAAGCCCGAGTTAAGTCAGAACTTGAAAACATGGCCAGCAAAGGAGTCATTACAGTGGTCTCTGAGCCCACAGACTGGGTTTCATCAATGGTGGTAGCACACAAGAAAGACAAAGAGGAGATAAGGCTGTGCATTAATCCTAAAGACTTAAACACAGCTTTAAAGAGACCCCATTACCCAATGTGCAGTGTTGAGGAAGTTGCCACCCAAATGGCAGGTGCGACTCTGTTCTCAGTGCTTGATGCGAAGAGCCTGCTTTTGGCAGATAAAGCTCGACCATAAGTCATCAATGCTAACTACATTTAGCACACCCTTTGGGCGCTACAGGTTTCTATGCATGCCTTTTGGCATCAATTCAGCAAGTGAGGTTTTCCAGCGCTCAATGGAGCAACTATTCACTGGCTACCCTTGTGCCATCATAGTTGATGACATCATTGTGGGAGGTCGTGATGCTGCAGAACACGACACGAACCTAAAGAAGGTACTTGACTGTGCACGAGAGATCAGACTCCGACTAAACCCCCACAAATGTAAGTTCCGTCTGGATCAAGTTTGTTACATGGGACACATGTTCACAAAAGAAGGTCTCAGGGCCGACCCCACAAAGACGGAAGCTATCACAAATATGCCAGTTCCCCAACATTCCCTGGCTGTACAGTGTTTCCTTGGTATGGTAAATTACCTGGGAAAATTTATCCCAAATCTCAGCAGCATTGCAGCACCGCTCACGCACCTAATACACAAGGATACCATCTGGTGTTGGCTCCCACAACATCAACAAGCATTCGAACACCTCAAACCATGCCTAGCCAGTTCACCAGTCCTATCATATTTTGATGTAAAGAAGACAGTGACATTAACCTGTGATGCTTCACGTTACGGACTGGGTGCTGCATGTCTGCAAAGTGGTAAGCCAGTAGCATACGCATCTCGCATGCTCACTGATACCGAGACACGCTACGCACAAATCGAGAAAGAATTGCTGTCAGTTGTGTTTGCGTGTACCAAGTTTAGAGACTACATATACGGAAAACCCACAGTAGTTGAAACAGACCATCAGCCCCTTGTTACAATCCTAAAGAAGCCAATCCACACTGCCCCAGCTCACCTACAGAGGATATTACTGCAATTACAAGCTTATGACCTAACGCTTGTTTACAAGAGGGGTAAGCACATGTACCTTGCGGATACTCTGTCACGAGCCCCAAGCAACAGTGTTTCCCAAACTCAAAGTGCAAATAACAACTTCAAGGTGATGTCTGTCAGCTACATCTCTACAGCCAGGCTGGAGGAGCTACGAGCCCACACGGCAAGGGACCAGGTCCTGCAAACTCTAAGCACAGTGATTCAGAATGGCTGGCCCAACAAAGACTGCCAGGTTCCGCCGTCTGTGCGTCCATTCTTTCCATATAGAGAAGAGTTGATAGTGGAGAACGGCGTTGTCGTTAAAGGTCACAGGACGGTCATCCCTGACTCCCTACAACAAGAATATATTAATATTATGCACAGAGGTCACCCAGGCTTAGAAGCCACAAAGCGCAGAGCAAGAGGCACTGTATTTTGGCCAGCAATGAACAAAGACATCGAAAGAGAGCTGCTCTTCTGCTCTGTATGTAACAGTACCCGACCACACCAGCAGAAGGAACCTCTACAACTACATCCGGTTCCTGCCCTGCCTTGGTCTACGGTCGCCACGGATATGTTCAAATAGCATGGACAACAATACATGGTGCTGGTCGACTCCTAATCAGGGTGGTTTGAAATCGACCTTCTCCAGGACACATCTTCAACAGCGTTGATCACAAAACTGAAAAGACACTTCTCCGTCCACGGAGTACCTCACACCCTGATTTCTGACAATGCAAGACAATACACCAGTCAGCGTTTTAAAGTGTTTGCCCAGCAGTGGGACTTTGTCCACATAACCAGCAGCCCAGAGTACCCCCAGTCCAACGGATTGGCTGAAAGGGCTGTCCGCAGTGCCAAGCTACTGATGGAAAGGTCTCACAGAGACGGGACAGACGTTTTCCTCAACCTACTAAACATCAGAAATATCCCGCTTGACAAAATGCTGGGATCACCAGCAGAACGTCTAATGTCCAGGCAGACTCGCTCAACTTTTCCTGTCAGCACCCGTCTGCTGGAACCGGCCCCAAAGGACGTGGAACAGGTCAATGTGCAACTTAAAAAGAAAAGGCTCATTCAGAAGCAGTACTACGACTCAACAAGCCGCCCATTATCACCACTCAGAGAGGGTCAAGTGGTCAGGTTGCAGGCAATTAAGGGACACGACCGCCTGGGCACAGTGAAGGAGGTATGCAGTGAGCCATGCTCATATGTCATAGAATCTAATGGTGGCATCTACAGGAGAAATTGTCGCCACATCCTACCTGTTGGTGAACCGCCACCACCTCGACAGATCGATCCTGCCGATGGTTGTTTCCATCCAGCTGACCCTGCCACACCGGACACTCCTTCCCTCGCTCCATGGCCCCGGCAGGCACTTCAACCAATGCCTGCGCATACTCAGCATTCCAGTGTGCAGCAAGTTCCTGTAGCTTGCTCTCCCACCAAGAAGACACACAGTGATACCCCCTATGTGACACATTCAGGTTGCATTTGTAAGCCTAACCCCAAATACTGTTCTTAAGAGAAAAAAAAAAAGGGATGTGATGTATTAATGCATTGTATTTTGGTTCTTACTTATCAAGTATTCAGTTGCCATGTTAGATAGCCAGTGGTGAAAGCTGAACGTTTTGTTCCATACTGTCTATTTTACTAGCTCATCATTTATTATTTAAGTTTGAGTCATTATTGTTCAACTTTGCTATACACAGCATGAGTTAGTTTTCATACAAAGGCGTAACTAAAAGGAGAGGATGTAGATCAGTTGATTTAATGATCTGGTTATGCTATGTATGTGTTGGTTGGCCATAGCAACTGCAGGTGGGCGTGTTCTACTCACTGCAGTTAACACAGCGTTGTAACATTCCATGTGGCAGTTAATAAAGAAGCTGTTAAACTGAAAACAGGTCTCCTCGCTCATTTCAACAGTCAGTTTTTCCAGAATGAAATTAAGATCCCAAGCAGGTATTGGTTGTTTCCTTGGAGGTCTTAGATTCTTAGCCCCTCTGAGGAACTGTCTTAAGAGAGGGTGAGAGAATAAAGGTGGATCAGTGTTGTATCCTGCAGAAATGGCTGAGGCATGGATTTTGATGGAGGAGAATGAAAGTCCACTGCTTAGCAGCTCAGCCAAATATTATAGTATTTGAGGTAAAATCAGTTTTCCAGGATCCTGGCCCTTTTTCTCATTCCAGACACAAAACCGTTTCCATTTTGCGGAGTAAGCTTTTCTAGTTGATGGCCTTCTGGCCTCCAAAATGACATCCTGCACTTCCTTGGAAAGTAGGGCCTGTTGTGATGCTAAGGAATCTTCCATGCGGCTAGATTGAGTGTTTTTAGCTGGCTGTGAAGAGATTTGAAGCTGTGCTGAGTCAGAAGAAGAGGCATTAGAGGCAGGGTCCATGGTGGGGAATGCATCAGGCTCCTCAGGAGTGGGTACCAGTGTTGCCTTGGCCAGTCCAGAGCAATGAGAATCATCTTTGGTCTGTCTGCTCTGGTTTTCAATAGAACTTTGGGCAGCAGAGGAAGAGGTGGGAAGGCATAAACTGTCATTGATGTCCAACTGAAAGAGAGAGCCTCCACACTCCAGGCCTTTGGATGGAAAATCCTTGAGCAGAATTTTGTCAATTGGTGATTTTTGTGGGAGGCAAAGAGATCTATGTCTGGCCTTCCCCATTCTTGGATTATTTCTGTAAAAATCTTTTGGATGCAATTTCCATTCATGTGGATCTGTCATATTCCTGCTTAGGTTGTCTGCCAGCATGTTTTCCTTGCCTGGCAAGTACTGTGCTTGTAGTTCCATTTGTAAGTCCATGGCCATGTTCCAAAGGGGGTAAGAATGTGTTCCTCCCTGTTTGTTTATGTACCACATAACTGTGGTGTTGTCCATTCTTATCAATAGTTGACCTGGTTGTAGAAGGTCCTTGAAAGCTATAATAGCATTTATTACTGCTAGCATTTCCTTTTGATTGATGTGAAGGTGCTTTTCTTTTTGGGACCATTTGCCCTGAATGCACCGATCTGTCATGTGCGCCCCCCAAGCGTAGTCAGAGGCGTCTGTTGTGATGACTTGATTTGCTTGAGGCTTGCCGAATGGAAGACCTGTGTTTGTTTGACATGCTTGAGCCCACCACAGAAATTCCTTTTGCAGACATGGAATTAGTGGTATTATTGTTTCCAAACTGTGGCTGTGTTGAGACCATATGTTTTTCAGGTACCATTGTAGTTTCCTCATATGCAGTTTTGCACATGGGATTAATAAAATGCAAGATGCCATGAATCCCAGAGCCTGTAGGATTTTCCTTGCAGTCAGCCTGGTGCAATTTGCTAGTGCTCTGAAGTATTGAATTAGTTGCCCCTGCTTCTCTGGCATGAGGTAGGCCATCTGGGTGTTTGTGTCCAAATTGGCACCCAGGAAAATTATCTTCCGAGAGGGTATTAGCTTTGATTTCTTTTTGTTGACTGTGTATCCCAGAGAGTTCAACAACATTATTACATAAGCCAGATGTTTCAGAAGAATGTGCTTTCTGTCCGCTTGGATCAGGCAGTCGTCCAAATAGGGGTATATTTGTATCCCTTGAAGTCTGCAGTAGGCAATCACTGATGTCAGGCATTTCATGAATACTCTGGGTGCAGTAGATAAGCCAAAGGGCAATGCAGAGAATTGATAATGGGTTGAACCTGCAAGAATCTGAGGTACCTTCTGCAATTTTATCTGACTGGGACATGCAGATATGCCTCCTTGAGGTCCAATGTTACCAGCCAAGACTCCTTGCCCAGCATGGGAAGAAGTTGCTGTAGAGTGAGCATCTTGAATTTTGGTACGAGTAGAAATGTGTTTAGGATGGATAGGTCCAAAATAGGTCTCCAATCTTTTCCCTTCCTTGGTACCAGAAATAGCCTGGAATAAAAACCTTGACCTTGTTCGTGCGTAGGTACCTCTTGAATAGCTTTCATGTTTATGAGATCTGTAATTTGCCTTTGTGCCTCTGCCCTTTGATTGTGTGGCAGGTTTGGAATGCCTCTCATTTTTGGAAGGGTGTGAAAATGGAATTTGTAGCCTCTGTTTATAATGTCCAGGATCCATTTGTCCTTTGTGACAATATGCCAATTTTTTGAAAATAATGCCAGCTTTCCTCCTAAGGGGGCTGCCATTTGAGACTTGCTTGGCATGCAGAAGGGAAAGTCATTGGGTTTGCTTTCTGAAGGATTGCGAGTTATCCTCACCACCTCTTTGTGTAGGAGCTTGCCATTGTCTGCCTCTAAACGATCCTTGGGATTGTCCTCTGCCCCTCGGGTGCCTGTATCTGCCTCTTTGGGGTCTGTCCGTGGCAGGAAAGGACCAGTTTTTGGAAGGCCAATTTCTACTGAAACATTGGGGTTGTACCTGTAGAAATTCCTTCACAGTTTGCCTTTATTTAGCCTTTTCCTCCATTTTCCTTAATACCTCCTCAGCATTAGCACCAAATAGTACATCCTTTTGAAGAGGGGTGTCTAGTAATTTAGCTTTGACATGATCAGGCAAGGCTTGTTCCTTGAGCCAGGCATGCCTACGTATGACTGATCCTGTAACAGCAGCTCTACATGAGGCCTCTAGAGCATCAAAACCACATTGTAAGGTATGCTTACCCACTTGTTCTGCACTATGCATCAAATCCTGCAACTCCTTTAAGTCTGGTTGTTCAGGTTGTGACATTTTACTTTTCAATTGTGATAACAAAAACTGTTGGTATTTTAGCATATGGAACTGACAGTTTAAGGCCCTCATGGTTAAGGTAGCCGAGGAATATACCTTTTTTCCCCACCTTTCTAAGGACCTGGAATCTCTCTCGGAAGGTAATGGATTTTTAGCAGTGGAGGCCTTAACTCCTTTGGGGCCCTGAGAGATGGTTTCTGGGTCAGCAGCATGGCTTTTGCATAGAAATTGGTGTGAGTCAGGAACCCTGTAGTACCTGTCAGGCTTAACTGGGGCTGGAGGTAGAGAGTCCGGGTTAAGGCAGGTCTCCGAGTAAACATCATCTAAGATGTCCAAGACAGGAGGTATAGCCAGAGGCCTGTGCTGAGGTAGCAAGAGAAATTCCTTAAGCCTTTTCTTGGAATCTGAATAATCTTGGCCTTCCCAGTGGAAGTGTTCTCTTAAGGTATGCAAAGTTTCCCCAAATGAGTAATCCTCAGGGGGGATACAGAAGGGATAGACTCCTCCACATCAGAGTCTTCAAAAGGTGAGTAAGAATGTTCCTGATCATCAGAGTGCTCTGAAATAATGGAGCCCTGATCAGAGGAGGGGGAATCTTCCTCCACTCTGGGCCTTTTGTCCGGTGGGGGCTGAGAACCTCTGATAAGAGTAATTAAATCCTCAGCCATTTTAAGCATCTGTTTCTTAGGCACGGGGCCTGGAAATGGGCCCTGTGTAGCTTGTCTCTTAGAGTGCATGGTTGCTTTAAACTTAGTGAAAGCCTTGATGGAGAAAGAAGAGGAAGGTCTGAAGTCACCTTGAGTGGAGGTGGACCTGTCCACATTCTGAGTTTCAATGCCAAGAGTGGCTTCGGTATCTGTAGTCGGGGTGTGGGCCGAGGAGCCTGCAACCTCAGGCACAGGAGACACTGCCAAAGAAGTGTCGTCGGTAGTCAGGGGCTGCGTAGGTGCCTCGCTGAGAACCGGACCACATGTAATCGGCTTTGGCGTGGTGTTGGTAGAGGCCGTGGACCTCGTGTGTCGGTCCTTATCTTTGCATTTTTTAGACAAAACTGGAGTTGGAGTATCCAATGACATAATATAGTTAAATGCTTTCCCAAAATAATGCTGGGCGAACTCCACCCGACGCTTAATGGTGCGTTTGTTGAATGTAGCACAAAAGCGACAGACCAAGACGTCGTGGTCTGGGCCTAAACAAGGTATACAGAGGGAATGGAAGTCCTTATGCGGTATTTGCTTCCCACAAGATAGTCGTTGCAATTTTATGTATTGCATTTTTATGGATTAAATTTATTGCCTTAGTTCCTGGTTTGTGCCTTATTGCTGACTCCGATAGCACTGTGGTTGACGTTGGTTTTTTGTTTTAAGTGTACTCCTGGATTGGAGTTTGGCTCGACTATTTTACTTCCCACAAGAAATACAATTATTAACTTTGTCTGACATCGGTCTGAGGCAAGAAAAGTTTCCCCAATGGGGTACTTAGCTTTCAAGAAGACTTCGGTTTTCAAATTTTCATAATCTCAGGAGCTGGCCGACCGGCACTTGCAAACTGCTTCTGCTTTGGGCACCGCGCGGCAAGAAAGACTGAAGAAAATGGCGTCGGCTGGTTCCTTTATACCCCTGTCACACTGACGTCAGGGAAGAAGCAACGACAACCGACACTGGACCTAGACTTTGGAATTCGGCCGACCGAGGACCCGCCTGACGGCAGGAGAACCCATCTGTTATGTCTGCAGCTGTATGCACGATGAACATCTGTTATGTGATGAAACTTTTCAAAACCAAGCTGCGAACTTTGGAGTTGCACTCTTAGCTAAAAATGGTTGCTATGTGCATTTTGATCCAGATGCTTTACAACAGGATGCATAGTAAATGGACCGAAGAAGACCATTTAAGCCTTGGCTGTCAGCTGCTGTGCATCATAGTTCAGACGTCTGATGTTTATGGTACTCCTTCTGTTTCCGTATTATTACATTAGCTGATGCCAAATTTACTCTTTATATGTGGATCAGTCAGGATTATCCCATTATTTCACACAGATTCCATAGTATGGCTTGTTTCTTCTTCCATGTTAACACTACTAGAAGAAGTGGTTGAATGGATGTGCATAATAAAAACATGGACTTAAAATATGTGTTTAGTAAGTTAATTTGCACAGTACATCATTTTTTTATTGCTTGGTATATTTTCCATTTAACTAGTTATGGACATCGAATTTACCTATGTCTCTGTCTTAATTTCCAAGCAGTGGTCTTTTCATAGTCTATAAAGGAGGAATAGAAATAATTACATAATATGCAACTTGTTTAAAGTATGGAATACATATTTTTTCATTTTAGTAGTAAGAGCCAACATGAACATGTAATACTAGCAATTGTTAAGATAACTAGTTGTTAATAATATAATTCTTTAATTTGCTGTGAACTAAACAGCTCATGAGCTGAGGCTGTGGGATTAATGTCCTTGTCCCTAAATTATTTCCAACTGTCCACCTATACTACACTGCTATCTTTATTTGTATTTTTTGTCCAAGTACCATTTCTATATAAGCACCACAGAACATAACAAATAATGTCTGTCCAGCAGAAATGATGTCACAGCTCGGAAAGCATACCACTGAGGCAAACCAAAAACATTAACAACACAGACTCTTGGATCTGGAAAGAGTCTCACCAATTGTGCTGAGGTCTGCACTAAAAGGCCCTATTTCAGTCATATGGTATTTTGCAGTTCAGAGGTGCATTAGCCACAATGAGTAAGGACCTTATTATCTGCACACACACACACACACACACACACACACACACACACACACACACACACACACACACACACACACACACGTCCACTTCACATGAGTGAAAGATCAAAATACTGAAAACTCATTTGACTGAATTTCAGTATACTGAAATATTACAATGCTGAATTGCAAAGTACAAAATGGCAATGTGTACAGTACTATAAGGTAAGTAAAGGGTATATGCCCTTTCCCCCACTGTAGTACAATCTCGAAGTTAGTATATATAGTTTGGGAGGGCTAGTCCCCCACCTAGTTTGGTTTAATATCATCCGGTGTCTGTTAATAAGGTAAGTAAGTAGTTTTTAGTTTTGGAAAGAGTTAGTCGTTGGATTTGTAAGTGTGCATTTTTTTCTTTAATAGTTTTCATTTGGTGAGATGAATTGTTGGTGATATGTGCAGTTTATTTGGTATTGTAAACCTAGGTTTTGTGAATGTTAATGTTATTTCTGATGAAATGCTTGGTATTCATGGATCTGTGCATTTTTGTTATGTTAAGCAATTCACAGGTAAAGGGAAACACACATCACATCTATGGCTTAACATTTTGTATTTTGCAATTCAGTATTGTAAGCTTTTAGTATTCTGAAATTCATTCAAATGAGTTTTCAGTATTTTGAACATTTGGGATTGTGGACTCAGTCAAATGACTTTCAGTATTTTTATCTTTCAGTCTTGTGAAGTGGACCCACATCCACACACACACACATACACACACACACACACACACACACACACACACACACACACACACACACACACGCACACACGCGCACACGCGCACACGCGCACACGTGCACACACGCACACACGCACACGCACACACGTGCACACACGCACACACACGCACACACACACACACCACCGCATCTCTTATTCCTGTCCTCCTTGTGTTGCTGGAATGTCTGTGATGTCTTCTTTTTCCTTGTTCTCATAAATAATGAATGATTACAGTTAGTCATTAATACCAGACATTAAACTTTCACACTTCATATCCTTCAGTAAAAGCATGGTAGTGCAAATGCTGTTATACTGGTGACTTTCTAAGTTCAAAGGATTAATAATGAAAATCCATCCCTGATTTTGTCACACAGTTAATTTTGTCTTTGTCTTGATTTCTTATGCTATGAGATTGAGAGGTATGCTTAATTTCCCCTTTCTCTCTCCTTCAAAAGTCACAAACTTTTGCAGGCATTGAATCATGTCCAAAAACCTATATGTTTAAAAATATATAAATAAAATATGAAGACTACTGAAAGCAGCTTTAAATATTTAAGCACTTTTCTTGGATTATAATTTTGTTTGGTGACTGAAGAGTTTATGTATTATAAGCTTTATTCCTATTTTATGATTTTAAAATGTACTGAGATACTTTCTTTTAACTGCTGTTTGTAAAACTGTGACTGTTAATTCTATATGCATAGTTTAATATTATTCGCACAGTTAGTTGAAGAATATCAATCTGTATGCACAGATTCATATTCTTCAACTAATTTTGTGACGACATATTTAGTAGTGCAGTAACAATTATTAATACAGAAGAGGCACTGCTAGATTGAGTAACGGGGATAACCATCTCAGGTACAAAATGTTAGGATGTGCAATCAGCACCATACTGACGGCATTCAAAAATGAATGCTGAAACTGCATTTGTGCCCAGGGCTTCGTGAGAGGTATAGCATGCTGTGCGCTACATTTGTAGCAAGTCATTTGCTACAAATTTCAAAACAGAAGGTTCTCAAATCCAAGATTTTTTTCTTTTTATTCCTTTTTTAGGGGGGGGTCCAGATCAGGGAAGTGCACATTTTGGCAGAATACATTGTCAGGATTCTGTACTACAGCATCAATATTTGCATTGTCAGATAATTATGAAAAACTCATACACTCAATGCAGTGTGACCATGCATACTAGATTACTGTCATCAGTGAAATTTCTCAGCCAGATGCAGATGCCTGAGTCTGTAAAATCAAGAAAAAAGGCAAAACAAAAAAAAAAAACACTAAATGTGGTGCAGAGCTACTTGACTCATTGAGGTTAAGTTTTTTGTGTTTAATTTAGATCCACCTGTATATGCAGATATAATTAATGTCTTCTCGTAAGCATGAGAAATACTACCAATTAAATGTAATTTATTAAAGATTAAGCCAAACAGTTATTCATCTTTGGACATTGTTAAAAGAATATTTCACATGTTGTCTTCATCTACGAAGCATGTGCAACAGTTTTGGATATGGCTGTAGCAATGTTTTCATTCGCAGTGACTTAGATTTCTGTTTCCTTTTATCATTTATAAAGTTTTTTCTTCCTGACATTTCAGAAGCATGAATACCTCAAATGTATAATTTATTTATGTCTTCTATAATCTTTTGGTGTAGGCCTTAGTTGTAAGGTCTTTTTTTATGCTGAGGCTTACATTTTTTAATCACAATTTTTGCTTGTATTGCTTTACTTTCTTTAATTTTTAGAAGGCCTACTCAGCAGATTTTTTTTTTATTGTTGATAGCATCTCTTTTTAATGCTACTCTGAGGTACTCATTTTTCTACAACATAGGCACATACATTGTTTCTCCTGCTGTGTTTATTCACAAACACGTTTATGTTAAAAGCCTGTTTCATGTACTTTGGAGCTTAAATCCCTCAGCTTCTGTTTGTCTCCTGTGTGACTCTAAGCAGGTCACTTAACCAGACAGTCCTCCTGGGCAACTGTTAGAAGTGGGCCAGGTTTCTCAATGGTCTCCTGAACAGCTCACATAAGAAATACCTATGAACGTCTGAACCTATATGCCATAAAATAAATGCATGACACCAGAAATGTTTGATTTTTGAACATCTCTTTCAGTTTATTTCTATGAAGTTTATTATTTATAACCAAATAATTAATGTTTAGATTTTTTCATTACTTCAGATTGTTATTGGTGTTGATGGCATGATATATTGTGTTAAGCACATCAGCAATATGGTCAATTCCACAGTAGACAAACATGCGTAAGTTTGATATACTTTATTTGTTTTAATTACACCAGGAATATTAAATTTCCTAGTTTAAGGGACACTGAAAAAAGGTTTGTACTTGCAAATTAGTAGTGCAATACAATCCAAACCCATGTCATGGATAACTGAATTTACCAGTTAGAATGCTGATGGAAGTAATGTTGTATTTATCATATTCAGTCAAAACTCCCTAATGCTTATCTTTAAAAAACAGGACAGTCAAAAGCATTCAACACACACTTAGAAATCTCAGTGATTTCATTAATAAAACAGAATTTCAGAATTCCACATAACAAAACATGATTGGTTGTTCAAAATATATGTATATATACATATTTTTCTACTATGATGGATGGTGCAGTGGTGCAGCGGTAGTGTTGTTGCCTCACAGCAAGAGGTTCTCCAATTAAATTCTTGGCTGGAGTACCTTCAGTGCAGAGTCTGCATGTCCTTCCTGCATTTGTGTGGGTTCCCTGTGGGTGCTCTGCTTTCCCCCCACATTACAAAGACATGCATCTGGAGCCTCTCTCCCTGGGCCTCCTCTGAAAATTAGCTTCGGACTTTCCAGGTTAACAAATGTTAAATAAATTATAAAACAGTGTACCATTCACATATTCATTTAAGGGAAGGTAGTCGTGTTAATAAATTAAATTTCACTGATACTGAATACTGCAATGATCTAAAGGAATGAAAAAAAAAACTTAAAAACATTAAGTAAAGCAGCCTTTTTTAGTGTTCCACTGTAGTCTTAGGCCTTCAATCCTTTTAGTTCAGTAGTGACTCTCAAAAATTTTGGACTGTTTTATATAAGGCACTATTGAAACAGTGCACACACTTTGGGGGAGAAGAGGAGGAACATAAATGAACAGTAAGAATATGAAGATCACACCGCAACTCCCAGCACGTCACCCAAATGTAAGCCATCAAACACACACACTTCCCATACCCACTTTTTTCAACATTTTGGTGTCATTTGTAGTGATGGCACTCTCTAAGAATAAGCTTATTATAGTCTTGGTAAGACATTTGGCAAGCGTGCCATTTGTAGTCTTCATTTACAAAGCAATACATACAATGGCAGACTATAAAAGAAGTAATTTGAGTGGCCTTGCAGGACCCACAGCTGCAGGAAGACCCATGGCTGGTAGTCAACCAATATGCTTGACAGAATGTGTATCTAAACTTGCAACAGTTTTCTTTAAAGCTGTTGTATTCAGCATGACTTATTCACTTTAGTTACCCTGTGGGTTGAATGCAACAGCAAATAATATTGATTTTAATGTATTTATTTTTTAATCTTGAAGTGATGTAGTGTTGGTGCCCAACCAAAAATATTTGCAGTTTGCTATACTTGCACATGGTCAGTATGCAATGGGGATCCATGCTGCGCATACCAGAGCAGCTGCTCATAGTATTATTTTAAACTCTTATTATTTATTTTTTTTTGTATTTTCTGGATACTATATATATATATATATATATATATATATATATATATATATACAAAAAGTTGAATTGTGCTTATACATAATTCATTCTTGTGAAAACAAAAACAGGTGTTGATGAAAAACCTATTGTTCTATTAACATTCTAATTGTATTACAGCAATGTTTAAAAACTATCTGTGTCTGTCTGTATGTATCTTGGGAGGCTGCATTGTGCTCAAACAAAATGTATTACGTATTCATACTGTAATGGAAAAAAGCACATCTCAAGGGATGTACAGTGAGTTATGTTAATCATTAATGGAGACATGATTATACACTAGGAGCCTTTATTCTATTTTTCATTTTTGGAGATATAATGTGCAAACAAACTGAGGTTATTTTGTCACCTCCACTGCCTATAACATATTTATGTTGATTACTGCAGATTTGCTTATATATCTATTTGATTTTGCAGTGTTCTTGACTTCACCTCAGACTATTGGTTTGTAACTCATAATCTCTTATTTCCTAACAAATCATTGAGGACTGCATTCACCAAATAACGGAGATTGGCTGTAAATGAAAGTAATTTATATTCCTTTCTTATTTGCTTAGTTTTAAGTAAAAAAATCATGGGACTAGTATAGATTTTATGAAATAATGTGGAATATGTATTATCTGAAAACTGTTTGTTTTTAAAACTGTTCAAGATTTCATAGAATGGCTATTACTTTGCTTCATTTCTTTGGTCCATTCCTCATAAAAGTTTTTTTTTTGTGAGAAATTATTGAGGATTGAGGTAATTAAATAATGACACTGATTTGTTGAGACGTTCTGGTCTTCTAAAATAGATGTTAATGCAAAAAAAAAAAACAAAAAAACCCCAAAACAAAACAAAAAAAAAACTGTTGTTTTCAAGTGTATAAGACCAATATATTTAACATCTCTGATTTTTGGACCTTTGTTCCATGTTATTTTTGAGGCTTTGTTCCTGATTCATGTACTAAGACATTGATTGGAAATATTTTTTTTGTGGCAGTCAGGTGATGTATACAAAACCATTGCCCTTTACTGCTAGAAGGTGGTGGGAGCTGCCTATAATGAAAGTAACTTACCCTCTTGTTTGCTCAATTTAAATAATCTGGCTTTGCAGGACTAATGTACATTTGTGTAAACAAACTGGAATATTTTACTGTGGTAATTTTTTTAACACACTCTGACATTTTAAGGTATACACAATGAAATGGCTGCAACTGATGGGAGTGGACATTGGTGGAGTATAATGACAACAGTTTGAATGGTTTTAAATCAGGAAGGTGAATCCAAAAGAACACATACATTTTCTGTGATCTATATTATCTGCAGGAGGGTTGGGGCCCATGGTGTGAAAGCTTCCCATGACCCAAGGTATGATTAATCTGCCTTTGAATACTTAACTCATTTTTTTTCATTCCATATGAACAGTAGGAAGTCGATATTTTTTCAGTTTGGATTTGCATGGATTTATATGTTGGGCAGTACATTATCTTCTAGCTCCCAGTGTTGTACGTATAATGACGACCTTTAGATTGTTTACTGTGATCTCAGTTTTGTAAAATATTCATTCATGGCAAAAAAAAATGTTAATTCTCCCACATCGGATAAACATGCTAATTACTAAACATGATTCATAGTTTATTTATTTACTGGTAATGGTTAGATTATCTGAAATGATGTTACTGGAAGTAAAAATTAAGAGGGAAAGCCTTCTAGAGAATCTTTTACTTCCTTTCTTTCCATTTCTAACTCAGAGAATCATGACTCATGTGATCAAATTTTCTTGTATGTATTATTATGTTTATGTGTATCTAGCTACAAACTATTAAAAGACCACACAGCCCTGCATTTACTTGCAGCACTAATTTTATTTATTTATTGTTTTATTTATTTATTTAGCATTAAAGGATAGAATAGGAAAACATGATATTATACAACTACAATGCAGTTTCAGATAAACCTTAGGAAAACAAAAATGTACAGCCCTGTGTATGGCTATTCCTAAATGCCATAATGACCATAAAATGAAGTTTCCCTTTATTTCTTCTTTTATGGTAATATTTATTTTCATGAAGTAAATAAAAACCCTAAGAGACAGGTACATGTTTTAAACTGCAATTCAAGAACTTTATTTAAGTTAAATAATTTGCTCAGGGTTAACCTATATGCAAGTGAAAACTCTTAAAATCACTCAAAGGTCTGTGGGATATAACTCATTCACTCCTGATTAACTTAACTACTATTACTATTGTGATGACCCTCCACTAGACCAGTAATCAAGGAGCCTCATTTCTTACCAGTGGCAAAAGTTGGGGATGCGCACTGAGAGGATAACAAGCAAACACACAGTATCTCCAGATGCACCTCTCTGCATCAAGTGCAATTTCCCTTAAGAGCACACAGAGACCACAGTCAGTCTGGGGCTGGTTTTTCATTCTTCCTCCAGATCCCCAATAAGACTCTCCACTAGCCCAGCTATAGAGTTGACATCTCAGCTGAGTGACCAAGTCAAGCCCACATGCACCTTCTCTGTCCAGCCAGTGCTTCATGTCCCTGCCCAAGTAGCTTACACTCACTGACATTTGGTTTATACACACACACACACACACACACACACACACACACACACACACACACACACACACACACACACACACACACACACACACACACACACACACACACCTGGAAAAGGCTGGCACAGGTTTATTAGCTATGCCTCCTTCTGCCCAGATTATAAGGTAATTATCACTGCCACCAGTCACTCCTTATCAGCTAATTTAAGGCCCTTAACAAAGGGTGTCCGATCTTACTGTGTAATATTAATACTAATACAAATGGAAGTTTGACCAAGAACAAGGCTATTAAGAGTGGTTCATACAGTGTCACCAAATAAATATGCAGGTACTCTCAAAACTTAAATATCACTACACAGATCCGCCACAAAGAAAGGCTTAAATATATTTATTAATAATAATAAAAGAACAAGAAAATAGTAAATACATATTTACAGTGACATCATAGTTCAAACCACGGGAAATATTTAAAATAACATTGCAGTGCAGGCTCACACAAATAAAGAAAAACATGTAAACTAAACTTCACTATATTCCTGACTGTATCTAAGAGAATTATACTATTCCCTATACATTTACTTCATTAGAGCATGGCAGATGTGATGAATGTTTTTTTTTTTTTTGTCAGGTCCAAGAAAGAATGCAGAATGCAGAATGCTCTGTCTCACTAAAAGACTTCTCAAGTTAATATCTAAAATAGGCCAAAACCTACTTTGCTAGAAACTGCCAACATTTAGCAACTGCCTGTTAAAACATTCAGACAAGGCCTTTTACTCAGATTTTTCACAGATGCTGGAAGTCATAAAACAATTGCATTCTTTCATGCTTCAAAAGTAGCAATTAGTTCACTAGAAGGACAATACAGAAAGCTTCCTAAGACAGACTTTGTATCTCCAGCTGTATTAAAAACCTGAGAGATAGCCTCATTTATTGCATACCCAATAAAGTAATTTAATTTCAGCTATTTTTCTAAAGTTTGCTGGACTGAAGTTAACCTTCCAGTTTCCTCTGTTGACATATACATTTAAACAGTTACAATAGTGCATGTACATTTATGTTCTCTTCCAATACTGCACACTGTGGATACATTATAAGGCCAAACATTTTACAAAATAACTTTTCAACACAGACATCTGTACAGAGCAGTTTGATATACACATGCCATACACTTCTAATACATTTGTGACACAAATATCTTACATAAATCATTTCAGTATTCACCATTGACATATAATTATTTATAAAATTCCAGATAGCTATGCTGGCAGTATCTCCTTTTGTCACAATTATCACATGTCTTGCATATTTTAAAACAGCCGTCTTCGAAAACCAACTCCTGTTATCATATCTAAAATAAAAGTATCAACAACAAATTGTTCCAAGACCTTATAGTGGTTTGTTTAGTGGGCTCTGTGAACAAGTTGGTCCAGTAAGAAATAAAATTATATTGTACAGTTATAATGGAGAGAATGGAATGTGATTGAGCAAAAACAGAACATTTTCATCTGCCTTCAGTTTAATACTTAAAACTGTCATCTACCCTACTTTCAGATTTAAGTAGATATAAAGTACATGATAATTTTCTGTAGCCCTCAAGTAATCACAGAAAATGTAATCAGTGACAAAAACAGAGGAAAACTCCAGTGGTTGGTTACATTGTAGTTAAGCACAAATCTTTAAAGCAAGGAACATAGGTGTATTAAGGTAATCGTGGAGTACCTTACAAATATCTTAATATTCAGTAGTTTCATCAAGCATTTCATTTTACATGTATCTTCATACTGCATCTAACTACTACAGTTATGTGATATAGCAAAAGATCTCAATATTGAATGTGTTTATTTATTTAATTACCTCTGTTACTAAACTATCCCACTTAAACATAAACAGGTATCAATCATGAATATGCTTAGCCAGCAAACAATAATTATGCTGCAAAACAATAAAACAACCTTTAAGAAAAAAAGAATACTGTAGTTTGCAGTGCTTCATAGCGGTTATGATGCTAAGCAATATCAATCAATATTTAAGTTTCTGTGTCTAACAATACATAGTTTTCATACAGTGGGACACTAACTATATCATTTGTCTACTTCCTTTTCCTCAATCTCAGATGAAAACATTTTCTGTGGTGATTCAGTATAGCTTCCTAGTCAACAAAATGTTAAACAACTAAACAATAATCATTATGTGAGGAAAAAAAATAAGACATCTTCTCACTTTACAGCATGACATGAGGAAATAGCATTGAGATTTTTGGTATGGCATGTGATCAGAAGTTTATTAAATTATTCAGAATTATTTCTTTGTCATATAATATGCCTGTAACCCTAGGTTCCACTTTAGTAACTTGGTATTTTGCTGGCTGGCTCAATCTATCCATGTTAAGGGATTGTGGTCTGTAACTACAGTGGATTTCCTTCCATACAGATAGGCCTGACATTTTGGCAGTGCCCATGCTATGGTTAGCATTCCTTTTCTACAGCTACATAGCATTCCTCTGTGGTTTGGAGCTTACAGCTGAGATATAGCACTGGGTGTTCTTTTCCCACTGAGGAAACCTGGCTGAGTACAGCCCCCACCCCATGGTTTGTAGCATCCACCTGCACAACAAATACCTTGATGTAATCTGGACTGGCTAACACAAGGGGTCCTCCCAAAGCTCCGTTAAGCTTGTGGAATGTCTGCTCACATGCTGGGGTCCACACTACCTTATCTGGCCTGTTTTTCTTTGTCAGGTCCATGAGGGGAGCAGCTATGATACTATAATTATGGATAAACATTCTGTAGTACCCTGCTATCCCTAAGAATGCCCTCACCTGCTTTTTGATAACAGGGGCAGGCTATGCCTGAATGGCTTTCACTTTGGCAAGTTCTGGGCTGATATCACCACTCCCCACTTTATGTGCAAGTAGAAGACCTCTGCCATACTCACCTGACACTTAATGGGCTTAATGGTCAACTCTGCCCACTGTTGCCTGCCCAGCACCTTCCTGGCATGCTGTAGATGCTCTTGCCAGGAATGGCAGTAGATGGGAATATCATCCAGGCAAGAAAAGGCAAAATCACCTGCTCCTACTAGGATATGATTTACCAGCCTCTGCAAAGTCACTGGGGCATTTTCCATCCGAAAGGGCATCTTTGCGAACTCGTGCAAGCTGAAAGGAATCACAAAGGCTGACCTCTAGTGTTGGGAATCAAGGGCACTTGCCAGAAGCCTTTGCTAAGATCATTTGTGGTAAGAAACTTAGCCCCACCCAGCTGCTCTAGGGCTTCATCTCTCCTAGGTATGGGGTAAGCATCTGACTCTGTGTAATATTTAATTTCCTGTAGTCCCCACAGTTCCTGGTAGTGCCATCTTCCTTTGGTACCAGCACCACTGGAGAGGCCAAGGAACTGCTGGACTCCTGGATTACCCCCAGTTCCAACCTTTCCTGTATCTCCTCCCTCAGAGTCTGTTTGACTTTCTCAGACAAACTATAAGGTGCCTCCTTAACAGGCCTTTGGGGTCCTGAATCCACATGGTGCTACACCAGGTGGGTATATCCTGGTTTCCCAGTGAACATGCCTCCAAACTCCGGTAACACTGCTTGGATTTCTCAAAGCTGGTTAGGAGATTGTTGCTGGGACATTGCTACCACTTACATTGAGGTAGCAGTCCGAGCCTCACTGAGGAGATCAGTCACCAGATACCCCTCAGACTCCTCCTGCCATCCACTGCAAATACTCAGCACAATGGTAAGGTTTCATCATGTTAACATGGTACAGTTTGTGTCCCTGCCTCCTGCCTAGCAGTTCTACCATGTAGTTAACATCACTGACCTTCCTTACCACTTTGAAGGCTCTCTCCCATGCTGCCCGCACCTTGTTGTTTCTGACAGGCATACGAACCATAACCTGTTGCCCCACAGCACACTCTCTATCTCAAGTATTCCTGTCACAACAGACTTTTTACTGCTGTTAGGCTTCTGCCAGGTTCTCCTGGACCAGTTTTAAATCAACTTTATTAAATTTCATTTTATTTCGTTAGCCTTGAACTTGTGATTCCTACAGCTCATATTCGTTTGGTTTATTTGGTTTCTCCTGGGCCAGTCCCATGAGTTACCCAAGCCTTGTCCTGAGGTTTAGGACATATGCCAGAACAGATTCCTTGTCAGATTCAATCTCACCTTCTCACGCTTCATGAATAGAATCTGGATATCCCCTCACCCTATGCACATACAGCAACTCAAAGGGTGAGAAATGTGTGGATTCCTGAGGCACCTCTCTGTAAGCAAACAAAAGGCGGGGCAAATATTTTCCCACCCCCTCTTAAAGTGGTCTGCAAATGCCCATAGCATGGTCTTTAGTGTAGAGTATAACCGCTCCACCAGAACATTAATCTGGAGATGGTAGGGGATGGTCTTTAGGTGCTTCACTCCACAGTGTTTCCACAGCCAAGACAGGAGGTCTAACATGAAATTGGCACCTCTGTCAGTCAGTAGTTCTTTTGGGAAACCTACCCTATTGAAAATCTCTAACAAAGCATTAAACACATTTTCTGCCTCAATGGAAGAGAGAGCAACCACCTGAGGGCATCAGGTGGCATAAGCTACTACTACTAGGATATACTTCTTCCCTGTGGAACTTTGGGTACTCAGAGGCCCCACAATATCCATAGCTACCTTCTGAAATGGCTCCTCAATCACAGGCAAAGGCATCATAGGAGCTTTCACCTTGTCTTCTGCCTTGCCTAGTTTTTGGCACTGCTCACAGTTCCTGCAGTACTCTGTTACATCCCTAGAAATCCCAGGCCAATAAAGTTTCTGAATAATACATCTCTTGGTATGCTTTATGCCCATATGACCTGCAAAAGGAATGTCATGGGCTATGGCCAGAAATGCCAGATGGTAGGCTCCGCCCAGCTGCTCTAGGGCCAACTGTTGTATTCTCTCATTGCCTAGCCCTCCCCCATGGGTCCACTCTCTATACAGTAACTCTTTGACCCAGTATACAGAATCCACTTCTTCTTGAGACTCATACACCTCCCTGGCTACCTCCCTCAGTACTTATAGTGGAGGGACTGAGAACTGAGCCTGTCTCAATTCTCTCTTTGTACCCCTTCCCAGTTTCCCTTCCACAGGAAGTCTGGTATCCTCTAACAGCAGTGCTTCAATGTCAGACTGGGTACTACTACTCACCTCTGCCCTTGCTGTTTGCCTTTGTCCAATGGAACATCAGTACCCACTAGCAGCTGTGGCTCACCTTCAGTCTCACTGCTACAGAGTAGCTCCCTCCCTGAAGCAAGCATGTCACCAGTCCGGACTTCAAGTGTGAGGTCTGTCTGGGTCCCCTCCAGGATACCAGACCCACAAGGCTGTCTCCAAGCCTGACTGCATGTAACTGCATGCAGACAAGGTACTGCATTATCATAATCATTCCCTTTCAGGACATCTGCAGGGATATCCTCAAACACACCTACTTGCTTGCTTCCTTTTCCACCCACCAAATCAAGGTGAACCCTAGCCAAAGGTATTTTGAATTAAGTCACTCCTAAAGCTCTGACTGGAGTAGACTACCCAAGCAAGTAGTGCTCCTCTTTAGTCATTGCAGGCTTCACAATGGTTAGGTCAGAGGCTGTGCCTCTCTTAGCAGTGGCCTGTTTCCCATCTACTAAGACAGGATTTAACATCTTGTGGTAGCTTGGTATAGTTGTTATTTCCAGACAACTTACTGTTGGAATTCCATCATTCCCACTTGCTGGCTTCCCCACCTTTTGTTTCCCAGCTTGCTCCCATGAACATCTATATGTTACATGGCTCCACTGGTTACATTTAAAACATTTAACCCTTGATCCTGGCCGTATACCTGAACTACTGGCTTCCCCTGTTACTGCCAGACTCTACTGGGGTGGTTTAGGCTACCCACCATGGATTCCCTTAAACTCATGAGCAGCACTGGGTATCTCTTTCCTTTGCAGTGATGCCCTGCTGGCTAGGTATAGGTCTCCTATTTTCCCCAACTCATGCAATGTTACATTCTCTATCTGCCAACCAGATTTTCATGTCATCAGGCAAAGTGCTAAGGGCTTGTTCCTTCATCAAAAGTCTGCCAGCCCTTCAAAAGTGGTGACCTGACACCCACTCACCCCCCTATGATAACTAAGTGCATAACTCAGCAATATAGTCACACATACTTTCATCTGCTTTGTGCCTATGCTCATGAAACTTTTTCTGTAAGCTTCATGTGTTAACTTAAAAAACTCTAATAAACAATTTTTAACTGTATTATAATTCAAGCAATCAGTATCAAACAATTTAGAAACAGCAGTTACAGCTTTACCATGGAGTAAGGGGGTCAGGAACCATACGCAGAGCCATTGGTCAACATTATACTGTTTACATACCCTTTCAAAACATATGAATAAAACTATCAAAATTATCACCCTCTTTAAATTGTGGGAGAAATTTGTTGACCTTTATTGCTTCCAAGGTTCAGTTAATCCCTTCCCTATTACCTCCATGTGCCTAGCGAAGAGTCAGCATTTCCTTTTCATGTTGTCTCTGCTTCTCATTGTCTTTAGTTTTCAACGCAGTCTCTTTGCTGATTCTGCTTCAACCTTCAAATGCCACAGTCTGTCTACTGATTCTATTTCCAAACGTTTGGCATCCAGCACAAGTCGCTTTAACTCCAGATAGATTTTTAAGTCTTCTGAGGCATAGTTGAAATGTCCATTTTCTGAGAGCTGTACATCCCCAAGGCCAGTCTGGCTGACTTGCTCATTGTTGATCTATCATGCAGCTGTTGTTAAGGCTGCAATCATTTATCCTGTAGTCAGGTTGGCATGCCCCAGTCCTTTGGCTTGGCACATCTCAGCCAACTGGTTCCTTGTATGCTTGCCATATTCTACCACTGACATCCGTGCCTGCTCCCCCTGACTAACTAAGCTAACAAAAAATAAATAAAACTATTGTGATATAAAACTCTGAAAGTCTACTGTATCACTGCTTGAGAATACAAACAACTTCTTTAGTGACCAATGTTTACAGGCTGCAGGAGTTTAATATCAACAAATCCAAAAAAGACGGCTCGCACCAAAAGTTTATTCAAAACTACAGTGAAAGCTTGCAAGCACTTTTATCCCAAATTAAAAATGCAGGAACTTCATCAGACAATCTTAGAAAAGTTAAAACTGCATTAAGTAAGCATTCTTCCCATTCTGTCACATGTACACCTGTTTTTTGGATGATATTTTCATCCGTTGGGATGGTCCAATACAACAGATCGACCACTTCCTGGAATACATCAGCAGTTCAACTTCTTTTTTAAGATTTACACATACCATTAGTGAGACACAAATAGCCTATTTAGATGTATTACTTAAAAAAAGACATAACCAACAAGAGATTCACATCTGAGATTTACCGCAAAAGTACATATTCTAACAACTTTTTACACTTCACTAGCTGTCACCCTTTTACACAGAAAAGGGGCATTCTGAAAGGCCAATTTGTTAGAGCTGCCAGACTGACCTCATTAAAAGGGAACTTTTTGGATGAATGTGACAACTTGGGTAATATGTTTCTCAGAAGAGGTTATCCACAAAGTCTTGTTCACAGCATAAGTTTTGGTTAAACGAGAAAGTGGCCATTTTACCCCACTCTTGGACAGAGAAGTGCCCCGCAGTGACCATCCTATCTCTAGTTCTACCACAAATGTAGTGATTGAATTTACCTCAAATGTAGTTGTTCCAATGATGGAGAAAAGTGACAATAACTTGTTTAAATCTTGTTTTCTAACCACTTTTCCAGTTGATGCTTACTCTATTAAGAACATTTGAGAAAAGAAATGGAAACTGTTAACTAATGAAACAGATTTGCGAACAATTTTGGGGGATAAACCAATTTGTGTTTTTCGTAAAGGGCAGAACATGAAATCCCTACTAGAACACCAGGACAAACTACACAAGGCAGGTTACATGCACAAATGTGGTTCATGTAAGTTTTGCCCACACATACTAGAGGTAAATGAAACTACTATAAACAGAATGAAATTAAGGATTAAGGACAAATTTAACTGTAATTCCGACAAGGTAGTTTATTGTGCCCTCTGCACGTTTTACCCATGTTTTTACATTGGCAAAATGGAACGGAAACTGAAAAGTAGAATAGGTGAACACCTTTGAAACATTAGGGACCATTGTATTGTTAATGCCCTGGCAAAACACATTAAACAGAACGCTGATCACAAATTCAAGTTTGTAGTGTTGGGCAACATATCACCTTCTTTGAGAGGAGGAGCCTGGCCTTATCTTTTTAGAAAAAGCCAAATTATTTTGGCAGATCAGATTAGACTCTACACACTGGCCAAGCTTAAATGACCATCTATGTATATCTAGCCTTTTAAAGCTTAAGGCTTTAAATAGATAAAAAAAATATTTTGTCCCTATATGCGGATGCCTATATATATTTTTCCATAACAACTAACGGAACTATGAAGCTAGAATTTGTTTAGAACATATGTACATATACCCACTGACCTGAATTTTGTCTATTTTAGGGTAGTTCCATTCCATTTTACTTCATTTTGGTTAGTCCACTGCAGTATGGACATACCTAAGAGATGTGAAATCACACTAGTTGGAATTGAATGAGCATGTTTACTGCCCATTCCCTTAGTATTAGTATTATCATCATCACACATTTGCTAAGTACATTCTTTGAGACACAGGTAAAAGAAAATTCACAAGGACTTTTAGATGCATTAATTGGACCATAGTAGCCTTCATCTGCCAAAACAATTGGATGCAAAACTACATCCATAGTAAATGTTTGTGGCTATGACTGCGGGTAGCTATCACATAGTTATTTCACATGAATCCAATTTAAATTATACTGTGATTCATGTAAAAGCTCCAGGGAGTTACTATATGGACCCAACTGTATCTTGTGCTCACCAATTTTATATACAATAGGAAAATCACAAATGAGTTACTACAGTAGGTAGATGTACACAATCTTTATTCCAGTATAAATACCTCTGGGAATCTTTCACTTTCTCTCACTAGGTCATAATAATTCAGTAATGATTTTTCATTGGTATGGGAAATGCATCTTGACTAAAGTCAAAGCAAATATTTTGGCCTGAAAGCACATCTATCTTTATTATATATTTTTACAGACTTGTTGCCTTGACTGGGATATCTCTAAAGTTTATGGAATTTACAGTGGACCCCATCTTGATTCTTTTCAGCATTCTTGTTTACAGACAAGCATATAAACTAGAGGTTAGAAGCTATCAACGTAATCCAAGGTTTTATGATAATGAAAGTCAGAGTTGCTGTTTAATAATGTATGTTAGTTTGCTGCTGGGTTAATTCTGTGTAGTGTATATCTTAAAATTCTCGCTACCCAACCCATGGTGGTTTCCTATAGGCAGAATATTAGCAGACGACTGAGGAATGTGTCGCATTGGACGAACTTATGTCTCTTAGAGGAAGTTAGCTGAGTAAGTTTTAATGACCTAAAAGTGGTAGAGGAAAAGAACAGAAAAGCTGGTAACATGGCAGACTGGAATTATAATTATGAGTCTAGTTTGGAAACAGGGGTCGAGGCATAAATCAATCTATGCCACATGATTTAATAGAAGTACTGAAATAGCACTATGGTCTGAAATTGAGAAAGATGGCGCAGAATGGTAAAAACCAGGGTGAAAGTTCTCAAATTAGATTTGATCCCACTTAGGAGTATAGAGTAAGATGGAGGGTAAAACCTATGAGTTACACTTGAGTGATAAAGGCAGAGGGGACAGAAAAAACAGAGTATCCAATAAAAACAGAAAGAAGAAAAGATGGGAGTTATAAGGACTAGTGAAAGGAGAACACAAATGGGATTGAAACTGACATGGACTGCTAAGTTGACGGGCACAGTGGTAAAACCTGATTATGAATTAATGATTGGTATTGGCTCCTTGTTTATTATGGATAGTGCAAATAGAAAAAAATATTGTTGCATACGAGAGTGGAGGTTAGGAACAGAGATCATGATCCTCAGCATTAGTGAAGATGTGGTGTTGATAAAGGCCTGACTGAACTCTGCTGAACAATAAAAAGATATCTGTGAAGCTATATGAAGTACTGAAGGACATCAATGTCAGGATGGAGGATCAAAGCTAAGAAATCACTGAAAAGAAGACAGTATGGATATGCACAACATTTACCCAGTTATTTTGGGCTGATAAAAGCTATTTTCATGTTCTTGTTTCTCTTTTCTGTTTTGGAGTAAAATGCTACATTAACATAGTTCTGCCTAGTAATATTAAGACAACCATAAGATTTGTTTCCAATGTTGTGTGTGTTCAGGTTTGCAATAAATTTTAATTCTGGAATGTGGATGCAGGTTGGGGGTGTAGGGTAGAGGAAAGATGATAAAGTAAGATAAAGAACATACTGATATCTCCAGTGTTACAAATGGAAGTAAACAACTTAGGAAAATCAACACAAATCACTAGAGAAGTGAACTGAAAAAGAAGTAAAACACTAGCATAAATAAAGCAAATGATGTGTGTTTGGTAAAACAGAGAGAACATGTAAAATTTAACAGGCATTATAATACTTGACAAAGTAAGTATGTGTCCAAGAAGCAGAATTTGTGTAAGGTTGGCAAATGTGTGTTATGCAACCAATATGTTGAGGCACAGAAGTGTATAACATAGGCAAATGGTCCAAGCGATTTGAAAGACTAGCACATTTTCTTACTGTTTGCAAGGTAAAGTTGAATTAAGAAGTTAGTCCTGAAAGCAAAACTGAAAATAATGCTCTGAATATATTTTTGGGGGGATTACTAACTACTATGATTAATACAAAATCATACTAGCAAGTAATCCTCCTTCCCTATTCATGGAACACAAGTGAGTTTTACGATTTAAATAAGAGACAATGTTACTGTGATATAATGTAATATCTACAGACATATCTTGAAACATCAACACTTGCATGGAGCAGAGAAAGAAACATGGCTTTGGTCTAAGCATATGTAACACCATTTGTCATTAATTTAATCTTTAGTGATTCACAGTTGAGCAGTCTAGCTTCATCAATCACATCCTTACTTACTTTATTGCCTGTAGTAATCAGTGTAATTTTGCATGCCACAGGTATGAAGAGCAAATAATTTATGTATGGGCCATCCACCGCATAAAGCTAGAATTCAAACCTTTGATCCTTGCACTTGGACGTGGTTACAAATCGACCAAGCACTTGAGCTTTCCTCAGTATTACATATTTCTAATCTAATCTAAAATCTACAAACTATGTAATCCTGAGGACCATGTTACCCAGTTCATATAAGGAAGGATGTCAGGGATATGTTGACTTGCAGTGTCCACAGATAGAGGTAGGTGAAGTCAGATCTACAGAGGCAACCCAGAGTGAGATAACAAACATTAGATTCAGTATCCCATTTGAAGAAAAGGGCCTCATTTTACTACCAAGCACATGAATGGAGAGATGCAAAGATATTGTGGTTCAGTCATGTTCAGAGGAATCAGGAAAATCCAGTGGGATAGCTGAGCAGCTGAAAATGTACTCTCTTCTTACTGCTCTTTTTAGTTTGTGTTAGAAAAAGATAGTGACAGCATATATGTATTTAAGAATAACCATGATATGTGATCTAACCAAATTAATAGAAATGGATGCTAAGCCAAAGGAAGTAATGGACAAGGCTTTTGAGCTGGAAGAAATTCCTTTTTCAATAAAGTACAAATAAGAAATTAGAAATAAGGAACGGATGGAAATTGCAGTATGGAAATGGAAAGAGATGAAGATGGAAGAAATCTGCTGGGAACAGATGTCTATAACTGATAATGTCAAAATAGGTGAATGTTTAATTTTTTGTACAAATTGAGCAGTTACTGGGATGGCATTGTACTTAACATGTGGGATGTAAAGTACAATACAATGCAGACTTATAATATTCTGAGATCTAATATCTCAAACCACAAATTCATATGGCGACAATATTTCCAACTGAGGGAGATTTGAAAGCATGCAACTTTTGAGATAAGGTGGAAAAGAAACAACTACTTGGGCGTTTGAAGAAATTGTCAATTAGTAGTGAATTTTATAGAGAGGAATTGAAAGTTAACTGTTTCCTAAGGATAAGGACATCACCCAGCATAAGTGCTTGGACATGATTATAGAGAATTGGAAGAATATGCTACATATGCCTTTGACTGTGAAATTAGAGAACAGGCTAATAAAATTACATGCACCCAAGAATATACTAGATTTATTGCACTCCACTCTTTTTCCATTTAAGCATGGTTGGTCACACACTTCAGCTTGCTGGAAATGCCAGACACTAGAAGCAGATTACTTATATATCATTGGGAATTCTATACCTTATAGGAACTTGGGGGAGATAGTACTCAAAGCAATATCATAGGTGACTAGATTGACAGGGATTCATGGATATGGATGAGAGTGGTACGTCTGTCGGTCTTTAGTTTTATTTTTAGAACATGGAAAAATCCTCCTGAACACTGGCAATCTCAGTATATAAAATGCCTTATTGAAAGGGCCAAATGGTTTCTGAGTGGTATAGATCATCAAGACTGGTGCGGGTGATGGACACTTTTTAAAGGCAGTGCAAATGCCAGCTTTCATTTACAATAATCTTTAAGTAGGGGTAGACAGACATTATGGTTCAAACCAAGGTAAGTGTCGACTGTTGGGAGGACCAAATCAGGAAGGAAAATACAAGGCATTGTTAAGGTCTCTAGACAACAGCTATGAGTGGGAGACTTCTAGCAACCTATAATTTTGGTAAAAGTAACAGAAATGATGTATTACTTATACCGACACATAGGGACATTAAATTGCTAAAATAACTAAATGTCTGTGATAATATATGTCCTCTTACAAGAATGGTGGTAATACAAAAAGTTATCAATTCCAGTTATTATGATTTTGTGTGCTACTGTTGTTATAACTGATATGGTAAAGGTACAAGAACTGGGTGTGGAACTTTTTCTAAGGTGGGTGCACACTAATCAGTGACTTACCTTCAGCTCTCCCAGTGTGACAAAAAATATGAGAGATAAGGGCCAGGAAATCTTTCACTTATAGTGGATTCAGTTACTGACTAGCAAGTACATTGTCTTGATGCCAACAAAGAGGAAACTAAGAGAGCCTGAAGGCATATCAATCAAAAAAGGTGAAGAGAAAATAGTGACTGGAAAAAATCTTGCAGCTGCTCATCAAAAAGCAGTGCAAGCTCCAGCCTAGGTGCAAGACATGACTTCCAAAAATTTAGAGGAAAAAATAAGTCAAATGTAATCAGAGTTGATTGAAATAAATTAAACATAGAATGATTATATGAATTCAAATAACAAAAGGCTGGAAAAATGGATGAAGCTTTATACAGATTTTCAGATGAACTGATAAAACGTCAAAGATCAGGGGTCGAAATGAAGAAAAGGCTGGCTAAATACAAAACTGATCAATAAGAGAGGTTTCAAAAATGGTAGAATTAGAAGACAGAGCTTACAGAGAAAACCTGAGATTTTCTCTGTATTAGAGAAATGGGAAGAAACAGACTGTATTAATTTTATGAATGTACAAATAAGCAAGTGAACTGGTATTCCACAGCAGGAATTCTTAATTGAAAGTGCACATTATATGTATGCTCCAAACCCTGCCAAGAGAAAGCAGCCAAGACTTGTATTAATAAAGATGCAATTTGACCAACAGAAAGAAACAGAAAGAGTTAATCCTGACAAAACTGTGGGCAATGAGAAAAGTATTAAAAGCTGGAGACAGCAGAGTGTTTGAGGAAAATGATTTACTGTACACCAGACAGAAGAGAAACAGGTTTATTCCAGCAAACAGTGAATGTCAAGAGGCAGGTGTGAGATTCAGGCTGCTACATCCAGCAGTCTTTAAAATATTTTTTCCTAGAGGATCAATTAAATTTTTGATGCAGAATAAGGTAAGGAGGTAATAATAAAGTTTGTCTAACAAAAAGTAAGCCATCAATCATAAAAAATTATGCTTCTTATTGTCCTGATATTAAAACTCATAGAGAAGTTTTGCCAGTGAAATATTTTTGAATACCCAAAGAGAAAATACTTGAGAGACAAAAATAAGCACAGGAGTTGACAAGAAGAATCAGGAGTACCTTGGAACTGGTTACTGGAATTGGGAGATGAAGATGAACAGGAAAAAGACCAGTAAAATGGAAACTAGGGAATACATCTGAGATTCCAGAGCATCAATCACATATGTATAATATAGTTGTAAAAGAAAAAGTGGAAAGAATAGTCTTTTGTTGTTAAACTTCTGGGAGACTGAAAGCCTTTTATCCCTTTCTTGTCATTAATATTTGGGGGCAGCTGGGGTGGTGCAGCAGTTAACGTTGACACCTCACAGCAAGAGGTTCACAGGTTTGATCCTCAGCTGGGGTGCCTTCTGTGCGGAGTCTGCATGTCCTCCCTGTGGTTGTGTGGGTTTCCTTTGGGTGCTCCAGTTTCCTCCCACATCCCAAAGACATGCTGCAGTTGGATTTTGTGTGTGTGTGTGTGTGTGTGTGTGTGTGTGTGTGTGTGTGTGTGTGTCTTCTGTGGAAGGTTGGACACCAGGCTAGCAACTTGGCACTATAAAAACTCCACTGCCAATCATGAGTGGACAGGTGCTCTGCTGTGGTGATCCCTAACTGGGAAAAATGCTGAAAAAAGGAGAAGAAGAAGATGAATGTCATTAATATTTGGACTGACACTGAAGGAAGTGGATAAGGAAGGAAAAAGGCAACTGCAAGTAAAACCATTCCTGTTTTTAACAGTCTTGATACAAAATTGTTTATACTATAAATTATGATATATAGTAAAGCATTTTCATATGTTGTATGTAATAAATATACTAAAGCAAATAAATGCTTTTCTTTTTCTTTAGTTCTTCTTTTTCAGTGTAAAGAAATGTAGGCATTGCAATATAAAAACTGGGGAAAAGGATGGACAAAAGCAAGTTTATAAACTTAAATAAAGTTAATAAACTATAATTGTGGGTTGCTGAGGTGGGGAATAGGAAGTAAAGTACACAGATAAAAATATTTGTAGTCCATGGATGGTTTCTCTTATTTTTGTATAGGTGAACATCTGGATTAAAATATTTGGCTTAATCTAATAACAAGTTTTAAATGGAAACAAGTAAATAAGAGAATGCTAAGTGTACTGAAAGGTTGTCCTTTAGCAATAAATGTTTAGCAAGACTTTGGAACATTTTGGGGTGCATTTTATTTTATGTTTCCATGTAGGCAGGTGATAATAGAGCAATAAAGTACCAGAACATTGGTTTCTTTAAGGTTAAAAGTTAATGTTTTCTGAAAGCATTTAAGTTGTTTTTAACATAGGGGGATAAAGATAAAAAAATGAACAGACAGCAATTATTGTAAGTAGGAGTACAAACACTAACCTGAGTCTTAGCATGAACAACCTTAACATTAGGTTAGATGATGCCTACGTCTGCAGCTATCTGTTTAGGACAATTATTCCTATTAGGAAGGTTAAACTTCACTGTTTGGAGATGTTTGTATCTTTTGTGCTTGTATTACGTTAGCAGGTTATGGGGGTGTTCTGACAGTGTTTTTATTTTTTGAGGGTTTGCATTAAAACAAAACGTCTTGTAAAATATGATATAGTTTCAAATGCAAATGACAAGAAACAACTGTATAAAAGATCAACCTGCCAAATGTTAGTGGGTGCATGTATCACAGAAGCTGGAAATAGACATTTAAAAAAGCAGTCATATATAACAGGTGCGGATAATATTTTCTTATAATGGTGACACTTCTCATATTATCATGGAATGTGAATGGCCTTACAGGTGTAGACAAAAAGGAAAGAGCACTGAATTATATTAAGGAATGTAGAGTGCAAATAATAATGTTACAGGAGAAATATTTGGAAAGTAATGAGCATGTGAAATGATTTCAGGATGGGTATTCAGCAGAATATTAGGGACAAAAGACAAGGGAAATATTTATATAAATTGCTAGAGGAGCTCCAAAAGTGATGGAAGAAAGAAGACAATAATGGTAGACTTGTGGTAGTAAGGGTCTACCGGCAAAGGAAGAGGATTATGTTGGCTTGTATTTATATTCTACCCAAAACTTATTATGGAGCTTAAGAAAATTTGGGGAGAAATAATCAGCTTTCACCAAGTTATATTACTTATAGTTGGGGACTGAAATTTGATATTTGATTTGCAACAGTGAGGATGATTCTGGAAGGCCTAGAAGGGAAAATATAACAAAATGAGGCAGATTTCTGAAGAAATTTATTAAAATACCTGGTATGGAAAACATGAATTCAGTAGTAGAAACTCAGAGAATTTATGTATTATTCGCCAAGGTACATTAACTGGGCTAGACTAGACAGAAATTATATTTCACAGGAACATGTGCATTCAATTGAGAATTTAACATCCAATAACTATTTCAGATGATGCACCAATAATTACTAAAATAAAAATGTAGGGTAAGGAAGTAAAATGAGACACTGCCACTTCTCTGCCTAGTTGTTAAAAATAGAAGAATTTAAGGAATGGGTAATGGAAATTATTTGGGGATTTTTAGGGAAGATCAGAATACTTCATAAGTTATAGGTAATCATTAGAATAAAATGAAATTGCAGTTTAAAAATAGTGTAGAAATAAAAGAAAAATAGATATGGTTAAGCAGAAACAAGAATTGTTTAGACAAGTGGACAAATGTTAAAGTATTGTAAAATAAGTGTAAGCTCACAGAACAAATATAGGTGCAAATGCAGAATGACAAAGAGAAAATAAAGGAGCACCCATATGATATGCATGAGTTTAGATAGATTGCTGTTAAGCAACAGTTTTTTGATAATAATTCCAGAGCATAAAAACTTTAGCAAACCAACTTAGGCACAGAAAGTAGAAAGGGTTGTTGCCAAGCTTAGGGAGCTTATGACAAAAAAAATAGCCAAAGATCTTGTAAAGGTAATATTGATATTTCCAAAGTTTTAATGAAAATTTGTATAAAGTGGTGAAATGTGGAAATCAAGAAAAAAGCACAAATGGACCATTTATGGAAGACTTACAGATGACAAGGTTAGAGGTAGATGAGACTTAACAATTAACAGTTAAGATAGGAGGAGATGAGATAAAAATAATGATGTATAACCAATCTACGGGAAAGTCTCCAGGAATCAATAGTATACTGGTGGAAGTCTGGAAGCTAGGAGGGTGAAAAGTGATAATGATCTAGAAGATTTTGTTTAAAGTACCTTAAAAGAAGGGGAAGCAACAAAAAAGATGTGGTGGCTGTAATACCTAAAGACACCAAAGACAGAGCAGACCCAGCTTTATATAGGTCCGTTTCAATTCTAAACCATGAATATATGGATCAATGTGGTTTTCTAGAAGGGAGGTAAACATTTGATAGCATTTATTGAAAAATGATGCTCCACAGAGAAGCAGAATATAAGAAAATACTGCTGTTGCTCGTGAATCTTGATACAGTTAAAGCATTCAACAGAAAATACTAGGATTTTTATGACTAAGGCAATGGTGCATTTTCATTCCCTGATACAGTGATAAGGTTAATTTAGGAGGATATATGAGGGACTGGAGTCAAAAACAAAAGTGAGAGAGTTCCTCTGTGATAAGTTGTGTCTGAACAGAGGATTCAGGCAAAGGTGTCCTCTTTCCCTATTTTATTTGTGTTATATTTAAAACCATTGGCAAAGAAAATAAAGGACCCAGAAATTGAAGGATATAATTGGCATGGTAACCAAGAAATGGTGGCTTTCTTTGCAGATGACATTATTTTGTACCTGATAAAAACTAAAAAGGGCATCTCAATGTAGTGGAACATTCTGAGACAGTTTCAAGATTTTTGTTTTCAGGATATAGAATTAATGAAGATAAAACAAAGGCTGTAGCTGTAAACTATGTAGCCATGCATGAACTGGTTCAGCAATTCCCATATTTATAGGGACATGACAAAATGAAATATTTAGGACTATGGATTAAAAAAGATTATTTTATGGTGACTAAGGATATATGAGAAGAGACTGAACAAAAGATAATACAAGAACTGAGAAACTGCAAGCTCTTGTATATAAATAAGGATAGCAAGATACAAAAAGCAAAAATGTTTTCAGTCTTTTTAGTTTTATACTCAGGTCAGGCATATTTTTATCAATCGGAAGAGAAGTTATGGATAGCAATTAATAAAAAGTATAAGGATTTTATCTGAGAGGGGAAGAAGGTGAGAGTCAAGTTGGATACATTGATCCTTCCCAACAAACTAAGGTAGTATGATTTGAAGGGATATATTTTAGAGCTCTGCAGTTAAGGGTGTTATAAATAACACAAGTATAAAGGTATAATTCAATGTGGAATGAGATGAAGCAGGAGAAATTCAAGAAGGAGAGAATGGGATTTTTGGATGCAGATCCTTAAGGAGGATAACAACAGTCATACATAATATTATATTCATAAAGTAGCAAGAACTAAGTTATCATGGGAATGGAGAAAGGAGAGTCTGCTAATAGGGATGAATGAAATTAGTGGTACAGAGAATAGGAAACAAGGGATTGAAATTTACTAGAGGAAACAAGCAAAGGAACCAAGGTAATGGGAACAAATAATTAGAGGGTGGAAAGGTGATACAATGCGAAGATTCCAAGAAGACATTAGGACTGCATGCTATAAAATGTCTTCCCTACCAGGGATTGCTACCCGAGTGTAAGCAATGACAAAAAGATAGGGGAATCCCAAGGGAAAGACCTGTACTGGTAGAGTTTTTAGTTGAATCTAGAACAGAAACTACTGTCAAAAATGGACATTTCATAGGGCTTATAAAATACTGCATGATAACTATAAGATTCAATCAGAAGATGTTTAAAAAGATTGGAAAAAGACACTAGAAAAATAGGAGAACATATGTATGACTCTCAAGTATGCAGCAAAGACTAGCTAGTATAGGAATTTTGTTTGGACGTATTTGCAAAGGTATTTTTATACCCCAAGTATACTCCAAATAATTTTTTGCCGAGGTAGATAATAAATGTTGGATGTGTGTCGGGGAAGAAAGAGTAACTAGGATTGTATGCTTTGGGACTATAATGAGATGGCAGACTATAAAAATGCCCTACAGAGTACTCTGCCAGAAATACTGGGTAAGCAAATGGATGTAACGAAGGAAATTATTTTTGAGGCCAGGAAAATTGATCTGAATTGCATATGTACAATAAGACCTTGTTAAGTTTAATTCTGGTGGCTTCCAGAAAAGCAATCACTAGAAAATGGAAAGCAAAGTCTAAAACAACCATATTTCAAGTAGCAAATAGTGTAACAGAAATAAAAGAACTGGAAGTAAGATTTTTAGAAAAGGGTAGGAGCAAATTATGTAAGAAATGGAAACTGTGGGAGCACTACATGCAGAAAAATGCTTTGGAGGAGAAATGAGGTTTAATGGAAGGCAGAAATTACCAATGTAGATAATGTCAAATTAAATACATTATACAGGAGAATGTAAGTGATGTACAATGTTTGTGACTGCGAACATGTTAATATGGTTTGCCTTCTTTTATATAAATGTAAGTTTACTTATGTCATAAGTAATAATTTAATAAAGGCATTTTAAAAAAGAATTGTGTTTGGAGGGTTGTTTTCTTTCTATTTTCAGATGAAAAAATAGGAATGTGGGGTTAAGTGTAAAAATTAATGGTACTTGTAATGTTGAGTCTTGTTATTACGTTTATATTGTGTAATATGACTATATTTATGGAATTTTTCCAATAAGTATGTTCAGTAAATATATCCCTTTGAAAAAGAAAAGAGGTATTAAATCATATAATGTATTTAGTGTAGTGTAAGGTACCAGTCTCATTCTTATAAGTGAACTGAATCTTATTGCACTGCTTTTTTTACCAATTAAAATCTAGCATTTTTATTGGAAATGCCTGTGCATCTAAATCTTACTGACAATGCCTTTTGACATGACTAGGTAACCAAAGGTTTAAATTGTGACAGCTTTTGGAAAAACTCGATGGGGGTGTAACTCTAGCAACTCCCAGTATTACAGATTGTTGCATGTAGTATTGTCAAACGTTTATACATATTTACAACCTCTTCCAAAAATCTGCTTGTGTCCCCTAACAATTCAAATCTGCCATGAGTATGGCTTTTCCCAGAGGCTCATCCAATCAGAATAACTTAGACTTTAGACCAACATCCTTCCTTTGCTCACTAACTAAATTAAAAAAAAAAAAAAAAATATATATATATATATATATATATATATATATATATATATATATATATATATGGTTCCCCTTCATATGCCCGAATAACCACAAGCTTGAAGTGCAATACACCAAGACCATAAAGACGAAACACCAGAAACCCGAAAGCGCAAAAGCGCGAAAATCAAAAGGAAGAAACTGTATGGAAAGCAGTGACAAATGGAAAGTACAGAAGAATACTTCAGTGCTCCTGGCACGACTGGTGGAATATATGTGACTGTGTCGTCTCAGAAAGGGGCTCCTATACTCCTTTTAGATGGGTACATGTTACACAGAGAGAAAAAATATTGTGATAAAACATACTGGTGCTGCAAGTATAAACGCAATGAGAAATGTAGAGGTAGGGCTGTTACTTTAACTGTGCCTAACGGGGAAAGGCTGTTAAAATCTGTTCAGCACTTACATCCTGGAGATCCGATCGAAGTCTCACTCGTTAAAGTTGAAAGCTGATAATTCCAGGGATACTCCCTGTTTAATAGTTGATGATGTTTTAGCATCAACATCTAATGTGACAGCTCCCAGTTTACTTACTCGCAAAACACTTGTCAACAAGTTGGCAGGATGCGTCATTCTAAGTTAAAACACAGCAGTTTCCATATTGAAAAGTTGGAAGATATTGATGTTACAATGTTTCCATGTAAATTGGGAGTGTTTCTTAGTAAGTGCATAGTAGATACTGCTATAAAAACAGCGGTGGTAGTCTTTTCAACTACACAAAATCTGCTATATCTAAGCACAGCTACTCTTTGGCTTGTTGATGGTACATTCTTTTATAAAGTTATAATGTGCCATCAACTGTATAGTATTCATGGTTTGATTAGATACGAAGGTTTTCATAAGAGCATACCTTTGCTGTATTGTATAATGAGTAGAAAGTTTCTCAAATGTTACAACTTTATGTGGAGTTGTCTTTTACGTTTAATGGATGGGCAAATCTTCGAGGTGTCTGTCAAAAACATATTGAGCGATTTTGAAGTAGCAGCAGGAAGAGTATTCTGTTAAATCTGTAAGGTGTAAAACCTAAAGGTTGTTTGTTTCACTTCTCCCAAAACATTTGGGGAATGGTGCAACAGCTAGGTCTTTCACATCTGTATAACGCAGATCTTTCTTTTCAGTTGCATTTCAAGTGTCTCATCGCTTTAGCTTTTGTACCTGAATCTGATGTATTACGTGCATTTGATGAACTAAAATCCGTTTTTTCAGCTGATGGCAATGAAGTGTTAAAGTAGTTTTCTGAGTGGTATATGTTGGAAAAAGTTTGAAACTTTTGTACTAGGACTACTGGATTTTCCAGGTTTCCCCTGTTGTTACCACTTGAAATTTTGGAATGTGGATGAATTAAATATGTTGTTTTTGCCTCGCATGCAAAACAGCGTGGAGGTGTGACACCATAGATTGAAGTCATTACTGGGCCATAGAGCAACAGACCTATTGATGCTTATGACAGTATTATCTAGAGAACAGGATAGGGTAGATGAGCTCAGAATTAGAATGAGTTGTGGTGCACCTCCTTCACCAAAGAAACGAAAGGTAGTGACCCATCATGTTAAATTTGACCATGTTTTGAAGAACAGATCTAGTTACTCGGATTTGGATTTTCTGATGGTAATTGCAAGGTTGCTAAAGATGTAATGTACGCTATGAAAATCACGGTACATGTTGAAGCTTTAACAGACGTTATGATGACTCTATGTGGATGAATTGATTTACTTTGTATTTCTTTTGCTTTGAAGCATTATTCTGGGATAAAAAAGGTTTTACTTAATTTTTGAGCTTTTATGTGATCATGGTGAATAGTTTTCGGTCATTTGCAGTTTCGGGATTTCGTTGTTTCAGGTTTCTGGTTTCGGCATTTTGCATTTCGAGCTTGTGGTTATTCAGGCATATGAAGGGGAACTATATATATATATATATATATATATATATATATATATATATATATATATATATATATATACATATAAAACACACTCAGCTGAGCATGCAAATAATTGTGCACTTGTAATCAATTTTGTTTGTCACCACACATTGGCAGCATAATATAAAATTTTAAATTAATTTTTAGTCCCCTCAGACCTCATTATTACTACCTGAGTCCCCCAGTGTTCAATGTTCATGCAGCATCTACCAGCCATTCTTTTGCCACTCCGACTACCTTCCATGTTTTGGGGGCTGGTCATGGATCTTAAGAGCATCCCAGGGTCTTGGCCATCTGTGTTTCCTTCCAGTGTGTTTTTTTTTTTTTTGTATTTTATGCACTACCAACTTATCACTTTCCTTGCTCCCTACAGTTGATGGTCATGACCAAGGGCAGCTCCCCCCTCTTTGGACCATGCCTCTCCTTAGGGAGCATGAGCACCCTCCACCCAGAATGGGCAGTCCCATCCCTGCCACTCAGTTTCTAAACTGAGCCCAGATTGGTTGGCACATGGTCAGAACTTTATCTGTCTATTTCACCTAAGCAGCAAACCTAAAAATGGCATTTGAGTTAACCAAAAATCTCCCTGTTCAGGCAAAGGTCTAAATGAAACTTCAACACTGAGGTACTACACTTGCTACTGACCTCCCCTTACAGACATGCTTTTATACATTCATTGTGGGACCATTCTGTCAGAAATAGACACTTTCACAGCTTGTGTTTCACATGCCACCATATTATGACATCTGTTATTCTCTCTCTTTATTAATGTTGTTACTCCAGTCATCCACTGACTCATTAAATCCATATGATGATGACATACTTGTGTGTTTAGTACTTCTCTTTGTTAAAGATGCAGAAAACAAACTGCAAGTTAACTTTTCTACCATTTCTCTGTCATTTGCCACTAACGCAGTTTCACTGAATGTGACAAAAACAGCTGCAATGCTGTTTTAGTCTCACCAAAACTTAAGATAAAAACGTACATTGAAGAATATAACAAAACCAATCAATATGCTGTTCATGTTCAGACCTTAGTGCTCCTACAGTTTCTACTCAAAGTTTTTCATTTTCCCTCAGTCTGAGTTAATAACTAGAAAGCTTTGTAATCATCTTAAAGCCTGCTGCAGCATATCAGATGTAACACCAAAACCATGGATTGCCATTGACATTAATGTGTCTGTATCTCATGGTGTATATTTTGTCACCTTGCTTACTTTAATCTCTCCTGTTAACATATGTACTATTTAGAGTGCCATTTACAACATGTTGTATTTGAGCTAATTTGTTCAAATTATTAAAATTTACTGCTAGATCCATCATATAATAATCTGCATTCTCACACAAGCTTATATATAAAACACTGCTGTAGTTTATTAGCAAATAAATTCAATTTTAACACTTTGTCATATGATCTTAGGGACAACGATGATAAATTACTTCGATTTTTGCCACCATTAGTTTTTGCAAGCCATAGGGGCTTTAGTAATAGTACCTGCCTACTAGAATCATTTCCTCCAGAATAACAAAGCACAGGCAGAGTATGCTATGTTTAGGAAAATAAAGCTAATAAGCCATTTCATAAAACAGTATACTTATGGTTTCTTGATAATGGCTAGCTCTACTGCTACATTTATTGTTTCTGCTCATTTTCATTATTTTAATTCTGTTGCCCTGCCTGGGACTTGATTTGTTTGTATATATGTAGCATGCTCATGGCAAGGTCTCTTGAAGTTTTATCTGTGGTCTATGAATATTTTTCTACCTTATATTTGTATAGTTGTAGACTGTAAATTTGTTGTAACTTCACTGTGCCTCTGTCATTGTACCCAGTAAAAACTGGTCTTAGGAGTTGTCTACCTTCCTAGGTAATAAACCAAGCAAAAAAAAAAAAAAAAAAAAAAAAACAGTCAGCCAGGCAGACAAACAGACAGATACATAAACCTGGTAAAGCACTAAAGTATGTGACGTGGCTGAGCAAATAAAAATATTTATGGATGTCAGTCTAAATGAAAACTTAGAAGAGTTATAGTTAAATCTAATTTAGTAAGTGTAAGTCAGGCTAAAAACACTAATTAATGAATGAACTTTACAGTGAAAAGTTTCCTAGGGAAAAATGCGACTGTGACCAAAATCATACAATGAAACTCCAACACATATGGGGGGGGGCTGCACCCACCACCCCTCACCTCTCTAAAAGAATATACCAACTCCAAGATCGCACTACTTTGGGGAAAAGGACAAATTCCATATATCATCTGACAGTCGCTTTGACCCAGGTATCTTTTCACAAAATATGCTTGTTCACTGATTAGACGTTTGATGATTAGTTGTTCAACGAAGTGCCATGTGCTGAAATGGATTTTGACAATATGATATAGACCCCTGAATCTGGAGTAAGTACTTATTTGTTTTAGGTGAATAAGGAGACCTTGCTAAAGAGTAGATGCCTGAGGTATGAATGTATGTGCAGCACTACAGAGTTTAGTCCTTGTGGCAATGAGAGTCAGTGTGGCTTGTGAGAAGTGCCTTGGGTTGTATGAGGAGGTCTTTTCATGAAGACTTGCTGCAAGAAGAGAAAATGTCTGGAGTCAGAGTAGTTTGTAGAGTTGGGATTCCAACATTGTGTTAAATCTTTGTTTTATGGGTGATTTTTTGGTACAGTAATGCTTAAAGATGTGCGAGTTTGTTATGAATCTGAAGATGCTATTGAAGATTTCCTGGTATGTGGTGTTTTTTCTTGGAGAGAGATGTAAAAATAGACAGTCCATATTGTAGCCAAGAAAGGAAAACAATTGTTGTTGGCTACTCTGGCTATTTGAGATAGAGAAGGTATGACATCTTGAACCAGAAGAGGAGGGGGTTTATTGTTTATGAAATGTATGGCAACATGCTTATAATCAGCATCATTAGTAATATCCCTGAGATTATTCTGCAACTTTTTGCTATTTTTTCACTAATGTAAAGCAGATTGCAAGGACATCTCAGGGCATAAATTACTCTATCTGAATCATCATTATAATATCATAATGTTTAATTTTTTTTCCATTAATGTCTTTAACTTCAGTTATAACAAACTGACAACTAATGCACTTGCAAAAATAACAATTAAGACTGTACAAGACAAATTAAGTAAGACAGGAAAGCTACATGAAGAGGAAATGGTGATGTCTGGGGAGAGTGTGAATCCTAATATAAGGTATAGAGGCAAAGGAAGACAGCATATGCAAGGGAGTATATATAAAGAGGATAGTAAGGCTAAAATGATATTCATTAAGAGATAGGTGGGGATAAGTGAAGAAAGAGAAAGGCAAACAGATAGGACTCTGAAATGGGGGGAGGGCAGTTGTCTAGATGGCAGATATATTGTGAGGACCTTAGAGACCTGGCTGTAAAAATGCATAAACTAGTTCAGCGATAAAGCCAAGAAAAGCCAAGGAAAGATAAGTGTAAACAGATTACAAATACATCAGAGTAAAAAACACTTAAGCTGAAGGAATAACTTAATACAGCCTGCTGTGAAAATATAAAGAAACCTTCTGAATCCAACCTCTGGAAGAAAAAAGCATGTGGAAACAAGCAGTCTTGAAATAAACTGATGTACAAAACAAGTATGAAAAGATGTTTAATGAAACAGAAATGATGGAAGCACAAACAAGACAAAATATTTTACAGTGGCAACACCAGAAAAGGAGAACATAATTAAAAGACCAAGAACTGCAAAACAACAAGAAAATTCAAAAACAATACCAAAACAAAAAAAAAAAATGGAGCAACTCCCTGGTCGAGAGGAACTAAAATCAGTACTAGAACCTTTACAAATGGCTATACAGGGTGTTTCAGATCAACTTGCAAGCTTTAGCAATACAATAAACCAAATAGCTTCCGGGTTAGAAAAACAATGGAGGCCAAGGCAGAAGAAAATGCAATAAAAATAGAGCAGATGCAAAAGCACAGTGACATAAGGGATACAAGCATTCAGGACCTACAACAAAAAAAGTCGACCTTAATGCAAGGAGCAGAAGGAATAGCATCTTGATTAGAAGAGTTCCCAAAAAATACAACCAATCTAACCTAATTGAAACAATAAAACAAATAGTACGGTATCTACTCAAAAATACTGCAGATGACAATAAGATGGTGATTGAAAGGGCACATCATGCTATTTAACCAGCAAAATCCTCGAGAAGCCAAGATAAATCTATGCTAAATTTCTAAATGCCAAGATGTCTATAAAATATTAACAGCAGCAAAAAAAAAAAAAAATGTATCATGGAACAGAAACAGAATAACATTCACACAAGATTTACCCTTACCAATAAAGCAACAAAGACATCCACTAGCACTTGTTGTGCCTATCTGATTGCAAAGAAAACAAACACCTTGATCTTCTATCACAGGGACTGCTAGTAAATGACCAAGTCTGCTAAGGAAGCGAAGTTCATGTTTAACAATGTGTTTAAGGAGATGCCGGCTACCTTCTCCAAAAAACAAACTGAATAAGGTGTGCAAATATAAATCTGTCAACAAATCATTTAAAACCTTAAAAGAAATAAAACATATTAATTTATTTATTTTTTCTTGAAGGTTGATAGAAACAAAGAGTCAATAAGATGTCCTAAGTTCAAGCTTACAGTTCTCCACATGGATGTGTTTACCTGCAACACACCTTGTTTCATAGGTTCATATGTAGGTACTAGACTATCAGCCCTGAGGCCTATACAAGCCCAGCCAAAAAGGTACCCTGGCTTTTGCCACCCAAGAAAATTATTTTCCTGTGCCACTGTCGAGCAGAGCCACAGAGATGATCCCCGGGGTGAATTTCCTATTTCCCATCCAATCATCAAAATTTTTCTTGAAGAGTGCTAATGAGGAGCTTTGTTTGATATAGATAGGTAGTTTATTCCAGAGTATGGGAAGTCTCTGGGACAGGAATCTATCCCTTCGGCATGTTCTGTTTATTGAGGTGACAGGGTTTAGGTCCCAAGAGCATGTAGCTCGGAGGGATTGGGATTTCTTTAAGTGGAGCATGTCCAACAGCTCTGTGTTTGACATAGCTTTGTATGTTAGGCAGAGATCACCTCTGAGAAGGCGATATGCGATGGAGTTAAGCTGGAGTTTTTTGAGACGGTCTGCATAGGGCATCTGTTTGAGGCCAGTAATCCTCTTTGTGAGGTATTTCTGCAGCCTTTCCAGTGGTTGTAGATGTCTTGTGAGGTACATACCAAAAGGGATGCTGTACTCTATAATAGGTCTAATGAGTGATGAGTAGAGGGGAACAATGACCTCTTTTTTCTGGATGAGAAACCTTTTGTGATGAGGTGTACCATGTAGAAGGATTTCCTGACTATTGTGGCAATGTGATTATCAAAGGAGACACTACTGTCCACCTGTGTCCCAAGGTCTCTTATCACCCTTTCGGTGTTAAGTATACTACTGCCTATGTTGTAGTTCATGGGTACAGAGTTTTTACCAAAGGGGATGACAATGCACTTTTTGGCATTGAGCTTGAGGCCATGGCTTTGACACCAGGCATCTGTCTCAGTGAGGCCCTTTTGTAGGATGTCCACATCGTTAGGAGTTTCGATTATGACTCCTAGTTTGCAGTCATCTGCGAACTTCGTTAGTCAAAGACCTACTGTGTTAGTCTGTACTTCAGAGAAGTAGATACCAAACAGGAGATGGCCCAGGACTGAACTCTGTGGCACTCCACTTGTCACTGGTCTGAAGTCAGATTTGGAGTCTGCTACTTTCACAGTGTGGGTTCTGTCAGTGAGCCAGGTGGCAATGCATCTTGTGACATAGGGATTTATACCTAGTTTAGTGAGTTTATCTATAATTCCAGAGTGGGGGATGGTGTTGAAAGCCTTGCCAAAATCTAGATAGGCTGTGTGAACAACCTTACCCTTGTCTCTGGCTTTGGTGACTGCTTCAAAGATGTCTATCAGGTTTAGGAGACAAGATCTGCCTTTTACAAATCTGAACTGCATGGGATCCAGAGTTTGGAGATTACCAATGTCTTTGTTTATAAGTTCCATGATGATACATTCCATAGCTTTGCAGACAAGACTCGTCAGGCTAATGGGGTTGTAGTTCCCGGGGTCCATGGTGGCTGCCCCCTTGTGGAGTGGGATAACCATTGCTGTGCGCCATTCAGCAGACACAAAGCCTGAGGTGAGGCTATGATTGAACATGGTACTTAGGTGGGGTGCCAGTTCGTTCTATAGTTCATGTAGAATACAGCCTGGGATGTTGTCCGGTCCCATGGATGCTGTGTTCTTGGCTTTGGAGAGCGTGGTTTTTACCTATGCAGCCATGATTACAGGAACTTTGCATTCTTCCAGTATAGAGATGGGCTCTTTAGGGGTGAGAGGGGGGTAAAGTTAGCACTGAACCTATCTGCCAGGATGTTGGCAGTACCAGTTGGGTCTGTATATTTATTGCCATTGTTCTGTAACTCAGAGCAGATCTGAGTGTTGCCATTGAGATTCTTGACATAGCTATAGAATGCTTTGTGGTATTCATTAGAATCAGTGGCGATTTTGTTTTCATAACTAGCTTTGGAGGATTTTATCAGAGATTGCAGCTTCTTACTGAGGCTGACGAGGGAGCTCCTCCACTCGTGGGATTTTACTTTCTTTTGCAAGAATTTCTTTCTTCTGTTGTACAGTTTGTTTATGGCAGGGGACCACCAGATTGGCTTCCTTTTTTTGGAGGATAGCGTCTAGGTTCTGTTTGGGATAGCATGATCCATGCACTCATGTAAGTGCTTATAAAGTGCAATTGTGTAGGATTCTGTAGTCGTAACTGTATTGTCCATCTGCATGGGTGTCATAAAGTTCACCACTTCTGTCTTAAGAAGCATGAAGTTGGCTTTGGAGAAATTTTTTACCATGATTTCCTTAATGGGGGGTGCAGGCAGGATGTGGATATCTAGGGTAATTAGCTTATGGTTGGATCAGACCAATGAGGCGTTGACTTCAGGTGTGGAACACCGGTCACTCATATTGGTAATGACTAGATCTAGGATGTTGTTGCCCCTGGTGGGGGTGTGGATAAGTTGATCCAGGGCATTGGAGTTTATGAATTCCAGAAAGCATTGAGTGAAGGAGTTGGTACATGAGTAGTTTTCCCAGTTAATGGTGGGATAGTTGAAATCACCCATTATTAGGGTGTTGGTTGAACCCTAATATTTTCCAGTACATCAAGAAAAGAGGAGTGGGAATCCTGGGGCATGGTGGGTGATCTGTAGCAAGCTACAATTTGGATTGCAGTTTTGCCCAGAGTTAGTTGCACTTGGATAACCTCGGCTGCATTATGCTGAGCAACTAGCCTGGAGGTGTGGATATCCTTAATGAATATGGACACACCTCCGCCTTTGGTGTTCCGGTCCAGGTTACATGGCTGAAAAATGTGGTATGAGTTATAGCCTGGTAGTGCAGGGATGCTCTCTGGAGCATTGAACCAGGTCTCAGTCACTGCACAGATATCAATGTTCTCCATTTTAAGGAGTGCCTCGAGTGAGTGCATTTTGAGGTTTAGACTTCTAGCATTGAGTTGCATCACCCTCAGTTGTTGCTTGCCTGTTCCTGTTATGGTGGTGAATTTGTCATTTGAACCTTGCCTAAAAAAGGCACTATAGGGGCGGCAAGAACCTTAGCCAGTATCCGGAATCCCAGGGGTGACAGGTGCAGGCCATCTCTGACAAAGCATCATGATCTGTCGACCATGTCATCCCAGGCAGACAGATACTGGATCCCTTTAGAATGGCACCAGAAGCTTAGCCAATTGTTGAAGTCAATCATTTTGTCCTTGTACTGCGGCATCATTCTGGGTGATGGCAGAATGCTACTCTGGGCTAGGGTCATACCTGCCTGGGCTACAAGATTGGAGAGCTCTTCCATGTCTCTTTTCATGTAGTCCAGGGAGGTATGTCTCAGGTCGTTCACACCAACATGGACAATGACAGAGTCATATTTGTACTTGTTGTGGAGTGACCTGAGTGCGTGGGTTATGTGGCGGATCCTGGCACCTGACAGGCAGCTGACAGTAACCTTTTCTGTGTTTAGCCTGGTGAGTGGGACATCAGTGTGCCTGACTATAGAGTAGCCTATGACTAGTGTGTTGGGTACATTGTTTTGCCTTATTGGCTGTGGTTGAGTGGCATACTGAGTCTGCGAGCTATGTGTCATTTTGGTTGTGTTGGGGGTGGAGGTTGCTTGTATTTCTGCTTTGGAGATCTCTGTTGCTTGAGCAGATTATTATTGAGAGCCTCCACAAATGTTTTTGTGTTTCTATGTGTGGATTTTGGTGGTGTAGATTTAGTGAGACTATGTAATGAGTGTGGTGTGGTGCAAGTGTTTACCTTCTCCTCTTGACTGTCAAGTTCAGTCTTGATTGGAGAGAGCTTTACCTTCAGTTTGGCTAGATAAGTGCATCTCTCACAGGTTGTAGTGTTGGGTGGTAGGAGGAGAGGGTTGTCTGTGTACATGAGGTAATTTCTACATTGCCCCAAGATGCCCAGATTCATCACATAGGCAGGAGAGAACACTGGGAGCTGACCCTTGGACATGCCTGAATAAAAAAACTATTTTCCTCTAGATAAGTGAAGAAAGTGAGCACAAGAGCTGTTTTTCTCTAAGCAAGTGAGGAAAGTAAGTACCAACACTGTTTTCCTCTAGGTAATGAGGAAGGTTGAGTGCTGTAGTAATTAGTAGGTTATTTAGTGCTTACAAGTTCTAAACAAGTGCTGATCACGAATAAGCAAATTCAATTGCTAAAAGTAAGAATCTGTATCTGGACTAAACTAGTTACAGGAAAGGGGGGAAACAAGTGCAAATGTGGGCTTTTAAATCAGAAAGTTGAGAGAGATGGAAAAACTGCCCAAACGGCCAGTAACTACAATTTCTGAGCCAGAACCACTCCTTATGTGGTAGATAGGTTACCTAGTGCTTACCACGCCCACTGATAAGCTATAAGGCTTCCCTCCAACACAGGAAGCTTGGGGTGGGCTCAGAAGCTTACATGCAGTCCTGGATACAGTAAATCTGTATCTGGACTACACTAGTTACAGGAAAGGTAGCTAAAACAGCAGTTAAAACAATTCAAATGCAGTGCAAGCTAGCACACTTGAGTATGTAGCAATGTTAGACCAAACAGTTTAATAAATGCAATTAAATTAAAAATGACTAAACACAATGCAGAAGGAGTCTGTTAGGTAGAATGAGGTAAAGAGATGGGACTGGGGGGAGTGTCCCAGATCAAATCTACAGTGGGGGCAGGCAACTGCAAAAACCTCCAAATTTAAACAACAACACAAGAATATGGAGGGCGGATATGGGAAAACCAACACCTTCAGTAGAGATCTGAAAAACTATACAGTGAAGCAAAAATAACAGTGCACAACTCTGAAGTCAGCCAACAATGATATAAAATTAGTCAAACAATAATTACCAGTACACAACTCTGAAGTGCCAGAAAAATATACTCAGCTCTGTATATCTCCAGATAGTTTGAAGAGCACTCTTTCAGGACACAGGAAGGCTCCAGCCATGATATGCAGACTTTTTTGCTAAGAAGGTCTAATTTTATGCAAGTAATCCTTGAGATGGTCAGATAACACACAGGATGCAAAAACAGTTATACCAACTTAAGACAGAGAAATAGGGGGAGGGGGGAAAAACACCTTCAGCAGAGATCTGAAAAACTATACAGTGAAGCAAAAATAACAGTGCACAACTCTGAAGTCAGCCCGCAATGATATAAAATTAGTCAAACAACAATTACCAGTACACAACTCTGAAGTGCCAGAAAAATCTACTCAGCTCTGTATATCTCCAGATAGTTTGAAGAGCACTCTTTCAGGACACAGGAAGGCTCCAGCAATGATATGCAGGATCCTTCTTCCTTCTTTCTTTAAAACAGAAATACATCAACATGAAACTGCCTTGTCAGGAAGATAGCTTGATAGGGGAGTTTGAAAATCAAGGGAATCATTGAAAGAAGGGTGTTGGAATCAACGATCTAAAAGCAAGTATCCTTTACCAAACATTAGTAATTACAGGACCCTTATTCAGACATATCTGCCCTTAGTACCTCTGGTTTTTGAATACAAGGAAATGGAGAAAAGTCTTTTGCTTCCAAATCTTTTCCTGCATTAGCACAACGGTCCCAGATAAGAATTATGGTAACTTTTATTACAGTTTGACTGTATAGTCTGATTTTATTACAATTTAGTTAAATATATCGGCAACTGTATCAGGATGTGTTTACTGAAAAGAGAACATTTTACATTGTTCTAGCCTGTATTGCAACTATTCAAGTTAAGACATACATACAATTATTGGTTTATCATAGGTGATTCCTAAGAATGGTGCCTATGCTAACTGCTGTGGTCTCAAGTCACTAGGTTTATCTTTTTGCATCTGGTTGCATGTGGTCTGGAAACGAATGCCACTCAATTTGCCCAGCCTTTTTTGGTGATTTATTGCAATGGCAGATGTTGTTGATGTGTGTCATGTGTGTCATAACTTGTTTGCTTGGTAGGGTTTTTTTTTTTTTGCACTGGCTATCAGTGATGCTGGATCTAAGCCAAAATGATTGTGAAGGACTATTTAGAACATACAGAATGGAGGCATCATTGTCTCAGTCACTGAAATTGTGGACATGTAACCAAATGACCATCCTAATAAGCTAAAGGTTATGCAAGTGGTTATCTATAAAAGGAAGTCAGGAACCACAGAAGAAAGGCCTATCAAATAGGAAAACTGACCAATAATGTCTGTTCAGGGTTGGACTTAAAAGTTAAACTCACATTTTAAGACAAATCTAAATCTAATGTACTTATATTAAATATACCAAGACAGTAGTTTAATGCTGAAGTTAATGCCATGCTAATGTTAATTTTATAAAATGTGCTTTTTTACCCCAGAGCTCCAAAATAAGGGAGCAACAATGTGCCTTATTGAAATATTAAAAGGACTCTCAATTAAGAATTACTACATTCTAAATATTGCTCCTTTCATGGACTTGGATAAGTGATTAGCATGGATTTATCAGTAGCCTGTTAAAACTTATACAAGAGAGAGTCAATTATCTGAAGATCGATTATCCGAAATGTCAATTATCCGAACCAGTCTTCCAAAGTTTTCGGGTAGGAAAAATCATAAAGTCTGAATATATAAACATTATACGTCTTTACTTGAGCATGTTTTTTGAGCATATAGCCAGCTTATGTGTGAAAAATATTCTTTATCATCCACTGGATTTGCTGAATGGTTGAAAAGTGTATTCCTATGAGCAGAAAAAACAAGATTTTAGAAGGGTTTTATCCAGTTCAATTATATATTTATTATCCAAACAGTTTGATTATCCAAGCTACCCTAGGTCCCAGTTAGTTCAGATAATTGACTCTCTACTGTTTGTATGATGTGACCAGAATAAGGAAACAAAGTACTATTATTAAACAAAATAACCACTGAGTTGCAAGAAATGTTGCAGTAATTTTTTTTGCTAAATGATTTTTATTTTTTTTGTTTGTAGACAAATTATGATACAGTAAATTTAAATTATAATTCAAAATAAAAGAAAATAGTTAATAACAATAACAATATGTACAATATTTACATGTGGTCCAATGAAAAGGATTAACCAATAAAGTTATAAAGAGGAATAATCCCATAGAACTAGTATAACCTTTGCTGGCATATATTCACATAAGTCCATCTTAGTTTATGACATTTCAATTTCATGTAGAAGAAATTCTATCCTTTTGTAATGTGTCTATAAGTATTAAGATTTTATTCCAAGGATTGTCTGTCCAACGTCTGGGAAAAATTCTTTCTTCTTTGACTTTTATTTCTTTTTGTGCAGATTCCTTTAATAGAGATATGAAGTCTTCATAACTTGGAGAGACACTGGATTTCCATTTTCTTGTTATACATTTTCTGGCTACAGCCAGAATAGACCATAAAAGACATTGATCATTTTTACTCATAGTTACTGAGTCATCTACATTCAAAAAAATTAAAGATTTTGTTAGAACAAATTTATCATTATAAATGGCTTGAAGAAATCTATTAATATCTTCCCAGAATTTTTTAATGCAATCGTAAAATATATGTATCCAATCTGCCTCACAGTTTAAAGTACATCTCCAGCATGTGGGCTTTTGGGTAGGGTCAAATTTGGCTATTTTATATGGTGTATAAAAGGCTCTATGTAAAAATTTCCATGTGAAGATTTTCCACATCTGAAAGTTTGATGTTAGCTTAACTGACAACAAAAGGTCATTCATACCTTCAGATGATAGATTTATTGTCAAGCCCTTTGTTAAAATGTTCACAACATTTTGACCTATTTTGGTTTTATACACTAATAAAATTTTGTATAATTTAGATATAGAAATTAGCTTATTATGATTTCCATAAATCAATTCTTGCATATATTTTATGAACTTGGGTATAGTATTAAAGTTTGAATCATTAATAATTCTACATAAATCACTTGCATATTGTAGTATTTTATGAAGTTCTGTTCTGTCTATTTCAAATATACTAAACTCATTTATTACTTGTTGGGTGGTTAAAGTACTGTGATTATTTAAGCATTGAAACCAGTAAATAAAGTTTTTGGATTCCCAATTAATGAGTATTTTTTCTTGGATTTTTTCTTTAAAATTCTTTGATGTTTTAAATGGTATTAAGAGTTCGAACCATAATTTTATGTCTGGATTTGTAATTATAAATTTTCTAAATAGATTATAAATATTATTCAGATATGATAAATTAGTGGGCTTTGTTGTTTTATTTTGTAAGCTATTACATAGTACATGCCAAAATATGTTATTATAATTCTCCAAATCCATATTTTTTAGTATTTTGTTTTCATTTAAGAAGAAAGTTAAATGTAATTTTTTTCCATGCGGATGAATAATTTGGATTTACCTAATTTAGTATAAGTTTAATGATGGAAGCTTTAATATACGTTTCTATGTCTGGAAATTTAATTCCTTCCAAGTCCCAGGGTCTAATATGATGTGAGAAAGCAATTCTATTCTTTTTTGGATACCAAAGAAAATCCATTAAAAGTTTCTGTATTGTCTTTATAATTTTTTTATCTGGTAAAATAGGGATTGCTAATGCTATATAGTTTATTTGTGGTAGTAATATCATTTTTATTAACTGTAACCTATCTTCCAAGTTTAACATTAATTTATTCCAGCTATTAACTTGTTTTTGAATTAAATTTTGGATTTTATTATAATTTAAGGTCATGGTAGTATCTATGTTCTCAGATATAAGAATTCCTAGATATTCTAGTGAAGGAACCTTTTCTCCAATTATTTGATATTTATTCAAATGCAAGTCATCTATTTTATTTAGAAGTATATGTTTTGATTTGGATTTATTGAAACAAAGACCTGAAATGAAAAAAAAATCTTCTACCTGTTTCTCTAATTCTTGCATGGACTCTTCTTTCGGTCTTAAAGTCAGCAATATATCATCAGTAAATAACATGATTTTAGAATTAAATTTATTGTAAAAGTTAATTCCTTCTATTTTTAGATCACTTCGTATTTCAGACGCAAATAATTCTATCACCAGGGCAAACAGTATGGGAGACATAGGGCAACCTTGCTTAGAGCCTTTAGTTATTTTAAAAGCTTCTGAGGTAAATGGGCCTAATTTTACATAAGCCAGGTTATCTTTATATATATTCTTTATTAAATTTATAAAGTTTAATGGGAATTCAAAAAGTTCCAAAATTTTAAATAGATACTTCCAGTTTACCGAATCAAATGCTTTCTCTATATCTAATGTGATTATAAGAGCTTCTGAATTGTCTCTGTTCAAAGCTTCTATAATAGTTAAAATTCTTTGAATATTGTCATATGTGTGTCTTCCAAATATAAAGCCTGTTTGGCCTTCATTTATGACTTTGGTCAGGGATTTCTTAATTCTATTTGCTAAGATAGACATAAAGATTTTATAATCATTATTAAGCAGAAAGATAGGTCTATATGAGCTACATTGGGATGGATCGCTTTTATCTTTTTTATAGGGGTAACTAGTGAATATTTCCAGGATGGTGGAGTAATCATTTGAGTTTGAATATCATTTAGCATGTTATGAAGTAGAGAAATTGCTGAATTTGGAAGAATTTTATATAATTCCATTATTATTCCATCCATTCCTGGTGATTTGTTGTTTTTACTTACTTTAATTATATCTTTTATTTCTTTTATGGAGATATGCTTGTCCATTTCTACTTTTAATTGGTCAGGTAGTTTTTTTATTAAGGAACTATTAAATTTCAGATCTGAAAATGAAATATTATTATCATTATTTCCATAATGCTTAGCATAATAGAGATTAAAAGCTTCAAGAATATCATTCACATCAGATACCTTTTTTTCCCCTTTTCCTTCATGTATTATATTTATGATGTTATTTTCTAAGTTCTGCTTTTTAATTCTCATTGCTAGATTATGTAAGTGTTTTGGAGAAGTTGAAATTGAAGCAAATTTTAGTTTTTCCAAAGCTAGATTTGTTTTATGAGTGAGGAACTCATTGTATTTTTTATTTAAATTTATAATTTCTTTTTTTTTTCCTGAGAATCTATTACATCATAAGAACTTGTATTTAGTTCTGTTATTCGTTTTTGTATGTTGTGTAATTCAGATTCCCATTCCTTTGTTTTATTTTTAAACCATCCTATAATCTTGCCATACAAAAAAGCCTTAAGTGCATCCCAAGTTATTATATTATTTGTATCGTTAATAGGATTTGTTTCTAAGAAATATTTGATTTCTGAATCTAGCCAAGGTTTAAACTCTTTTAATTTAAGGATGTAAGCTGGTATTCTAGTTATAATGTTTAATCTTTCGAAATCAATTTGTACTTTAAGAATTAAGGCATTATGGCCTGAGAGGGGACATGGAATAATAGAAAATTTTGTTATCCTACTGTTTAAATCAGAGGAGACCAATATTTTATCTATTCTTGTTTTAGTATTAAAGCGATAATCGCTATGTGTATAACTTAATGAGTTAGAATTTTTAAAATTAAATGTATCTATTAGATTTAAACTTTCTAACCATCTCTTTTAATATTTACTTACGGGTGTGAGACCTAACTTTCTTTTATTAGTTGTTTCAGAGTTATCTAGAATACAGTTGACATCTCCCCCCATTATTATCATACCTTTATTTACTTTGTTAATTAATGCTATGTGTTTTTTAACTGTAAACAATCCTATTCCAGGAATCCAGTAAATATTTATTAAAGTCCAAATTCTATTTTGATATTTTATTATTACAATTGATATTAACTCTTCTTTATCTTCGTGTTTGTAAATGATCTGAGGAATAACTACACTTTTTTTCCATAAAATTATAACCCCTCTTGTTTTTTTTTTTTTGTATAGGGAGTGAGAAAGAATTAGATAGTCATTAGGTTTCCATGTGAAATTATCATCTCTTTTAAAATGAGATTCTTGTATAAATATGATTTGTGCTTTTTGTAATTTCAAATATCTTAGAAAATTCAACCTTTTTATAGAATTATTTAAACCATTAATATTTATAGATAATAAAGTTGTGTCTGTCATTTTTATAAGTATTTATTTGTACTTTTGGATTGTTTGTTCTTGAAATTTTGTTTTACCTTGGAAATTAATGTGTTTTGAGTATTAGATTTATCCTTTCTTTTAGAAGTTATTTTGAAATGAATATATTTATTTCTATTTATGCTTAAAAAAAGTTTCAAATTGGACCACTGAAAAATGAAAAAGCTGAAAAACATTGCGTTAACATATTTTGAATAAACAATTAATGATTTTACCATTCTAAATCCCAAACATGAAGTGTCTAGCACTTCAAATCTGTTTGGACTTAAAAGTTCAAACAGATTTACCCTCAATAATAATAGTTGCATTAATGAGGAAATGTTACTTTAAATTGAGCTCCTCAAAAAAAAAAAAAAAAAGAAAACTAAAACCAGAGAACAAGATGCACTTATTATGTAAATAACATATATGCCTAGTCTGTGAAGTTTTGTTCATTACTAATTAGATTCTAAAATGAGATATTATTTCAAATTGCAAACAATTTTAAATAAGACATTTGTTAATTACTTTAACAATATATTAGATGTTCATTTTTCATTAATATTATGAAATTTTTGCAAATTACCAATTGTAGATAATATATTAGCAAATGTCAGATCATTAATGTTCATTAGTGATATTTAACATTGTTATTAATAATAAAAAGAAGTAGAGTGAGTATGATAGTTAGATACTGTTTAAAATAAAAGGGATTTTTTACATATTTTTAGATCTATATAAGGTATTACATCAGCATAGTGAAGTTAATTGACATATAGCTAACCACTTATCAAAACCAATTAAAGTACTTACAGACAATAATATTCATTTATAAGATTTAATATAATAACAGTTAGAATTAAAGCAATATTTATAGTGCTTTACATTAAAGCATTTTCTCATTCTTCAGTTAATGTCAGTTTTATAACTCTGATAATTCCACAATCTAAAATTAATAAAATGTGTAAAAGATTTCACTCCTAAATTACTTATATGTGATCTTTTGTAGTTCTGTTATTAGTAAGTTATTATTCATAAGATTTTCTCTATTAAGTTCAAGTTAAAAATCACACATATCAGAAATTGTCTTCTGCTTATCGACACAACAGTATTTGAATGATTCACTATCTTTCTTGTTATAATAGCGCTGTCTTCAAAGCAGATCTAGCGCTATACTTGCATGAGATATTAGCTGAGATTATTAATAAACCATAAAATTTTTTTAATAAAATACGAAAGAATATTTATGAAGCGTGAAAATAATTGAAGCAAACGCTTCCTTTACTGTAACCAAAACAGCGGTGTTAAGGAAAGAACTCTGCGATAGTGCATGTTTACACGCCATCTTGTGATCAGTAACTTAAATTGCATCTAAACACGCTAGGATATATCTCGTGCTTATGAATATGAACGGTGAACAACTTTTCAGACAAAAAAAAACTGAAAAGGCCAAGCAGTAGGCTCATGAATACTGTCCACCCTCAGATAATACATTAATGTTCTAGATGCTTCCCAAAATGTTCACGAGTGGTTCCGTTTTATAATATTTTCATTAATATACTTTACATTAATTCAAATTAACAAATTGTACATGTGTACCTCTAAGCTACATAAAAGCATTCACCAAGAACAACAATATTTATTCAGGCAATGATAGTGCACTATTTTAGTAACTAAACACTTGTATAGGGAAGAAACAGCAGTGTTAAAGAGGAAAACTCTGCAATAGTGTGTATTTACACGTCATCTTCTGGCCAGTAACTTAAATTACATCTATGTACAGTTAAATATATTGTGTGCTGTGTATGAAGCGGTGAACAACTTTTTAGATAAGGAAACTAAAAATAACTGAGCAGAAGGCTCGTGGATGGTTTTTTTTTTTACTTTCAAATAATACAATATTATACTGAATACATCTAAAATGTTCATGAGTGATTCTATTGTATAACATTTTTATCACAATACTCTACATCAAATTAAATCAATGAATTTTGAATGTGCACTTTTGAAATAAATTATTATTTTGCACTGTTCTAGTAACCAAATACTTGTATAGAGAAGAAACAGCAGTGTTAAAGAGGAAGACTCTGCAATAGTGTGTATTTACACGCCATCTTCTGGTCAGTAACTTAAATTACATCTATGTACAGTTAAATATATCATGTGCTATGTATGAAGTGGTGAGCAACTTTTTAGATAAGGAAACTAAAAATAACTGAGCAGAAGGCTCGTGGATGTTTTTTTACTTTCAAATAATACAGTAATATACTGAATACATCTAAAATGTTCATGAGTGATTCTATTGTATAACATTTTTATCACAATACTCTACATCAAATTAAATTAATGAATTTTGAATATGCACTTTTAAATAAATTATTATTTTGCACTGTTCTAGTAACCAAATACTTGTACAGAAAAGAAACAGCAGTGTTAAAGAGGAAAACTCTGCAATAGTGTGTATTTACACGCCATCTTCTGGCCAGTAACTTAAATTACATCTATGTACAGTTGTATCTCATGCTATGTATGAAGTGGTGAACAACTTTTTAGATAAGGAAACTCAACATAACTGAGCAGAAGGCTCGTGGATGTTTTTTTTTTTTTTACTTTCAAATAATACAGTAATATACTGAATACATTTAAAGTGTTCATGAGTGATTCTATTGTATAACATTTTTATCACAGTACTCTACATCAAATTAGATCAATGAATTTTGAATGTGCACTTTTAAATAACATAAATGTGATTACTAAAAATGATAATATTTATTCAGGCATTGAAAGTGCCTTAATTTATCAACTAAGTAGTTGTATAGAGAAAACCATTTAAAAGAGCAGTTTATATTAAAAGCTTAGTGACAAAATAAAAAGAATGTCTAGTAAACTTCATTGGTTATTGTTTTCAAGTATTTAGAGAATAAATATGTACTTCAGGGCTTTAGTAAGTTATTAATTAGTACTAAAATGTAAGTATTATATTAAACTAAACAACTAAGGAAGAAAAGAAAAAGAAAAAAAAAACTGCTTTATACTAGTGTATTAAGGAGTTTAGTTTTAATATATTATAATCATACCTTAGTTGATACTTTGAGAGAAATAGTATCATCAGAGTTCTTTTTGTCAGTCTTTTGTTTCTTTTTTTCTCTTGCCTCTGACCAGATATTTTTTCCTGGAGCTCTTTTTAAAGAAGATGAATTTAACCAGTCCATTTCTTCAGGTAGTGGAATTATGTTATTATTCTTTATGAAAGATGTGGCTTCCTCTATGCTGTTGAATGTTCTCATGTCGTTGTTATATTGGATTCTTATTTTGGCTGGATAAGAGAGCTGCGCTTTGATTTTATGTTGTTTTAAAAGTTTTACTAATGGCCATGTTTTCTTCCTTATATCCAGAACTCTTGTTGAATAATCATTATCAAATCTTAATAATGACTGTTTATACATAACAGGACTTTTCCTCCATGCAGATCTCAGTATAAGCTCTTTGCCCATAAAAGAAAGAAATTTAACTACTATGGATCTTGGAGCTGGTTTAGAAGAAATAGAAAGTGTATTACCGATAGCTCTGTGTGCCCTTTCTATCCCATAAGATAAGCCTTCTTTTAGTCCAAGAACTTCAGGAAACCAAGAGTTCAAGAATGAGATAATGTCATCACCTTCGGATTTCTCTGGAAGACCAAAAATCCTTATGTTTGTCCTTCTTTCTCTATTCTCTATATCATCAACTTTATTTATTAATCAAGTGTTCTGCTGTAGCAGAAATTGAGTATGTAGTTCACTTTCTTTTAACCTCCCATCAACATCACTTAAGGAAGTCAAAATGTCTGATATTTTTATTTGTTGCTGTTGTAAGATTTCTTTAAAAACTTCTGTTTGTTTTTGGCAGTTATCCTTAAGACTTTCTAGATTTTCAGTAAATCTGTCCATTTTTAGCGATAAGTCCAGCAAAGTAGCAGATATCTGTTGCATCTCTTTTTTTATAATAGAGTCTGAGTGTGAATTCTTGGAGTTACTCATCTTCAAACAGTTTGAAATATCCTCTGTAGTATTTGACAGGAAAATTTTAGAATTTTTTTCTTCAAAATTGGTAGCTTTGTTATAAATTACTTCATCTTCAATATTTACCCAAATTTTTTTAAATATATTTAGATTTTCCTGTATTTTCTAGTATGAGTATGAAGAGCTCAAAATCAAGCTGCTCTCAGTTAGCCATTAGGCTCCGCCCCCCCCAAATGTTGCAGTAATTTTGACATTAGAAATGTTTGAAGCAATTTTTGCACGTTTGTGTCTTGAGTGTTAATGAATGAAACGTAGGTGTGCATGTAGGTTAATTGGTTTTATTAACCCTTCTGCAAGAATTTATATATATAATTAAAATCCTCTATGAGAATACTCAAACAACACTTTATATCAATAAAACAAGTTCAGATCCAATAAGCATCACATATGGGGCTAGGCAAGGTTGCCCATTGTCTCCATATCTTTTTAATTTATATGTAGAATCTCTCTTTTTACTCATAAAGTGAAAAACATATCATTATATCCCAGAATAATTTCATAATAAAACAGTTTAACATGATTTAAACCTATACTTTTTACTCCCTAAGACAGACTTGGAAAAAATTTTAGGATCCATTAACAGATTTTCAAAATTTTCTAACTACAAAATTAATCCTATAAAATCTTCCGTATTCCCCTTAAATTCATTGTGTAAGCTTGGCCCTTACTTTCTTAATTCAGAAATAAAAATAAAAGATTCCATAAAATATCTGGGAATATCCTTTCATCTAGACCAAAAACAGTTCCTCCAAAACATTCTTCTAAATATATGGGTGGAAACTGAACAAGATGAACAAAGGTAGAGAACATTAAAACTACCCTTTATCTGAAATGTGTCAATTATTAAAATGAATATTCTCTCAAGAATATTATTTCAGCCTAAAACAACAAATGTGATTATACAAAATCATCTCTTCAAGAAACTAAATGCAATTCTAGCAAAATGTATATGGCACCCAAATTAGTTAGAATTAGCTATCAAAAATGTATCCATCCTAAGGGTAATGGAGGGTTGGGCTTACTGGACATTAAACTATACTACAATGTAATAATTATGGATAGAGTTATAGAAATATCAGAATTCAACCCAAAAGAGAAATATTGGGCTCTGGCATGTATTAAAATGTGGTATGACTATATTAAGAGCTGTAAAATTAACCCTAAAACTCTACCACATCTTAATAAAGAGAGTATTAAAAAGCTCAAAATTAAGACATACTTAAAGTGTAAAATAGTGAGACTACAAAAACTAATTGAAACCTTAAACCTAACAAAATCATTTAATACATAAGTGAGACTACAAAAACTAATCGAAACCTTAAACCTAACAAAATCATTTAATACATTACAATCAATTCATTTGAATCCAAACATTAGATTAAATAATGAGATGATAAACTTGAATAATTTCCCTCTCATTAAAAGGAAATACTTATGGGATCTATATGAATACCGAGACAGATCTTTGGAAGACTTAAGGAAAGCTTTCACTGTCCCTAAAAGATACATTCTAACCTTAATGCAAATCAGAGAGTTAACTACCTCTATAATGGGTGGCCCTTAAATAAATGAAAATAATGTTAATGCTTTTAGAACACTATGGAATTTATTAAAACAGAAGAAAAAATATATATATCAGGTTCATACAGAATGATAGTATCCCTTAAATACCAATCATCTATCCTCTTCTCTAATTACTGCAAAAAACAAAATAAGAAAATTACTGATGAGTAAAAAACGCAAGCTATTAAACTCTACAAAACCAATTCCCTTTAAAAAACTCCTATACAGCCAGTTAATGATCACAAATAGTGCATATTTTACACCAGTAATAATAAATAATTTCAATGGCAAAGTTTCTCCAACCTGTCCCTTTTGCCAGTCCCAGAAATCAGATCTAATTAACTTCTTCTGGAGCTGTAAACAAGCCTATAAATTGTGGTGTTCATTGAGAGTCAGACTAGAGAAGATGGGCTATGAAATGTCAACATTATCATGGGAATTTGCAATATTACATATCACATCTCAGAAACTAGCAAAACAAAAACTGCATGTATTAATTATTATCTTCTCACTAATAAAATTGTATATTACTCAGAATTGGTTGGACAGGTTTCAGATGTCATAGGAGGGCTTTAGGCAAATGGCAATCAAACATAGATTAGCACATGAACTGATAATTAACTCAAGCAAATATCCATACTTTCTGCAAAAAGGCAAGTGGCATTTTATTCTCTTCTTTTTTTTTTCTAGTAGAAATTCATATTTGTATTGACTAGTAAATGAAAGAAGGCAGGATGAAAGTTAAATCTCATTCAGTAATATAGGTTCATAGGTAGGTACTAGGCTATCAGCCCTATGGCCTATGTAAGTCTAGCCAACAAAGTTCCTGACATTTGCCACCTGGGGATGCTAGTTACCTGTGCCCCTGTCTAGCAGGGCCACTGAAGTGATTCCTGGGGTGAATTTCCTATTTCCCATCCACTAATTAAAATTTTTCTTGAACAGTGCTAGTGAAGAACTCTGCTTGACATAGATAGGTAGCTTGTTCCAGAGTATGAGAAAAGTCTCTGGGACAGGAATCTATCCCTCCAGCATGTTCTGTTAATTGTGATGATGAGGTTTAGGTCTGTAAAGCATGTGGCTCTGTGGGATTGGGACTTCTTTAGGTGTATCATGTCCAACAGCTGAGGGTTTGACATAGCTTTGTATATTAGGCAGAGATCACTTTGTAGTAGGTGATATGCAACGGAGTAAAGCTGGAGTTTTTTGAGGTGGTCAGAGTAGGGTAACTGTTTGAGTCCCATAATCCTCTTTTGAGGTATTTTTGTAGCCTTTCCAGCTGTTGCAGATGCCTAGTAAGGTACATTCCAAATGGGGCTTTGTACTCTATAATGGGTCTGATGAGAGCCAAGTAGAGGGGGACAATGATTTCCGTTTTCCTGGATGTGAACAATTTCATGATAAGGTGTGCCATGTAGAAGGATTTCCTGACTACTGTGGTGATGTGATTATCAAAGGAGAGGCTACTGTCCACTAGAGTCCCGAGGTCTCTTATCATGCCTTCAGTATTAAGTGGGCTGCTGCCTATGTGGTAGTCCATTAGTACAGGGTTTTTATCAAAGGGGATGACAATGCACTTTTTGGTGTTGAGCTTGAGGCTATGGCTCTGACACCAGGCATCAGACTCAGTGAGGCTCTTTTGCAGGATGTCCACGTTGTGTGGGGATTCAGCTATGGCACCCAATTTGCAGTCATCTGCAAACTTTGTCAGCCAGAGGTCCTCTGTGTTGGCCTGTACTTCGGAGAAGTAGATCCCAAACAGGAGGGGACCCAAGACTGAACCCTGTGGTACTCCACTTGTCACAGGTTTGGAGTAAGATTTGAAGTCCACAATTTTTACAGTGTGGGTTCTGTCAGTGAGCCAGTTGGAGACCCATCTTGTAATGTATGGGTTTATACCTAGCTTGGTGAATTTATCTATGATATCAGAATGGGGGATGGTGTTGAAAGCCTTGGTGAGGTTGAAATAGGCTGTGTGGACTGGCTTACCCTCATCCACAGCTTTGGTGACTGTTTCAAAGAAGTCAATCAGGTTCAGGAGACATGATCTGCCCTTCACAAAACTGAATTGAGTGGGGTCCAGAGTTGTGAGGTTATCAATATCCTTGTTTGTGAATTCCATTAATACGCTCCATGGCCTTGTAGACAAGGCTTGTCAGGCTAATAGGGAGATAGTTCCTGGGGTCCTTGGTGGCTCCCCCTTTGTGGAGTGATACAATTGTTGCTGTGTGCTATTCAATGGTTACAAAGCCTATTGATAGGTTATGACTGAACATGGTGCTTAGGTGGGGGGGGGGGCTAGTTCATTTTGAAGTTCATATAGAACGCAGCCAGATATATTGTCCGGTCCCATGGATGTTGTGTTCTTGACTTTTCAGTAGCACAATTTTCACCTGTTCAGTTGTGATTGCAGGGACACTGCATTCTTCTAGTATGCATATGGTCCCTTTAGGAGGTGAGTGGGGTTAAAGTTGCCACTGAACCTATTGGCCAGGATGTTGGTGATGTCAGCTGGTTCCATGAATTTTGTGCCATTGTGCTGTAACTCAGAGCAGATCTGGGTGTTGCCATTAAGATTCTTGACATAGCTGTAGAATGCTTTGTGGTTATCCTTAGAGTCAGTGACAATATTGTTTTCATAGTTAGCTTTGGAGGATTTTATGAGGGATCTCAGCTTCTTGATGAGGCTGACCAGGGAGCTCCTCCACTCATGGGATTTTACTCTCTTTTGCAACAGTTTCTTCCTTCTGTTATAGAGTTTGTTTATAGCAGGGGACCACCAGATTGGTTTCCTTTTTTCAGAAGAATGCATCTTGGTTCTATTAGGGATAGCATGATCCATGCACCCATGTAGGTGCTTATAGAGTGTGTTTGTATAAGATTTGGCAGTGGTGTCTGTATTGTCCATCTGTATGGGTGTTGTGAAATTGGCAACTTCTGCCTTAAGAATCACGAAGTTGGGTTTGGAGACATTTTTTTACAGTGGTTTCCTTAGTGGGGGGTGGGGGCAGGATGTGAATATCTAGGGTGTATAGTTTATGGTTGGATCTGACCAACAAGGAGTTGACATCAGGTGTGGAGCACTTGACAGTCATGTTGGTACTTACTAGGTCTAGGATATTATTGTCCCTGGTAAGGCTGTGGACAAGGTGATCCAGGGCATTGGAGTTTATGAATTCTAGGAAGTGTTGAGGAAAAGAGTTGGTACAAGAGTAGTTTCTCAGTTAATGGTGGGTATTTGAAATCTATCAATATTAGGGTGTTGGATTGGACCCTGATATTCTCTATTATATCAACAAAAGAGGAGTGGGAATCCTGGGGCATGGTGGGAGATCTATAGCAAGCTACAATATGGATTGCAGTTTTACCCAGAGTGAGTTGCACTTGGATAATTTCGGATGAATTATGTTGGGCAACTAGCCTAGAGGTGTGGTTGTCCTTAATGAATATGGACACACCTCAGCCCTTGGTGTTTCAGTCCTGGTTTGATGGCTGAAAGGTATGGTATTAGTATACTCCGTGGGTTTCCTCCAGGCGCTCCGGTTTCCTCCCACATCCCAAAGACATGCTGTAGTTGGATTGGACACTCTAAAATGGCCCTAGACATGAGTGCATGCATGTGTGTGCCTTCTGTGGAAGGTTGGGCATCGAGCTAGCAACTCAACACTGTAAAACTCCACTGCCAATCATGAGCAGGCAGGTGATCGGCTGTGGTGAGCCCTAACCAGGAAAAGCCTAAAGAAGAAGAAAAAAATGCAGGGGTGCTCTCTGGAGCCTTGAACTAGGTTTCAGTCACTGCACAGATATCAATATTCTCCATTTTAAGGAGTGCCTTAAGTGAGTGCATTTTGAGGTTTAGACTTCTAGCATTGAGTAGCATTACCCTCAGTTTTTGCTTGCCTGTATCAGTTACGGTGGAGATTTTGTTTTTTGAGCTTTGCCTAAAAAAGGTAATATAGGGGCGTCAAGAGCCTTGGCCAGTATCCACAATCCCAAGGGGGACTGATGCAGGCCATCTCTGGAAAAGCATTGTAGCCTTTCGACCATGTCATCCCAGGCAGACAAATACTTGATCCCCTTTAAATGACAGCAGAAGCTTAGCCAATTGTTGAAGTCAATCATTTTGTACTGCGGTATCATTCTGGGTGAAGGTAGGATGCTACTAAGGGCTAAGGTCATACCTGCCTGGGTTACAAGATCAGAGAGCTCCTTCATGTCTCTTTTCATGTAATCTAGGGAGGTAAGTCTCAGGTCATTCACATTAACATGGGCAATGACGGAGTCATATTTGTATTTGTTGTGGAGTGACCTGAGTGTGTGGGTTATGTGGCGGATCCTGGCACCTGACAGGCAGCTATCATTAACCTTCTCCTTGTCTGTTCTGATGAGTGGAACATCAGTGTGCCTGATTATAGCTCCATCTATGAACAATGTGTTATGTACATAGTTTTGCCTTATGGGCAGTGGCTGAGTGGCACACTGAGTCTGTGTGTTATGTGTCCTTTGGGTTGTGGTAAGGGTTGGAGGTTGCTTGCGTTTCTGCTTTGGAGGTCTCTGTTGTTTGGTTAGATTCTTACTGAGAGCATCTGAGAATGATTTTGTGTATCTATGTGTGGGTCTAGGTGGTGTAGATGTACTGGGACTATGTGGTGTGTGAGGTGTTGAGTAGGTGTTTGCCTACTCCTCTTGAGTCTTGGGTTGAGAGAGCTTTGTCTCCAGTTTGGCTAGATAAATGCATCTCTCACAGGTGGTAGTGTTGGGGGGCAGGAGGAGAGGGTTGTCAGTGTACATGAGGCATTTGCTACATTGCCCCAAAATACCCAGATTCATCAGGTAGACAGGAGAGAACACCGGGAACTGTCCCTTGGACATGCTTGGGTAGTCACTTTTTTCTCTAGACAGTGAGGGTAGTAAGTAGTTGGGCTTGTTTCCTCAAGGTAACTTTGAGTAAAACGAACTGTTGGCTACAAGGTAATGAGAAAGTTTTAGTGCTTCAGAGATTTGTGGCTTATATAGTGCTATCAGCTGTTCTGAACCAGTGCTGAACACAAAAAAAAAAAAAGATTCAAGTGCTAGAAATAAGAAACTGGCTAGTTCTAAGGGAAAAACTGAAGAGAAGAATGTAAGGTGCCGGGAATAGTTTAATCTCAACTAAGCGGAGCTGTGCGATGTGCAAACTCACGCAAACCCACGCAAACACCGTTTTTTTAACTCAGAAGCTTGAAAGGGATAGGAATTATTCCAAAATGGTCAATAAGGTAAATTTCAGAGCTGGAGACCACTCCTCTTGCGGCAGATAAGCTGCTCTAATGCTTACCACTCCCACTGCTAAGTCAAAAGACTTCCTACTGGCACAACAAGGTCTGGACCACTCAGAAACACAAACTAAAGTCCTGAAACCAGCAGATCTGGGATCCAGACTATTCTAGTATAGGAAAGGGTGGGAAACGAGCAGTACAGATAGTATTTTTTTTTAATTTAAGCAAAAAAAAGCACTTAAAATAGTATAAATGCACAGAAAAGGCTGTCACACTTGAGTGTGATGTCTACAGATATAAATTCAATTACATTTTAAATTTTAAACTGTAGTAACAAGTGCACACACATAAAATGATAGCACTTATTGTACATAGTGCACATATGTTAGTCTGTGTGTTCTCATTTGTTTCTATTATTCTTGTCTTATGATGTAGCAAATGTGATCAATCATTGTAATAGCATCGATGTTAAAATGTTTTGTTTTGGTTGTATTAATTTATGAATGAAAATGGGAAAAATAAATAAATAGGTATTGGAAAAAACAATGGAACTCTGGAATGGGGTGATGTGACATTGCATTGCTATGGTAGCTATGGGAACTCTGGAACGGGGTGATGTGACATTGCATTGCTATGGTAGCTATGGGAAATATTTGTGGGAGCAGTATCTGTATTTCTAAAATGTTTCAGACTGTTGGTGTAGCTGTCTATCCAAGGGCTTTGGCATACCTCCAGAGATGAGCCATAGGATATGAAGGGGATTACTCTACCCTGCAAGTGAGCATGTGAGATAATAACATCGATGGAACAGATATGAGGTGAGGGGAACACACTGAATAAGGGGAGTGAAGGTCAGCAGTGGAGTTATATAAAAGGCATTTTCTAGGAAAGGAGTTGAACCTAGTACCAAGCAGGAAGGTATTTTGGATTTTAATGCAGTGCTGAATAAGGGGAAAAATAAGACTGAGTTTTTGAATCTATAGACCAAACTGTGATACACTGTGAGTGTTTTAATTGTTCTGAAGATGATAAAGGGCGCGATGAAGTGTAGCAGGTTGTGTGCAATTTTAACAAGCAGTATGTAAGTGTAGAGATTCTTCTGGAAAAATAAGTCTCACAAGGTGTGTACAAGGAAGGGCTTATCTTTACTTGCTCAGCCAAGTTTCTTCTTCTTTTGTTCCCACTAGCTAGGATGCTCATTAATATGTTTGCCCATATCCATTTGCTTCCTTCAATCTCTAACAAAATTTACAAGATGACTGTTCTGTATATCACTTTTGGTCCAGAGACTGCACAACTTTCATAAGAATAAATTGTGTTTTCAGCTCCTTACTCTTTCTCAATATGAAGAAATTAAATTAATGGAGGAATGGGGGTGTAAGGGTATTTTTCCTGTTGCAAAATATATATATATATATATATATATATATATATATATATATATATATATATATATATATCATGTTCTTTTGGAATACTTCTAATACAGTGGTTTAGGTATTGCAAGTAGATATCTTCTTGCTTTGAGGGCTGAGCACATGCATTTTGAGAATTTGGGGTTGAATTAAATTAATGGAGGAATGGGGGTGTAAGGGTATTTTTCCTGTTGCAAAAAAAATATATATATATATATATATATATATATATATATATATATATATCATGTTCTCTAATACAGTGGTTTAGGTATTGCAAGTAGATATCTTCTTGCTTTGAGGGCTGAGCACATGCATTTTGAGAATTTGGGGTGGGGTTGAGGAGGCATAGAAGGAACATGTAGTAGTTGTAGAACACGAGTATAGCAGGTCTGCTGGATGTTTGGATTGTAAGAAATGTAAAAAAGTGAAATTTACCTATTTAGAAAAGGTAAGCACAGCTGATCATTTTTGATTAGAGTTTCCAAACAAATATAGACAAGAAAGAAACTGGAGACAGTTCCATGTCAAGTACAGACAAGCCTATATGGCTAAAGGAGGTTGTAGATGAGCATTGCTGAGAATGAATAAATGACTACAAATGAAAAGAAGAGACTGGAATGGCTGAAATTAACATTAAGGGTAGGCTGCTGGAGGAAACTGGCTGAATGAGAAATTAGGTGATTGAGGCCATTATAGTATAAAAAGGGCACCGAGAGAAAAAGAATACAAGAGGAGGGGAGATGAAGAGAGGAGTACAAAGATACATTTGGAAAGCCCGCTTAATATCAAAGTGCTCAAATATAAATAGCATGAGGAAGGTGCAATGAACAAGGAGACAAAACTTGATAGAAGACTAAATGTGATTCAAAAAACATCATGCTGTGGATAAGGCAGTACCCTGACTTTAACTACATGGGGCTAGAGAAAAAATATTTCCATGTTTTGATCTTAGAGGCAAATTAGAAGTCTGTCAAAATGAAGCCTGAAGAGTGAGAGAGTAATAAAAAACTATTGCATTCTATCTTGTTTCCTTTTCTCCATGATATTCTGGCTTGAAATGATCTACAGTATTATATAGTTTCCAAACTTAATTGGGATGATGTTATTCAGACCAAGAATCAGGAGAAACAGATATATGTGTATATATATACTTATATACAGTCAAATATGAATTACCCAAACATGTTTATGTTTAATTCAGAGCATTTGTTTTTAATTCTAAGGCTTTTTCAAAACAAATGTGTCAATAAAACATTTACAAACATATACATCAGCAAAATCCCTCCCTTATTACAACCAACAAATAAAATACATTGAGTCCATTCAAAAATCCTCACCCTGACAAAAAAAAAAAAAAAAGAATGAAAAATTTGCATTTCCTTGTATAGTGGCTGAACATTCTGAATGTGCTTACATGTTTGTCTATACTTTTTACCTGGACAATCTCAAAGACGACAAATGTTCTGTCAACATATATGATTACATTTGTAATAACATATTTCTTTGAATGGATATAATTGTGTAAATAGTAATAGCATTCATATGTGCTGGGTAATACAAATGTATTACTTTTAATGCTATTTGTTGCAATCTTTTTATTATATAGAATCATACAATGCATCATAGCACCTGCCAAGAACAGTACAGTATTTCTTTCTTTTTACCATTTTACTTTCAATAATAAAACAAAATAAATTCTCAGTAACAATGGCTTCCCCATTGTGATTAAATCTCAAACAAACAGTAATGAAATATCAGCTGTAAATGCCTTTTTTGTAACACCCTGCTTATATACTACAGGGCATAGATATTAACTAATTTAGTTTTCACATGGTTTTCTGATTATGTCAGAAGTTATACATGGAAAGTAACAGGAAGGGGGACAGTGACTGCTGCATCCCCAGAATAATTGAAATAATTATTAGTGAGAATCAATGTAAAATGTAATTAAAGTAGTTCAGAGAGTGTCATAATAATTTGAAAGTAATGATTTAGGGGACATATAAACTAATCATTATATAGAAAACAAATTATGCCTTTTCAGCTGTGAAGGTTACATGGAAGGACATGCATTCATTCACATTATCCTGCATTCTATTTCCTTAATCCGTAAATATCAGTAACAGAATAATAGAAATTAAAATTGTTTTCAGTGGCTTGTATCACTTGACCAGATATTCACCACTGTGTGGAATAAGAAGACATCTTTTGCAGCTCTGTAGCAATTTATTGCTTTTAAAAGAAACATCCTAGATTTTCATTGTTTATGAAAATATTAGCCTGAAACAAAATCATTGCGACCAATAGAAAGTTGGGATGGTGTTCTGCAGACTAAGAAATAAATGTAGCAGACAGCATGACAACTAATATTTTTTTCACTCCAGGCTTTTTTGTTTTGTCAGCAAATGTCCCGGTGTTTTCTCCTGTCTAACTGATGAATCTGGCATTTTGGGGGAATGCAGCAATTGCCTCCTGTATACAGACAGCCCTCTCCTCCTACCACCTAACACTACAACCTGTGAGAGATGCACTTATATAGCCAAACTGGAAGCAAAGCTCTCTAGACCCAAGACCGGAATAGACAGTCAAGAGGAGAAGGTAAACACTTGTACCACACCACACTAATCACATAGTTGCTCAAAATCTACATCACCAAAACACACACATAGAAACGCAAAACACACACCTACATTCGTGGAGGCTATCAATAAAAACCTGCCCAAGCAACAGAGACCTCCAAAGCAGAAAAGCAAGCAAACTCCACCCCCCCAACACAACCCAAATGACACATAGCCCACAATCTCAGTGTGCCACTCAACCACAGCCCATAAGGCATAACAATGTACCCAACACTGTAGTCATAGGAGATTCTATAGTCAGGCACACAGATGTTCCACTCACCAGGCTAAACAAGGAGAAAGTCACTGTTATTTGCCTGTTGGGTGCCAGCATCTGGCACATAATGCACACACTCAGATCACTCCACAAGTACAAATATGACTTTGTCATTGTCCATGTTGGTGTGAATGACCTGAGACGTACCTCAGTGGACTACATGATAAGAGACATGGAGGAGCTCTCCGATCTTGTAGCCCAGGCAGGTGTAACCTTAGCCCTCAGTAGCATCCTGCCATCACCCAGAATGATATCACAGTACAAGGACAAAATGATTGACTTCAACAATTGGTTAAGCTTCTGGTGTCATTCTAAGCGGATCCAGTATTTGTCTGCCTGGGATGACATGATCAACAGACCACAATGCTTTGTCAGAGATGGCCTGCACCTGTCGCCCTTGGGATTCCGGATACTAGCTAAAGCTCTTGCCACCTCTATAGTGCCTTTTTAGGCAAAGTTCAAATGACAAATTCATCACCGTAAGAGGTACAATCAAGCAAATCTGAGGATAATGCTACTCAATGCTAGAAGTCTAAACCTCAAAATGCACTCACTCGAGGCACTCCATAAAATGGAGAACATTAACATTTATGCAGTGACAGAGACCTGGTTCAAAGCTCCAGAGAGCACCCCTGCATTAGCTGTCTATAATTTATACCACACCTTTCTGCCACCTAACCCGGACTGAAGCAATAAAGGCAGAGGTGTGTCCATATTCATTAAGGATATCCACACCTCCAGGCTAGTTGCACAGCATAATGCATCCCAGATTATCCAAGTGTAACTAACTCTGGATATGACCGCAATCCAAATTGTAGCTTGCTACAGACCCCCCACCATGCCCCAGGATTCCCACTCCTCATTTCTTGATACACTAGAAAATATTAGGGTGCAACCCAACACCCTAATAATGGGCGATTTCAACTACCCCACCATTAACAGGGAAAACTACTTATGTACCAACTCTTTTGCTGAACGTTTTCTGGATTCATAAATTCCATTGCCTTGCATTAACTTATTCACACCCTCACCAGGGGCAGCAATATCCTAGATCTGGTCATTACCAACATGGGTGACCAGTGCTTCATACCAGAGGTCAATTCCTGGTTGGTCAGATCCGACCACAAGCTAATCACCCTAGACATCCACATCCCGCCCCCTCCCCCCAAAAGGGAAACCACCGTAAAAAACTTCTTCAAAGCCATCTTCACACTCCTTAAGACAGAAGTGGCAAACTTCATGACACCCATGCAGACGGACAATAGAGGTACAACTGCTGAATCCTACACAAATGCACTTTATAAGCACTTACACGAGTGCATAGATCATGCTATCCCTAACAGAACCGAGATGCTGTCCTCCACAAAAAGGAAGCCAATCTGGTGGTCCTCTGCCATAAACAAACTCTACATCAGAAGAAAGAAACTGTTGCAAAAAAGAGTAAAATCCCATGACTGGAGGAGCTCCCTTTTCAGTCGCAGTAAGAAGTTGAGATCCCTCATAAAATCCTCCAAAGCTAATTACAAAAACAAAATTGCCACTGACTCTAAAGACAACCACAAAGCATTCTATATGTCAAGAATGTCAATGGCAACACTCAAATCTGCTCTGAGTTACAGCACAATGGCACTAAATATACAGAACCAACTGATATTGCCAACATCCTGGCAGATAGGTTCAGTGCTAACATTACCCTCCTCTCACCCCCTAGAGGGCCCAACTCTATACTGGAAGAATGCAAAGTTTCTGTAATCACAGCTGCACAGGTAAAAACGCACTCTCCAAAGCCAAGAAAACAGCATCCATGGGACATGACAATATCCCAGGCTGCATTCTACACCAACTACAGAATGAAATGGCACCCCACCTAAGTACCATGTTCAATCATAGCCTCACCTTAGGCTTTGTGCCCACTGAATGGCACACTGCGACGGTTATCCCACTCCACAAAGGGGGAGCCACGATGGACCCCGGGAACTACTGCCCCATTAGCCTGACGAGCCTGGTCTGCAAGGCCATGGAACGTATCATCATGGAACTCATAAACAAAGACATTGGTAATCTCCAAACTCTGGACCCCACCCAGTTCGAGTTTATAAAAGGCATATCATGTCTCCTAAACCTGATACACTTCTTTGAAGCAGTCACCAAAGCCATAGATGAGGGTAAGTTGTTTCACACAGCCTATTTATATCTCGCCAAGGCTTTCGATACCATCCCTCTCTCTGGAATTGTAGATAAACTCAATGAACTAGGTATAAATCCCTATGTCACAAGATGGGTTGCCAACTGGCTCATGGACAGAACCCACACTGTGAAAGTAGCAGAGTCCAAATCCGACATCAGACCAGTGACAAGTGGTGTACCACAGCGTTCAGTCCTGGGTCCTCTCCTGTTTGGTATATACTTCTCTGAAGTACAGGTTTACACAGAAAGTCTTTGGCTAACGAAGTTTGCAGATGACTGCAAACTGGGAGCCATAACTGAAACTCCTAAAGATGTGGACATCCTACAAAAGTGCCTCACTGAGACAGATGACTGGTGTCAAAGCCATGGCCTGAAGCTCAATGCCAAAAAGTGCATTGTCATCCCCTTTGGTAAAAACTCTGTATCCATGAACTACCACATAGATGGTAGTCTACTTAACACCAAAAGTGTGATAAGAGACCTTGGGACACAGGTGGACAGTAGTCTCTCTTTTGATAATCACATTGCCACAGTGTTCAGGAAATCTTTCTATGTGTCACTCCTCATCACAAAAGGTTTCTCATCCAGAAAAAAAGAGGTCATTGTTCCCCTCTACTCATCACTCATTAGACCCATTATAGAGTACACTGCCCCTTTTGGTATGTACCTCACAAGACATCTACAACAACTGGAGAGGCCAGAGAAATACCTCACAAAGAGGATTACTGGTCTCAAAGAGATATTCTACGCAGACAGTTTCAAAAAAACTTCAACTTTACTCCATCGCATATCGCCTACTCAGAGGTGATCTCTGCGTAACATACAAAGCTATGTCAAACCCAGAGCTGTTGGACATGCTCCACTTAAAGAAATCCCAATCCCTCCAAACTACATGCTGTAGGGACCTAAACCTTGTCACAAAAATAAACAGAACATGCTAGAGGGATAGATTCCTGTCCCAGAGACTTTTCATACTCTGGAACAGACTACCTATCTATGTCAAACAGAGCTCCTCAATAACACTCTTCCAGAAAAATCTTGATGATTGGATGGGAAATAGGAACTTCACCCCGGGGTTCACTTCTGTGGCCCTGCTTGACAGAGGCATAGGCAAATAATTTTCTTGGGTGACAAACACCAGGGTACCTTTTTGGCTATGCTTATATAGGCCCTAGGGCCATTAGCCTAGTACCTAACAATGAACCTATGAAAAAACCAAGAAGAAACTTCGTAGTGTGGAGGGTGTGATGTTCACTTCCTAAATTATGTTTTGTACTTAGTTCACTTAATAAAAAATGAACTGTAAAATATAACTGCAAAATATGTGCTACAAAGTAGGTAGTCCACAGTTGAATTAAAAATGGAATATCCTGGAGTGAAACACACAAACAAGAGATCCTAGCTGAGTATAATGAAAAGTATCAAAAACATTCCTTATATATATATATATATATATATATATATATATATATATATTCAGGTTGTTTGGAGCAAGGGAGTAGTTACAGAGGGTGGTTCTGTTAAAAGCAATAGAAGCATTAAAATCATTTATTTAGCCAAGCCCCCTCCCGCCTTAACACCATAGTGCAACAAGAGACTGTGCTACCTAAAACTGAAACTAGAAAGCTAGAGACAAATTGCAATATAACACCAGTTTATTAACAATTTGTATAGGCTAACCAACTAATAAAAACTTTATTAATTAAGAAACTAGCTAAAGAATGGCTGATTGACTAACAAAAAGATCTACCAATAAACATCGACCAGAATAAATATTAATAAATATACAACTTTTAACAAAGATCGCTTTCATATGAAATAAATACTTCATCAGGTTTGTGTGTCAAAAACAAATCATAATATGAATGAACATGTGTATAGATATACAAATGAAAACCTAAGTTGGATAAAAAACATAAAGTTAATTGCTAAACTGGAAAGGCAGTGATAAACATTAAAAACAAAGCACTAAGGGCAACGGGATATGTTAAAATGTGGCATCTCACTATGAAAAACACTTGTTTGAGTGTGTAAGAGTACACCCAAGAGTAATTGTAACATTTAAAACAGAAAAAGACTATGCCCATGCACATTGTGTGCATTATCAGACTTGCTAAAAAGAAAAAGTGTAACAAAAGTGTTCACTATAGTCAAGTCAAAAGTCAAAGTCAAGTGAAACAAATGTTATTGTCATTCAGAGCTATACTACAGTGTAGCTGAACGAAGTTGCGATGTTTAGTTTCCAGTGCAAAAACATACATACAGAGAAGAAGAAGAAAATAACTTAATAAAAATAAAATTTAAAATAGAATAAAATAATAACATAAAGGCCAGACACACTTTACTTATAAGTATAATTGAGTAACAACATGTGCATGATGTTACTATATCATAAGAAATAAGTAACATATGGAATGGTGAGCATGAATATTGCAGTGTGATTTATATTGCATTTCATACAGTCCTATGGTAAGGTAAGGTGTGAACTGACATTAAATATATACACCATTTTGTTATTACACATGAAAAAGCTTAATATTCAAAGTGCAATAAAGCCTGGATATGTTTAAAATCTAAAGTAGTATTTAATGAGCCATCAAAAATGATTAATGTATACATGAGCCACCTAAGCTATGTCCTTTATAACATTGTAAGTTAGTGCTAAAAGAAGTAAACAGTGTTTGATATTTGTCTTAAAACACAAAATAAGCAAGTAATGTCAGCATTAATCAGTCCCATATCAATCTTTCAACAGTGGGGCCGTTTTCTGAGATCTAGTATGCTATTTAATGGAGCAATAATAAGCAAGCCCCAGGTTTCTAAAAGAGTTCAATTTCAGCTGCTACAGCAGTTCACATCTTCAAAAAATTAGGGATGTCTCCTTCCAGTTCCAAAAGGTCCACATGGTCAATAATTTGAAATCTAAAGCCAGCGTGTCTTTTGGTTAGCTGCAGATTCTGAGCTAGTGCATTATTTTTGCACTTGGCTTTAATTTCAGAAAGATGGCCAGAAATCCTTCTTTTAAGTCTGTTGAGCATTTTCCCACATACAATACTTCACAATCTTTGCAGCTAGCCATGTAAACCACCTGCATTTAGTTATAGTCACCTACTGCATTAGTTTTAATCATTTTCTTTAAATAAGGGCAGAAAAACATGTTTCCCTCTTTGTATGAGCTGATAAAAGACACAGTTGGTGCCACATTTATTGGTGCATGTATCCGGTGGTCTGGGCCTGCCTTCAACCCAACTCCTGATATTTCTGGCTTTCCTATACACAAAGGAAGGAGCTTCTCCAAGGATGTCCATTAAATGTGAGCTTTCAGTAATTATGACCCAATTCCTCTAATAATATTAACAATGCTGTAATAGTTAACAGTAAAAGTCAAGATACAACTGTCTTTAGATTTGCTGTCCATAGACTTCTTTAACACCTTCCAATAAGGCCTGTTAAGTGCTCGTGCATTTGTACTTTTAGTTCAATTATAGGTTCCAAAATGCTTCTGAACATATTGCTTTCATATCCCCTACTTAAAAAAGCAGCTGAAATGTTTTATGTTTACATCTTCCCCACTATCTATTTTCATTGTAGTTTTGCATTCTTGCCATGACTCATCATCATTATTATCATCATCATCATCATCTTTATCCCCACGTTTCCCCACTTTCTATAAGGGTTGGGGTATTGTGTCAGCTGTCCCTACCTCCATCAATTCAGTGCCCCTCTTCTGCTTTTTTGACACTCATGTCTGCTCCTACAGAGTGCATCTGTCTTTTGGCCAGGTGTTCTTGTTTGATCTTGTCTTCTTTTTGTCTTTCCCAATTCTTGTACAAAAAATCATCTTCTGCTTTCCTGCACATGTAATTTTCTCCCTGATCTCTGCAGCTTGGAGTTCTCTGGCATCTTCTCCCTCACGTCCTCCTGTCTTAATAATCTGACCACAGTTTACATTCTATTTCCCATCTCATCTCAGGTGCTTTATCTACAGCATATCAAGCTTCTTCACTTTCTGTGCCACAAAGAAGCAATAATTGCATCACTGTTTTGTACACATTGCATTTCAGCTTCTTTGGATTTTGTACACCCTACTTTTCAGCTTCTGTCACATACTACCCCTAACAATTTATGTCAGTTGGCCATAGCACTTCTTATTCTAGCTTTGACCTCTTCATTCAGGCTCCTCTTTTCCTCACCCACACTTCCTAACTAATCTGTTACACTCTAATATCACCCTCCCCATCCAACCATTACCTTTTTTTCCACTCAGCTAACTACCTTGATTATAGCTAGCTCAGATGCTCATAAGCCAATACTTAATATACAGCAGGAACTTCTTCTTGTAACATTTGTTAATGTCTGTTATGTACTTCACAGATAAAGATTCTAGTTGTCTACTGAAGTACGATGTTCTTCATCTGTAAATATGTTGTAAGTAATTGCTATGTAAATTGTTAATCGCTATGTAATCCAATGTAACTACTGTCTGTTTATTTTAACTGTGGAGCTTTTCTCCCCGTGCCTCCGCTGAAAATGGACCTACGTCCAGTCAGACACTCCCGGTCAACAAATATAAATAAATAATAAATATTTCTCTTCTATCTCAGTTAACACCAGTCACTGTTTCCCCCATTTGCTGTTATGACTGCTATATTCTCTGTACAGTTTCATCTCATCTTGCTTCAGTTTTGCATTGCAGTTCTGACATTTGCTGTTCCCCTTCAGAGTCTGCTTGTAGTGCCGCATTGCCTGCATGTCATACCTGTATGCTGTGACTCATCACCTTCTTGATTTTCATATTGCTTTTTTAGACTGTATTCAAAGATTTTTTTTTTATTTTTTTAGGAAATCACAAAATTTCAGTCTAATATACTCTCTGACTCTTCACTACTATTAGTGCTTTAAACATTTATGTCTAAAAGCATCTAGCATATACTGTATGGGGGGATTATACCTATTCTTTCAGTAGCACCCTAACACACTGAAGAGCCTTTTTACTTTAAAGAAACAATATTTGAATCGGTGCTATTTATAAAGGGCTAATGTAAGACTGTCTTGAACTTGCCTTCATCAAGGTATTTCCAGGTAGTTGACTAAATGGGAGTAGCAGTGCACTTGTGGGTTTATTCATCTTATTGCAGAAGGTGTTTGTATGGTCTATCTGACTTGGGAAATATACAAAAGGACTCATAGCGTAATCATTTTACTGATCAGAGGACTCAGTTCGTTTTTTGCTTTTTCTGTGCTGCTATAAATTTTGCACATTCCATTGGGTTAGCAGTGCCCTGTACAGAAATATTAACACCTAGAAATAACGGTTCCTAAAACTCTGCCCTGTAAAGCAACATTATAGCACAAATACCTTGGGAGCCTGTGACGACCGTGCCCTGGCCCAGCAATCAAGGAGCCTCCATCCTCACCACTAACACCAGGGAGGTCATCTCCTAGAAGAGAGGAAAGGATAACTAATACACACAGTAAAGTACAATTTGCCTTAAATGCACACAGATATCACAGTCAGTCTGGGGCTGGTTGCTCCCTTGCTCACCAGGTCCCCAATAAGACTCCACATTGGCACAGCTATAGGGTCCAGGTCTTAGCCTAACTGGGCAAGCTAGAACCTCCAGTACCCTCTCTGTCCAACCAGTGCTTCGTGTTCCTGCCAAGTAGCTGACACAACACACACACACTTTGAGATAAGTATTTATACAACTTCACAGACACTCCTGGGAAAGGCTGACACAGATTCTCTAGCTGTGCCCCTTTACCCAGACCATACGGTAGTAATCCCTGCCACCACCCAGCTAATAATATCAGCTACTAAAAGGCCCTTAAAAGGGTGTCCAATTATTACTGTGCAATATTATTATCCAGTGGTAATGTGACTTTTCTGTCTAGACTTAATGGGAGGGATTAGACAGTAAACTCTATAAATATATAATGTACTCTAAAGCATAATTTATCTCTACATAAACCAGCCACAGGTAAAAGGTTTTAAAAATATTTAATAATAAATAATTAAAACACAAGACAAAACTACTACACCACAGAGATGTCTAAGAGTTCAGAGATCACACAGAAACTTAAAATAATACAGTAGGACAGGTCTGATTTCAAGGAAAAATACCTAATTAATCTTTACTAGCTTTAACTATTCCCACAACAAATCACAGTGCTAAAATTTACATGTGAGCTTAGGCAGAGTACCAAGTTAGATATCCAAGATCAAAATGCTCTCAGTCTCCTGTGAGAAATAGTATTTAAACATTATTAACAAACAGCTCTGCTGAAGCCCTCCCAAATTGCACAATTTTGAAACTTAGGTTTTCCCATTATTCATATTGCATCATCTTGACACCTGGTCTGTGTTCTCAGGCCACAAAATGGATTATTTAGCAATCTAACAACTGCTCAGAAACTTACAACAATATAAGTCATTTCGCATGTATACTCTAACAGAAACCAGAGCAATAAAGCACATTCCACATCTAAATTCTGGTCATAAACTTTAGCCTTAAAACAATGGGCATGAAACCTTCATCCAGACTCACTGGAACCGAATTCTAACATGAAAGGGTCACAACATGCTTCACTGGGCCAGTAGACTGCAATGTTGTCACATATTTTGCAGTTCCACATTTCACAGTATTCCTTTACACTCCAGAAAACATGCCTGTATTTTTACATTTATTTACAAATGCCAGAATTATATATCAAATTATATTTCACTAGGCTGGCAGCCTTCGCCCATCTCTCCCCAATCGTCACAGAGCCAACAAGCTTAGAGCAGCTAGTCGGGTGTCAAGTGGCAAAACCTGCAGATTTAGTTGAATTCACTATTGTGTAAACTTTAAAATTAGTAGAATTTAGTACTGTTTTGCATAATCTGCTCCAATAAAGCACCATTAAAAGCCTTCTAGCCCCAATACACCCCCCTTGTAGCTCACAAATCAAAGGACTGGAAAGTATGGATTTACAATTTCCTAACTTCTCTGTACCTAGCTTGTTGTATATGTTCATCTCAAGACAATGTAGCAATTGTCTCATGTTTACTGACAACCACTTAATCCTTAAAGAAACAGATACATTATGCAAGCGGTGTACTTCACAATGACACAGGAACTAAAATCTTGAATACAAGTGCATATAATGTTGTGAAATGCACACAACACCCACCTCACATAGTATACAACTCACACACAAACACACACACACACACACACACACACACACACACACACACACACACACACACACACACACATTGACAAGTGTATGCTGAGTCACTTAAAAGCAATTTTCCTAAACATCAAAGATAACCTACATCACCTGTTGTCAAAGCTCTGCCTCAACAAGCCCAAAGGTACTCAGAAAAAACATCTAACACCACACATACTATAACTCTCAGTGGAGCCCCAAACACTAAGCCCCTAAGGCAAGTAAACTCACTTTTCAGGACTTCCATGATAGGGGACTCCATTGAAGATTTACTAATGTCCCTTTAAATGCTCTGAACAAAGAGAAGATAGCTGTTGGTTGCTTACCTGGATCATGGCCAGTGTTAGCATTTTGGGGGCTCCCAGCAAATGTCAAGTTGGGGCCCCCTAGGCACTTCCTGTCTAAGCATCACCCTATCACTGCCACCCCTTCTAAGCAACCTTTTAGTTCATGCTGCAAACTTTTAGGAGAAGTATGCACAGAATGACCTATAGCTACAATACTATTAAATTACAACAGGCATGTGTAACACACTATGTTGGACCAGCTCACAAAGGGACATTCACAGTTACTTGTATTTAGTTGCAACAGTGATACATTACAAGTCTATGTACAGGTCTGTACTTAGGTGAAATGGAGCTCTAGCCAATCCCCCCCACCACATACACACACAAACACACACACACACACACACACACACACACACACACACACACACACACACACACACACACACACACACACACACACACACACACACACACACACACACACACACACACACACACAAACAAGCAGACACGCACACATACACCCTCTAGTCCTCCCCTATGCTTCCTCCCATCTCGGGCTCCCCACAACATGCAAATTATGTTTTTGATTCCTTTTCTCACATTTTGCATTACTCTTCAGCTTTTTCAATAAAATGCAACTTTCTATATGCTCTGAACTGAATTCTAAAGTTTTTTTATTTTCTTTTTACACAACATTTTTATCAATGAAAGCTTGAATAGAAATTGTAATTATGACGATTGTGAGGAAAGTGAAAAAAAACATAATGATTACAGTAATGTATTCTACTTTGTTACTCCTAGACAGTATACTGCCCCTAAACAAGCTAAAATAACCTTTGTACACCTCTGAGGTCTGTGAGAAAAGTAAAAGAAACAATGGCCACACGATCCCCATCCCAAACACAAGCTAAAATGACCTCCTGTGCACACATCTAAGGTTTGACTATGACAAAAATTAAAGAAGTAATAGCCACATTATCCAGCCCCCCACCCCCATATAACCTACAGCAGCTTTCTTTAAACACACACATCTGAGCAGGGCTGGTTTTAGAATGGGTGTGGTTGAGAGCAGAGGTCATTATCAGCTTTACCTTAACAGGGTCATGTCATAGCCTTATTCAGGTTAAAAAGTAGAAGCAGACAATTAATACATTTCTCTCCAATCAGCAACATCTTTTGTGGGGCCCCCACACAGTCAAGGATGATTAAGGGAACCCCCAAAATCCATTTATACAATCTGGGGAGTGTTGGCCACTGGACTTCTAGAAGATCTAAGTGTCTGAATGTTCTGTGATATACGTTATGCCATAACTTTGAAAATTAAATATATCTACTTGTCATCTGCATTTTTTACTGATACCCAGAAGGATAATGCATGTGTATTGGCATTATTTGGTGTGGGGACAGATAAAAATCAGGGATATTTTTTAACACACACACACATACATACACACACACACACACACACACACACACACACACACACACACACACACACACACACACACACACACACACATGCATAATCTATAACAATACCAGTTTTGTACCTATTTCATCAAATAGCAATACATTTTGCAATACATGTACTGCCACACCAGATCAGTGACTGCTGTCTAGCAGTCATCAAACAGCAGCAGGGGTAAGACACTTTTATTTACCTCATTGAGGAGTAATGCATACCTGCCTATGTCCCTGATTTCACAGATTTTTCTCATAATTTTGCTTTGTCCATTGTAAAAAGTTTGATTTCCTATAAATCATTCAGGATGACAGACCATCAATAAATCCAGATAGAGTGTTATACTTTTTATTGTCCAAAAAATACATGTTGATGCAAAAGGTGTTATTCTATTAACTTTTAAGTGCATTAGAATAATATTTAAGACATATTTCTGATTTTGAGCCTTTATTCTGTCATGTATGGCGCTGGCTGAATTCTTCAGGAAAGATGTTGAGAGTTATAGTATCTGATGTTCTACCAGTATTTATAAAACTTCCAGAAAGAGAAAACTATCCCTGAAAATGTGAAGCATCAGCTCTTCTTAAAATCCAAGGTATGCACTGAGATCAGTCACTCTGGGCTGTTGGTCTCTCTAGTGCTTGCCTTCCTCATGTTCATTATTAGCTTTATCCTATTAGGGTCATATCACAGCCCTGTTTAGATTAAAGAACATAATCAGGAAATTAATACATTTTTTCCTCTTCATTTTTCCCCAAACAGCAACAGCTTTTGTGGGGCCCCCACACAGTCAAAAATGATTAAGACCCCCCCTCCCTGAAGCCACAGGTATTGCAGGTACCTAAAGATGGCTATGTTGTTAGTTTTAGTGGAAAGAACATCCACCAGCAGGATTTAACTAAGCTAGGGGCACTATATTAGTGGTAAAATATTTAATGGAATTGTGAATCATGTTACTTGATAAAACATCATTAATATAACCAGAAATATCTTTGAATTTTAAAGATGAAATAAGTAAGAGTTATTAACCAGCTCAGCTGGTTTATTATGTATACAAGATCACTGCATTAGCTTTTGTTGGTTTGACAGGCATGTTACAAAATATCAAGATAAGACAACTTGCTGTGGTTGGGGAACCCCCAAGAGCATGGGGGACCCAGCGACTGCAGGGTTCGCTGGTGCCTAAAGCCGGCTATGACCTGGAGCCAGAATCTGCCAAGTCACACAAACACACTCAAGTCATTATGCAAGAGATAATTGGAAATATATTTTCTGGGAGTGCAGTCAATTGGTGGACTTTACGTATTCCCTGCGGGATGCACTGTCAGAGAGGCTGGGTGTGTAGATTGCTGTGATGAGGGAAATGATATTCTGAGCTATGATACAGAATCGGAATTGCCTAGTCATGGTAAGGCTTTGCTGTGTTTAATTATGGTGTCTGCCAAAAAAGCAATTACTAGAAAATGGAAATCAAAATTTAAACCAACTATACTAGAAGTAGTGAATATAGTAACAGAGATAAAACAACTTGAACTGAGATCTTTTGAAAATAGTAGGAGAAAACTATATAGGAACAAATGAAAATTGTGGGAACAATACATATATGGGAGGAATGAAGTTTAAAAGAAGGCAGGACTTAAATGAGCTAAGTAATGTTTGACTGAAAATGACTGGGTAGATTATAAGTGATGTATAATGTTTGCGAATGGGAGTGTGTCAGTATGTTTGTGATGTAAAATGGTTGCCACTAGGATTGTGTTTGCGTGGTTTGTTTTCAATTATATATAAGTATTATTTCCTCTGTCATAAGTGATTGTTTAATAAAGATGTTTCTTGTTTAAAAAATGCAGGAACTTAATAATTTATGCAGTGTTGCTTAGGTTATATGATATAAAGCAATATGTGTGAATTATAATGTTTGTAAACATGAACTTCTTAATACAGTTTGATTACTTCTATGTAAATGCAGATTTATCTATGGCACAAGTGATAACTCAATAAAAGTATTTTAAAAAAATAAATAAATAAACCCTGATAGTACCTTCCTGCACTGTATGAAGGGAGACATTATTGAGCTTTCAGACTATGTGTCTCAGGCTGGTATAAGCCTAGCACTGAGCAGTATATTACCATCACAAAGTATGATGCCACAAAATGAGCAAAAATGATTGATCTCAACAAATGCCTCTCTTTCTGGTGTCATTCTAAGGGGATCCAACATTTGTCAGCTTGCAAGGACATGGTTAACAGACCAGACTGCTTTGACAAGGATGGTCCACAACTCTTTCCTCTAAGTTTCAGGTACTGGCTAAAACTTTCATAGGTTCATAGGTTCATAGGTTGGTACTAGACTATCAGCCCTAGGGCCTATACAAGCCTAGCTATAACAATTCCCTGGCTATTTCTTCCTAAACTATTTACTTCCCTGGACACCTGTCTAGCAGGGTGACTGACATGATCCCCGGGGTGAGGCACTCTGCTTGACATGTATGGGCAAGCTATTCCAGAGTCTGGGGTGTCTTTGTGTCAGGAACCTATCCCTCCAGAATGTTTTGTTTATTGTGCTGACAAGGTTTAGATCACTGGAGTGTGTGGCTCTGAGGGATTGGGATTTCTTTAAGTGTAGCATGTCCAACAGCTCTGGGTTTGACATGGCCTTGTATGTTAAGCAGAGACCGCCTCTGAGTAGACGATATGCGACAGAGTATAGCTGGAGATTTTTAAGGCGGTCAGCGTAGGGCATCTGCTTTAGGCCTGTGATTCTTTTAGTGAGGTATTACTGTGGTCTTGCCAGTTGTTGCAGATGTCTTGAAAGGTACATACCAAATGGGGCATTGTATTCTATAATTGGTCTAATGAGGGAGGAGTACAGTGGGACAATGACCTCCTTTTTCTGGATGAAAAGCCCTTAGTGATGAGGTGCGCCACATAGAAAGATTTCCTGACTGTTGTGGTGATGTGGTTATCAAAGGTGAGACCACTGTCCACCTGTGTCCCTATGTCTCTTATCACACTTTCAGTGTTTAGTGCACTGCCACCTATATGGTAATTCATGGGTACATTTTTTTCCCAAAGGGAATAACTATACATTTCTTAGCATTGAGCTTGAGCCCATGGCACTGGCACCAAGCATCTGTTTCTGTAAGGCCCTTTTGTAGAGTATCCACATAATTTGGGGATTCAATAATGGCTCCCAGTTTGCAGTCATCTGTGAACTTTGTTAGCCAGAGTCCCTTAGTGTTGGCCTGTACTTCAGAGAAGTAGATGCCAAACAAGAGCGGCCCCAGGACTGAACCCTGAAGTACTCCACTTCTCTCTTGTCTGGAGCTGGATTTGGAGTCAGATACTTTTACAGTGTGGGCCCTATCAGTAAGCCAGTTAGCAACCCATTGGGTGACGTAGGGATTAATGCCCAGCTTAGTTCTTTTAGTGAGGTATTACTGTGGTCTTGCCAGTTGTTGCAGATGTCTTGAAAGGTACATACCAAATGGGGCATTGTATTCTATAATTGGTCTAATGAGGGAGGAGTACAGTGGGACAATGACCTCCTTTTTCTGGATGAAAAGCCCTTAGTGATGAGGTGCGCCACATAGAAAGATTTCCTGACTGTTGTGGTGATGTGGTTATCGAAGGTGAGACCACTGTCCACCTGTGTCCCTATGTCTCTTATCACACTTTCAGTGTTTAGTGTACTGCCACCTATATGGTAATTCACGGGTACATTTTTTTTCCCAAAGGGGATAACTATACATTTCTTGGCATTGAGCTTGAGCCCATGGCTCTGGCACCAAGCATCTGTTTCTGTAAGCCTCTTTGTAGAGTATCCACATCATTTGGGGATTCAATAATGGCTCCCAGTTTGCAGTCATCTGTGAACTTTGTTAGCCAGAGTCCCTTAGTGTTGGCCTGTACTTCAGAGAAGTAGATGCCAAACAAGAGCGGTCCCAGGACTGAACCCTGAGGTACTCCACTTGTCACTTGTCTGGAGCTGGATTTGGAGTCGGATACTTTTACAGTGTGGGCCAGAGCAGATCTGAGCATTGACATTTAGATTCTTGACATAGCTATAGAATGCCTTGTGGTTGTCTTTGGAATCTTTGGCAATTTTATTTTTGTAACTAGCTTTGGAGGATTTTATGAGGGGATCTCAGTTTCTTACTGAGGCTGGTAAGGGAGTTTTTTGCATCCTGGGATTTCCCTCTTTTCTGCAACAGTTTTTTCCTTTTGTTGTAAAGTTTGTCTTTATCCAACCACATAGTGACTTTTTTAGGCAATGCCAGTTTGACAAACTTACTGATAGAGCAAAAGTAAAATTAACTCAACTGAACCTCAAGGTGTTATAACTCAAAGCCAGAAACCTAAATAAAAAAATGCACTCCTTCCTAGCCCTCCTCACACTTGAGAATGCAGACATCTGTACAGTTATTAAGACATGTTTTAAAGCAGCAAAGAGTACATTGGCAGTGTAAGGTCTCAGTGTCTTGCACACTTTTACACCAGTAGTTGCACAGACAAGGGCTGAAGGTGGAGGTGTCTCAATATAGATCAATAACAAGCATACCTCTAAAGTGGTCAAAAAGGATAATGTGCTAGAGTTCCCCCACATGCAAATCACCATAGCGAAAATACTGTACCATATCCTAGCCAGCTATTGATCACCCTCCCTGTCCCAAGAAGCTCACAATGCATAGTTTGACCTACTGGAGACACTTACCATCAAGCCTAACACCCTACCCGTGAGACACTTTAATTACCGCTCTATAGACTGGGAATCCTGCATGGCCTAAAATCAACAGGCATAGATATTCCTGGACTTTGTAAATACCAACATCCTTGATCAAATAGTGAAGACCTTGTGCTTATAAATATAGGAGAATGGTCCTCCCCCATCCTGCCTGGTAAGGTCCAACAATAAAGATGCCTCCTTTAAAAATCAACATCCGCTCTGTAATCCTATTAATACCAGTAACAGTTATAAAGTATTCCAAGGAAAATTAAATTTTATTAAGCGATGGATTATCAAAATTTGATGTCCCTCCAAACCCAGAGAACACAACAGACTATGCTGAATTACTCTCAGAAACTCTGTACAACTATGTCAATGGCTGCATAGAGGCTGCTGTACCTATCAGAAGTAAGCCCAGCACTATCCCTAGCCTTAGAAACTAACCTCCCTGATAGCATCCCAAATTAAACAGGTTATACAACAAAAGGAAAAACAATATGGCAAAAATCAGGAAGGGTAATTCCCATAAAGATAGAGCCTCTCTCATCAAAGTAGATAAGCAACTAAGAATGCTAATTAAGTCAAACAAAGCCATCTTTTGGGTTAAGATAACCATAACACCTTCTATAGCTATGTCAGAAACTTCAAGGGAAGCACATAGCAATGACTTGAACTAGTGGTTAATGTTGCTAAATCCACTGAGCCTGGTGATATAGCAAACCTGTTATTCAGTTCAAATTCAGTTCTGACTTGACTCCCCTCTCTCTTCCAATCATCCCCCAAAAATAACCTCAAACACAATCCCTCCAACTACAACTAGTGAACATGTACTGGCTGCACTCACTGAAGCCAAGAATACAGCCTCAATGGGCCCCAATAACTTCCCACAATGCCTCCTGCATAGTCTAAAATATGACCTGCCAGTGTCCCTGGAGTCATTATATATGTATATATATATATATAGTTTCAAAACAAGCTTTGTGCTACATGCTCTGTAATAGACTTCCCATACATGTCAAGCAGAGCACCTCGCTGTCCCTCTTCAAGAGAAATCTTGATGAGTGGATGGGTAATAGAAAGTTCAACCCAGGGATCACTCCAATGGCTCTCCTTGATAGAGGCACTGGGAATTAACGTTGGGTGGCACGATGCCAGGGCACTTCTATGAGCTAGGCTTGTAAAGGCTCTAGGGCTATTAGCCTAGTACACACCTATGTACTTGTGAACCTATAATTCTTTCCATAGCTTTGCAAATAAGACTAGTCAGACCAATGGGTCTGTAGTTTCCAGGATCTGTTGAAGGTCCTCCCTTATAAAGGGGCATGACCATCACAGTCCCCCATTCATGTAGCATAAAGCCTGTTTTGAAATTATAGTTAAATAATGACTCCAGGGACATTGATAGGTCATATTTTAGATGATGCAGGAGGCGTCTTAGGAAGTTATCATGGAAATTATCAACAAGGACATAGGAGACCTCAACACACTGGGTCCATCCCAGTTTAGCTTCATCAAAGGAAGGTCATGGTTACTGAATCTGGTGAACTTCTTTGAAAAAAGTCACTAATCCAATGGATGAGGGGAAAACTGTGCACACTACCCACCTAGATCTGGTTAAAGTATTTGAAACAATTCCCCACTTGGGCATTGTCAACAAACTTATGGAACTAGGTATAAATCTCTTCATAATGTGCTGAATGGCTAGCTGGCTCATTGACAAGACCTAGGAGGTTAGAATATGTGAGACCACATTCACAAAGAGGCTGTTTACCAGAGTCCCCAGTGCTCTGTGCTGGACTCACTCCTCTTTAGCATTTACTTCTCGAATGTCAAAGCTAATGTCAAAGGCCTTTGGCTAACCAAGTTTGCAGATGACTGCAAACAGGAAGCAGTCATTGAATCCCACCAAGATGAGAACATCCTTTAGGAAGGTCTAATACAGACAAATGCTTGGTGCCAAAGCAATGGCTTGAAACTCAATACCAAGAAATGCATTGTAGTACCTTTTGGGAAGTCTAACAACCCTGGTAATTACATAAAAAATAAAACACTGTTACTAGTTGATTCACTAGTGTTGGATCTGCAACCTTATGTAGAAAGTAACCTAGCCTTCAATCAGCATGTATCCAAAGTAGTAAAAAAATCCTTTTATGTTGCTCAACTTGGGCATAGCATCTAGATCCAGAGAGGTCATCATACCACTGTACTCAGCCCTCATCAGACCCATTATAGAGTATAATGCCCCTTTCAGTATGTACCCGACCAGATATATATTACAAATGGAACTTTCACAAAGGTTCCTTACAAAAAGAATACAGGGAGAAAGCTCAATGTCTTATGCTGATCACATGAAAGCCTTGCCTCTTTACTCAACATCATACGGACTTCTGAGAATTTAATTTTGCCTGCCATACAAGACATACCTGGACACTGCTTTAATGAGTCTTTTGTATATTTGCAAAACAAACAGCATCAGAACTACTACATAAAAAGGGTAGCAATATATTGGGTAAAATTTGGTTATATTGGCTAGGTTTGTAAGGGCTCTTAAGCTATTAGTCTAGTAATCTCCTATGAATCTATGAGCCTATAAAAATTAACTTTCAAATTGCAACATAAATAGGACATGCTGGAGAGACAGATATGTTTCTCAGAGAATTCCCATTCTCTGAAACAGGCTATCCATTCATGTGAAGCAGAGTTCCTCCCTATCAAGTGTAACTTGGACAAATGGATAGGTAATCAGAAATTCATCCCTGGTCTGGCCCTGATGGACAGAAGCAGTCAGTAAACCACCACCTTTATAAATAAAATTTGTGGGTGACATTTGGTTTGCACAACTGAACTTATAAGGGCCCTAGTGGTCATTAGCCTAGTATACAATTATGTACATATGAATAGCAATGTAGTTAAAGAAAGAGTACTAAAAAGCAAATGAAACTTTTTTTCCATTGGTTTATATTAAATAAAACTCACAACAAAATGATCATCCAGTAATATATAAAATGTATTCATTCATTTGGTCAGAACTAATTTTGCCAGATCATAGTTCATAAAGGTTGGCATATCAGCTTACTCGGTAATTAAAATAATGACATCAGGGAATATGCTCTATGTACTGAGATGCAGAACTTTTAGATTTGAGATATAACTGCAAAGCATATGGATAGGTGAGGAGCTTTGCTCTATACCCAAGAAACTTATATTATGTTTTTTTTATTTTTTCTCAGTTTTATGTACGTGTCATTTTTACCAACTGGATTTAAGAAAACAGCATAGAAAAAAGAAGTTATGTCTTACTATAACATTCCTTCTGTGTTGTCAGTCTTCATCTGTTCTTGACTGATGGGATATGGTTCTGATCCTCAGAACCAGATCCAGCCATTACGTAGTTCACATCAGCCAAAAAACTCTTGAGCTAATAGTCTACCCATAATCCTCCTCTCTACATTACCTCAGATTGAGTTTGCAGAATTATAGAACAATGGAAGAAAATTAATTCCAAAAGAGGAAGCCATGTCCAAGGAGTGTCATAACAGAAGACCCAGGACAACAGATTGCTGATATTGTCAATCTTCATCTATTCTTGACTGATGGGACAGAGTCCCCATATACTTTAGACCTTTTGTGGCCCTATGGAAGGATATTCCTGAGAACCATAGGTTCATAGGTTCATAGGTTCATAGGTTGATACTAGGCTATCAGCCCTAGGGCCTATACAAGAATAGCCATAACAATTCCTTGGCTATTTCTTCCCACACTATTTACTTCCCTGGACCCCTGTCTAGCAGGCAACTGATGTGATCCCCGGGGTGAATTTCCTTTCTCCCATCCAAACATGCTGGAGGGATAAGTTCCTTTTGAAGAGGGCCAAAGAGGCACTCTGCTTGACATGTATGGGCAATCTATTCCAGAGTCTGGGGAGTCTCTTGGTCAGGAACCTATCCCTCCAGCATGTTTTGTTTATTGTGATGACAAGGTTTAGATCCCTGGAGCGTGTGGCTCTGAGGGATTGGGATTTCTTGTGTAGCATGTTCAACAGCTCTGGGTTTGACATGGCCTTGTATGTTAAGCAGAGATCGCCTGTGAGTAGACGATATGCGACAAAGTATAGCTGGAGTTTTTTAAGGCGGTCAGCGCAGGACATCTGCTTTAGGCTTATGATTCTTTTAGTGAGGTATTTCTGTGGCCTTTCCAGTTGTTGCAGATGTCTTGAGAGGTACATACCAAACGGGGCATTGTATTCTATAATGGGCCTAATGAGGGATGAGTACAGTGGGACAATGACCTCCTTTTTCCTGGAAGAAAATCCCTTAGTGATGAGGTGTGCCACATAGAAGGATTTCCTGACTGTTGTGGTGATGTGGTTATTGAAGGTGAGACCACTGTCCACCTGTGTCCCTAAGTCTCTTATCACACTTTCAGTGTTTAGTGTACTGCCACCTATATGGTAATTCACGGGTACATGTTTTTTCCCAAAGGGGATAACTATACATTTCTTGGCATTGAGCTTGAGCCCATGGCTCTGGCACCAAGCATCTGTTTCTGCAAGGCCCTTTTGTAGAGTATCCACATCATTTGGGGATTCAATAATGGCTCCCAGTTTGCTGTCATCTGCGAACTTTGTTAGCCAGAGTCCCTTAGTGTTGGCCTGTACTTCAGAGAAGTAGATGCCAAACAAGAGCGGTCCCAGGACTGAACCCTGAGGTACTCCACTTGTCACTTGTCTGGATCTGGATTTGAAGTTGGCTACTTTTACAGTGTGGGTTCTATCAGTAGCCAGTTAGCAACCCATTGGGTGACGTAGGGATTAATGCCCAGCTTAGTAAGTTTATCTATGATTCCAGAGTGGGGGATGGTGTCAAAGGCCTTGGCAAGGTCTAGATAGGCTGTGTGGACTACCTTACCCTTGTCCATGGCTCTGGAGACTGATTCAAACAAGCCAATCAGGTTCAAGAGACAATATCGGCCCTTCACGAACCCAAACTGGGTGGGGTCAAGTGTTTGAAGGATACCAATGTCTTTGTTTATAAGTTCCATGATAATACGCTCCATGGCCTTGCAGATAAGGCTTGTCAGACTGATGAGACAGTAGTTTCTGGGATCCAAGGTGGATCCCCCCTTGTGGAGTGGGATAAATGTAGCTCTGCGGCACTCAGTGGGCATGAAAACTGAGGTGAGGCTATGATTAAACATGACACTTAGGTTAGGTGCCAGTTCATATTGTAGTTCATGTAGTACACAGCCAGGGATGTCATCTGGTCCCATGGATGCTGTAGTCTTAGCTTTGGATATTGCGTTTTTTACCTGTGTGGCCATTATTACCAGAATTTGGCAATCTTCCAGTATTGAGATGGGCCATTTAGGGGGTGAGAGGGGGGTGAAGTTGGCACTGAATCGATCTGCCAGGATATTGGCAATATCCTTGGGATCAGTATATTTAATACCATTCTGTTTTAGCTCAGAGCAGATCTGAGCATTGCCATTCAGATTCTTGACATAGTTATAGAATGCCTTGTGGTTGTCTTTGGAATCTTTGGCAATTTTATTTTCATAACTAGCTTTGGAGGATTTTATGAGGGATCTCAGTTTCTTACTGAGGCTGGTAAGGGAGTTTTTTGCATCCTGAGATTTTCCACTTTTCTGCAACAGTTTCTTCCTTTTGTTGTAAAGCTTGTTTATAGCAGGGGACCACCAGATTGGCTTCCTTTTTTTGGATGAGAGCATCTTGGTTCTATTTGGGATGGCACGATTCATGCATCAGTGGATGTGCTCGTACAGTGCCTTAGTGTAGGATTCAGCAGTTGAACATTCAGTTCCCGTCTGCATGGGTGTCATGAAGTTTGTCACTTCTGACTTGAGTAGCATGAAGTTGGCTTTGGAGAAGTTTTTTATGGAGGTTTCCTTACTGGGTGGTGGGGGTGGGATGTGGATGTTAGGGGTGATTAGCTTATGGTCAGACCTGACTAACGAGGGGGTGACCATAGGTGTGGAGCATCGATTTCCCATGTTGGTAATGACCAGGTCTAGGATATTGGAGCCCCTGGTGGGACTATGGATTAGTTGATCCAGGGCATGGGAATTTATGAATTCCAAGAACCGTTGGGCAAAGATGTTGGTACATGAGTAGTTTTCCAAGTTAATGGCAGGGTAGTTAAAATCACCCAGTATTAGGGTGTTTGGGTCTATCTTAATATTTTCCAGTATGTTTAGAAAGGTGTAGTGAAAATCTTGGGGTATGCTGGGGGACCTGTAGCAAGCTACAATTTGGATTGCAGTCTTACCGAGTGTTAGTTGCACCTGAAGAATTTCAAACGCATTGTGTTGGGCAACTAGCCTGGTGGTGTGAATATCCTTGGTGAATATTGACACTCATCCACCTTTAGTGTTTCGGTCCTGGTTTGGTGGCCGAAAAGTGTGGTAAGAGTTGTAGCCTGGTATTGCAGGTGTGCTCTCTGGAGCCTTGAACCAGGTCTCAGTTACTGCACAAATATCAATGTTGTCCATTTTTAGGAGTGCCTCGAGAGAGTGCATTTTGAGGTTTAGACTTCTAGCACTGAGTAGCATTACCTACAGATTTTTAACAAAAACAAAAAACAAAGGCGGCTCTTACCCAGGAGACCAGATCTGATTTCTAATGAGTAATAAAGGTATCAGTGTAGCCCATGTTGGTGCTGCACATATTTCACTCATAGAACCTTTAGAATGGAAGACGACTGAGGTAGCCATAGATCTAGTGGAATGTGTCTCCACCGGCACTGAAAGCTTTAGATTCTTTTTGTTATAAATGAAAGAAATACAATCTCTTAACCATTTTGACAAGGTAAACTTAGGGACAGATTTCTCTAAGACTTACCAGAGAAGGAGACAAATAATTGTTCTGATCTCCTAAATGCTTTAGTTCTGTTGACATAGAAACATAATTGTCTGTGAACATCTAACAGGTGTAAGCAATATTTGCTTTTATTAGAAAAATTTGGAAAGAAAAAAGGGAAGTATAAAGCTTGATTAATGCTGGACTCTGAGACCATCTTCAGAAGCAAGAATGGATTTGTCCTGAGTGCTAACACTATCCCTATGGGAAATTAAGTAACAGGGTTTTGAACATAAGGCTTGCAATTCAGAAACTCATCTTGCAGAGGTGATAGCTATAAGTAAAAGTGTTTTCCAAGAGAGGAACTTCAAGTCACAAGTAGCTGCTGGTTCAAAGAGGGGAACTACTAGTGACTGCAAAACAATAGTCAGGTCCCATGGTGGTAGAGGATCTTTAAGTGGGGGCTTTAAATGGATATCTCTCTTGAGGAAGACCTTACAAAGTCTGTGAGAAATTAAAGGTGGATCTCCAAAGCCATTATGAAAGTTAGAGATGGCTGTTAGAATGAACTTAACAGTAGAAGCAGAAGCTCCCCTACCAAAAAGAAATAGCCAAAAATTCTGAAAATCTTTCCACTGGGACTGAAAAGAGTTTGAGGCCATTATCGCAAGCCCAGATTGAAAATCTCTTCCATTTACTGAGGTAGAGATTCCTGGTGGATGGTTTATGAGATGCCAGCAAAATTTTTCGTACTTGGGATGGAATATCATTATGCCTGGCAACTAACGGAATTGGAGAAACCAAGCAGTTAGCTTGAGTCTTTGGAGATTGGGATACACCAGTCCCTGAGGGTAGGTCAAAAGGTCTGGAACTGGCTCCAGAATCTATGGATGGTGAACTAGGTGAGGCCATAGAAAGGTAAACCAAATTTGTTGAGGCCAGAAGGGTGCAATGAGGATTATTTTGCTTCTCAACCTGGCTGCTTTCTTCAGGAAAAGAGGGATCAGAGGGAAAGGGGGAACGACATATAGAAGACCCAGGAGCCAATCGAGGAGAAGAGCATCTCTCTGGGACTACCCCTGAAGGGGGATTAGGGCAAAATAACTTCTGCATTTGTTGTTTTGAGGTAAAGCAAAGAGGTCATAGGATGGCTGACCCCAGTGATGAAAGATCATCTTTGCTACCTTGGGACTGAAAGACCACTTGTGAGGCATTAGAATGCATCTGCTTATTTTCTCCACTATCACATTTGAACTCCCTGGGATGTACATTGCTATCAGAAAGCAGTTGGAGGCAATTGTCCATTGCCACACATGGAGGGCTTCTTGACACAGGGGATAGGATTTAGTTCCCCTTTGCTTGTTGATGTACCAGACTAGGGATATGTTGTCTGATTGAATTGCAATTATTCCTTGAGGTAAGGCAGAGTAAAATGCTTGCAATGCTAGTAGTACTGGCCTCAGCTCCAGAATGTTGATATGCAGATTGGTCTCTATCAGGGACCAAGTACCTTGGACTGTCTTTCCCAGATAATGCTCCCCCTCCCCATCTGGGAGGCATCCATGGTCCCTATGGCTTTGGGTTGAGAATGAACAAAGGGGAGTCCCAAAGGAATTTGTTCGGATTACATCCAGCAGAAGAGTTTCTTTTTGTAGCAACTTGTAATGAGTATGGGGTGGCTCATAGGGTTAGTTAGAATAGACCATTGATTTGCAAGAAGCTATTGCAGTAATCTCATGTGAAACCTCACTAATAGGGCCAGAGTGATTACCGCTACCATGGACCTGAATGCTTGAAGCACTAGCAGGGATGGTACTTTGTCTGGGCACAGGAGAGAATGAACTTGAGATTTTATTTTCTGTAGCCTGTGGGGAGGTAGAGAGGCCACACAATACAGAGTGTTGAGACAAGCTCAGATATATTCCATATCCTGAAAGGGGGATAGTTGAGACTTTGTAAAGTTGACTGTGATGTCTAGCTGCAGGAACAATCCAGAAACTGTTCAGACTCAAGTGAGCTGTTACTGTTGCCATATATTTGGTGAACACCATGGGGGCTGTGGTGAGATCAAAGGGCAGTACCCTGAACTGATATTGACTGGCTCCTAGCTAGAAGTGGAGGAACCTTCTTGAGCATTTGTCCATTTGTATGTGGCATTACGATCTTGAAGGTCTATAGAGCACATCCCATTGTTTTCCTCTAGAAAGGGAAGTATTGACTGAACCATCACCATTTGGAATTTGGACTATTGAGCAAATTAATTTAGAATACTGATAGAACACTGAGATCCAGGATTAGTCTCCAGTCCCCTGTCTTTTTTGGTACTAAAAAGAACCTTCAGTAAAATCCAGATCCTATTTGGTCTGGTGAGACTTCTTGGATGACTCTTTTTTTCTAAGAGCTTTTGTATCTCTAAGGCTGTTTGGTCCATCTGACTGGGTGGGACATTGAGGAGTCTTTTTCAAGTTCTTGGATAAAGAATGAAGGGGATAAAGTAACCTCTGGAAATAATTCTTAGCACCCAGGCATCTGTGGTTACTTGTTGTCAGGCAGTTGGGTACAAAGAAAATCTTCCCCTGACTGCCTCCAGAGGCAAGAAGTTGGGCTCCCTTTCTGGAGCACTGATAGGGTTGGCCAGAGAAGGACTTTCCATAATCCTGGTTCTGCAGGCCACCTCTGCCTCTAGGATGGTGTCTTCCATTGGAAATCCCCCCTCTGTCCCAGGGGGAGTCATTGCCACGTGTGTCCTGGAAAGGCCTCTGGAACTTCTTAAACCACATCTTCCTACTCGTCTCATTCCTGGAATAGGCATGTTGGGGAGCAGAAAAATGTATGCCCACTGCAGACAGGGTCTTTCCATCTTTCTCACACCTGGATAGAGTTTCTTTAACTTTGGGGACGAACAAGCAGGATCTGTCAAAAGGAGCATTGATGAAGGAAGACTTGAATGGCTCTGCAAACACAGGTGCATCCAAGCATGTGATCAAATTGCAACACCTGAACCTGCTGACTTGGTCTCCCCTTTGGCTGGATGTACAAATAGTCTCATGGATGAATTAGAGATAAACTCCAGGGTGGCTAACTGGGAGGCCACTTTTTCTTGGACCTCCTCAGCTACTGGTCCTGCTAGGGCATCTGACAGCTCCTTGACCAGATCACTGTGGAGCCTAGTAAAATGTGCCAAAAAGTTCAAGGACCTAATGGTAAAGGTCAGTGATGCATAAACCCACTTCCCAAGTCTGTCCATTGCCCTTGACTCCTGATTAGAGGGAGGAAGAGTGGAACTTTCCTCAGTCAGTTCTTTTTTAGTGGCAGCTGCTACCACCATGGCATCTACTACTAATCATTTTGCCCAGTACTGATGATCCTCAGGAGTGGACAGTATTTTATCTGGTCTTTGAGGGATTGGTTCTATCTAATCAGGGGCCTTCCAAGCCTGCTGACTGATTAATTTAATGAGATCATCAGTGGGAGGGGTCATCTTCAAAGTAGATGGGCACACTCCAAAGGCTTCCAATTACACAGACTCCTCAGAGGTAGGATCTTTGGGCTGCCAGCCACCCCTCTGTTTAAGGATTTCCAGAATGTCTCCAAAGGAGACTTCTCCCACGTGTGACTGGGGGAACCCACCCCCTCATCAAAATCTGTGTCCTCAGTGATGGAATCTTCAGGGGAGTCCAGGTGTTTCCTTTTACACAATTTCTTCTAAAGGGGCTCTTCAGTGGAATATCTGAAGAGGACTCAGAAGAGGGGTGACCCTTGGTCAGTATGTCTTGCATCCTTGAAGCTTGCTGTCCAGGTATGGAGGCTGGTGGTAGCTCCAGGTAAGCAGAGGTCAAGGGGTGAGACTCTTATAACACAGGAGCTACCTGGGAAGAAGCGGTGGCCAAAGCCCTCTCCATAGTTTGAAAGTCAGGATCCCCTAAGGAGGGATGGGAACCTGGAACTGAGACAGACAAACTTAGAACTGGGGTCACACCCCACCCGAGAGACTTACCTGCAAAGCCGGAGCTGAGGAAGGGCCTACAGCCAGTGCAGCCCGAAGTGGTAAGGTCGGCTCCGAATAAAATGCAGGAATGAACTCAAACCCTCCTGACCTGATGGCAGAGGACCAATCCCAGGGACCCATCAATTCTGAAGGCACTGAGAGAGAGTCAGAGACATGCCTGGAACTGAAGACAAGGAAGTTATCAGCTCAAAGGCAATAGGAATCTGTGTGGTTCAAGTTGACAGCTCTAAAGCCTGTGAAAAGGTAAGAGGGGGAGTATATTTGGGATACTGGGAGACAATTCCCCTGCATCAAAAGGGAAAGGGGGCTGAGAAGATGTGGGAAGACCCCTAGCTGTCAGAAGCTGATCCACCAACCTTACTATATCAACTTCAAAAAGACTTCTGGAGGAGTAAATAGACATGCCTAAGAAAGATTCAGGTCTCTCTATAAAAGGGCTAGGAAGTTGACCCAGAAAGGGGTCAATCAATGTAGAATATGTATTCCTGGGAGGAAAGAAATATTCAGTCTTTGGCACTGGGGCAGAAGGTAGGAGCTGCGGAGCTGCAGGAGGCATCAGTACTGACATGGTAACTAAAATAGTAGGTGGAGTTGTTATTGGAGTCGGTGTCATGGTCGGTGTTAATGGCACCAAGGTAAAAGGTCTGTGCTGAGTACTCAGTGCATTCTGAAATGTTTGGAACCTTAGATTTCATTTCCGAAGAGGAACCAGCTGAAGGATGTTTATGTTTTTTAGATGTCAGTGCTGATGAAGATGTCAGCCCTGAATGAGCAGATTTTACATCAGAGGCCTGAGGAGACTGGTCAAGCTTGGACAATGCTTCCTCAAAAGGGGCCTTACAAAGCCCTTTAAGGATTAATTTATTTCTACACTCCACCAGGGCTGTATTACTAAAGCCCTGGCAGATAGAGCACTCTAGATCAAGATGAGAAACACCTAAACAATATACACATTTGTTATGACCATTTGAGATCAGCATTTTTCTGACTCACTCTTGACACTGTTTAAAACCAATCATCAGTTTTGATTTATCTGCGATTAACGCCAGAAAGGGCAAAAGATCAAGAAAGAGAATGTTAGGAAACATACAATCACGCAGTTACAAAACAGAGAAGAATCCTACCAATGATAGTAGGATAGCTTATCGAATTGTAAAGGGAGGAGAAGAGAGGGGAAACTACCAACCATGGTAGGCAAGAAGTACCAAAGCGTACAGGTTAAAGAAATCGAACACTCTCACGAAAGAGAAAAGGGTAGACAAGGTTCAGATATTACTATGTAGATTAAGGAAGACAAAAAAGTTAGAAAATTGTAATAAAACTTCTAAAATATACTTAGCTGTGACAGAGAGTTGGCTGACATGTCTTTTATATAAGAGCAGCAAATGAGATCTGGGGTAATGTAGAGAGGGTCATTATGGGTAGGCTATTAGCTCAAGATTTTTTTTTGGCTGGTGCAAGCTATTTAATGGCTGGATCAGTTCCAAGGATCGGAATGTAACCCATAAGTCAAGGATAGATGAAGATTGACAACATCAGCTCATTTGTTAACATTCAAAAATAATGTATTGCAAAATAATATACGCTTTTGTTTCATCTGCATCCTTTCCACATTTTTACCTGTTCCTGTATCAGCTCACTATGTTTGCATTTCTGTATATAATATCCTAAAGTCATCTACTCCTAACCTGCACAGTTCTCAGTTGTATGGCTTTATTATGGTAGAATGCAATGGTCTCTCCTATATGGTCAGCAGTGACTGGATGTATTTTACGTCTACCTTTGGTTTTCCCTTTGTAATCCATGTGCCATGTTTTTGAGTGGCTTTGTTAATATATGCTACCATATTATTAGTCCATAACAACTGCCTGCCTAAAGGTTTACTACTGTAGGTGGTCCTTTCATTATTAGATGTGGTCCTTTTTGCCAAAAATTAACTCATGAATTTTAGACCATTTCAATTTTAAGTTATTGACATTAACACTCTGTCAATAATCAAGTAAGTTAAGATTCAGTCTTGACTTGCTTACTTGTAGATTAACACACAGTGATCATTGACAAGCTTTTTGCAGGAGTGGTAGTCCATCTGCAATACTCACATAAGGACTGTGATTCCCACACCCTCAGCACTGTTTTCTTTGGGGGACTCACATCCTGCATGAATGTGGAGAATCCCCAGAACCCCATGCTATTATAACAACTCACCATTGACAGCAAGAGTAATTTCTAGTGTGTGTGTGTGTGTGTGTGTGTGTGTGTGTGTGTGTGTGTGTGTGTGTGTGTGTGTGTGTGTGTGTGTGTGTGTGTGTGTGTGTGTGTGTGTGTGTGTGTGTGTGTGTGTGTGTGTGTGTGTGTAAATTTATCAACTCCAAGTTCTTATCACAGAAGAAAGAACACTCTGATCTCTATGTCCTGAATTGTTTACTTTCCATCCCTGATAATGGTTGATCAATCAGGAAACAATATTTTTAACCAACTGACATATACTACTTAAGAGGTTGTCCCTCGAATAAATGGACTGCACCCTAATTATCCTTCTGCTTTATGACATGGAGTAGTACACACCACCAGATTCCTTATCCTGCCACTGTAATGAGAGAGAGAGTGAGAGAGACAAGGCCTTGATTCAATGCATGCTCTCATTATCACAGAAGGTTCTCTTTTGGCAGTGTTTCGTATCCAACTTGGATCGCTCATGCTTTAGTCACACTCATTGTCCCATACCATTGAGCTACCATAAATAAATTAATTTCTTAGTTTCATGTCAATCACTAGGCACAAATATTAAAACTAATACCAGATCATTGTAATATATTTTAAAAAGTAATACAAATGTCCTGTTAAATTGTTTGTTTGCAGTTTGCTGCACTATAATATTGCCCCATTTCAAAATTAATTATCATTATACTATCAATGAATAGTAGTCACCATTAAAACAATACCAGTTATACTGTAACAGCTTAATTAATGCAATTCTTCCAATTTAACATCAGTAAAATTGGATTTAAAATAGGACAAGTGAAGAAATTACAAAAGTCGAAAATTAAATCATGCAGCAGTTTGCAAAATCTTAAACGTTGCCTGCATGTTTTATACTGTAAAATGCAGCAGTACAATTAGAACTATATCACAGGTCATTATATATTTCTAGTTGCACACTTAGTTTAAAAAAAACAGATGATGTAATTTTTTTTAATTATTGCGTTCTCGCAGGATGATTATATAAAGCATGTGTCTTTAAGTGTCTAAATATAGCAATGCTACTATCAAACACTGTTAACAAATGCACACATGGATAATAAGAACCAATTCTTACATGAAAAGTAAATACATGAACAGAAGTTTATAGTTTAGAGATAATAAATAATAAGAAAAAATGGATAATAAACATAAGAGAAATATTTATTTTGTGATGACATATACCATTTTTTCAGAGGAAGTGATTAAATTACTGAAATATTATTGGCGTTTTTAATAAAACAAAAATATTTTTCTGGTGTAATATACCTTTGATTTCTTATAAACGAGGATGTAATTTAGGAGACATGCAAGATCATGGTTGTTTTATCTTTCCTTCTAAAAAAATGCATATGTATTTGGGTAACTCCAGTATAGGCACCTTCCCTTGTGGAAGGTGCTGTAGTTGTAAATAAGTGGTTAGGGTTCTGATAGAATTAGTAATTATACATTTTATCCTAGTAAGAGATTTACATGTAATACATAGAGTATTGTATATGCTCTTAAATATCCAGGTGACTTTTTTTATATAGGTGAAAGTAAGATGGGTTTTAAATGTAGGTTACAAGAACATATTAAAGACATAAAGAGACAAACAATAGAAGTCAAATTGCTATGCACTCGAACAATGCCATTACAGTGATGCATCTTTAGTACAGGGAACTGTTTTAGAACAAATAAGGTTATAATTTGGGGATGATAAATTGCTTACAGAGAAATTACTATATAGAAAAGCTGTGTATAATTTAAAATATGATACTTCAGTACTGAGAGGTTTGAATTTAGAATGCAATTGGAAGTGTTTGATTTAATTATTTTATAGTTTAAATTAAGCTTGTTTAGGTGGTTAAGTCTTTGTAATGATTGTATAATTGATTAATTGTTTTTAATTTTCTTTATAAAAAGAATGTTAATTTTAGTACTGAGTTTTTATAACTCATTAAAGACATGTGCCTAGGCAGTAGAGTTTATTAAATATTATATTGGGGTAGCTGGTCTTAGTCATTTGTTTTAAATTCTGTAATCTTGTGTTGTTTGAAAAAAAAAAGTTCTTGCCTGCTTTTAAAAGTTTTGTTTTCCTAAAATGTGTGGGTCATTAATCAAGCTCCAGTTACACAGGGCTGTTTTATCATATGGAATCACTTAAAATTTCTCTTTTTTGGGGGAAAGGGGGTTCACATCCTCCATGAATGTGGAGGATCCCCAGAACCCTCATACTATTATAAGAACTCAACATTTACAGCAAGAGTAATTTCTAGTATATACCATTTTGATGTAATTTTACTTCATATAATCGCTTGTGTGACAAATCATCACTTTGCAATCAAACAAACAACACAACAAAGTAATAAAGTGTCTTAGAGAATGGACAACCTGTACATTGGCACACTGATTGGAGAACAAACATTCTCCAGCAGGATTTTATTTTCCAGGTAATGCCCTCTGAAAAATTAGTCCACCACTTCATGGCAGCATATTAAGGTGCCGTAAAGCTCAGACAGTTAGGAAGCTAACAGCCACCATTATTTTACGCTTACTAAGCAGTACTGTTACTGTTTAGTAAGTGTAAAATTAAAAAAGAAAAAATAGAAAAGAATGTGTGTGTGTGTGTGTGTGTGTGTGTGTGTGTGTGTGTGTGTGTGTGTGTGTGTGTGTGTGTATGAAGAGTGTGAGGGACTGAGCAGTGGCAGTAGAAAATAAAGGTTTGCATACCTCTCAAATTCTTAGCTCAAGAAATCTCGATAAATCTCGATAAAGCCTAAAATGAAGGCTCAAAAATAGGAACAGATGCTCTTATTACAAAATTGCTTGAATAACAGGTTTTAGGTTATTGTGCATTTTCTGAAGCACAGGTGTGTTTCTTTTTGCGTGTGTGTGCACATGTGTGTGAGAGGGAGATTGATCAACCATTGGCAGCTGCACTTAAGAGGTATACATGCCTTTTACCCTCTTAGCTCAAGAAATCTGGGTAATGCCTTTAATGAAAGGGGAACAAAGTAAATGACCAAAAAGTGAAGTAAATATCTGGATATTTTTTGAAAATGTTATATTTGGACATAAAATACTTGATCCATCACCATTTACATATACTACAGCAAGTTTAAAACATTAGGCAGAGGAGCTATTTTACTTCAAAAATATATAAAATATAGTAATAAACAATAAATAAGTAAAACACAACAATTTTACAGACAGCCCATTCTCTAAGTGCAATAATGCCCTCCAGGGTGTGCTACTGTGTAAATAATGCCCTTCCAGGGGTGTAGAGGTCTTTCACCTGTGACATCAGGCCTCATAAAACCCTTGGGTGGGTTGTTATTAACACAGTAACACACATAGTGTTGGGCATTATTGTTTGCTTGGAGTGTTTTAAAGGAATGCCATCAAAGGCTTTTGAATGAATATTCTCACTGTGATTTTTTTCTATCTTGAATAGACCACTTTTAATTATGTCTTAGGTTTTAATCTTAGGGAATATAAAATAAAACAAAAAAAAAACTTTAGCACGTAACTTTCATTAAGGGCATTTAAAGGATCAGGTGAGGAACAGTGATATTAGAATACAGGGTTAGTTGAGAGCTATTTATACACTTGTCCTGTCAGCCTACAAATTAATAAACATGGTCCTTTGTGCAGAAACTAATTCTGTTTCTGGAAGTGTGAAAATCAATTTTGCATATCATTTCTTAAAGCATAAAATTAAATTCAGTCGAATGAACGATTCTAGACTGCTAAATAAAAGACTAATGTAGAAGCAATTAAACAAAAAATGACCTGTTTTACAAATGTTAATGTCTGAAAAGTAGATTGGCAATCAGGCATCTGAGTTTGATTTGAGCAGCAAATGTCAGTACAGACACAATCAGGGCATAGTCACAGAAAATGTTTTGCATATTTCTCTTTTTATGGGCCATGAGGGTGATAGATGCTATAGAATTAATTAGTCCGTTGCAGGTCCTGATAATATCTAGATGGGAAAGACATTTACAATATACATTGTTTGTCAATATTTTTCTTAGTTTATTACGTGTATTTCACTATGTATTATCAATGAAAAAGCTTATAAAAATATAAAAGAATAGAGCAACCTTTGTGTTACTTAATACCGTTTCTGTAAGAGAAACAAAGAATCTGCAAAACTGAGCTTTCTCTTCGATGATGTCTGTATGCATTGTATTCATTATAGAGCATTTGATGTTTTTATTTGAAAATACGCAAATAATTGTAAGTAATATATATTTTCCACCATGTGATGAAGGTATGATGGAAATAGCACTGGTTACACTAAAGCAGCATGGATGCCCCTTTTTACTATATATTTAGCAGCGAGCATGACTGACAGACCAGTGTTGCCATTTTCATGATATTGAATGATAATATGCAACTTGTAAATCTTGTCCATTTTTGGTTGCTGCATTCACTGGTAAATAAATCTTTAAGGCATTTTATATGTTATATTAGCTTCTGACAAAAATGTTCTTCAAATGCTGTCCTTGTTTATTCTTCACTTTTGCTATCTTTAATGCCTCACCATAATTAGAATGGCAGGCAATTTTTCTAGACACTTACACAGTCTCACATTTAGAAAGCTTAGTAGCAAAAGCAATCTTTGTTCTAGCTCAAACAATTCATCACAAAAATGAATTTTAAAAGGGCATTTCAGCTGTTGCTAAGTTTTTCAATAGGTTTCTCAAAATTCAGAAGATTTGTAATTTAGTATTGGGTCATAGCTTCTACTACAGTGATAACAATAGCTCATTTTCTGTACTGATGTTAAATAATATTTTTCCATGACTGGATGTTGGTATCTGCAGTCAACCAGTGTTTAATTCTTATTTTGTTTTTATTATCCTCACTTTCAAAGTTTCCTGATATCCAAAAAAGCCATCGATCATTTACTGCAAAGGACAAGGACTCTTAGGTTTATAGGTGTATACTAGTCTAATGACCTCTAGGGCCCTTATAAGCCTAACAATGCAACTCAAATGTGACCCACAAACTTGATTTATATAGGAGTGACTTACTGAATTCCTCTGTCCATCAGAGACATAGGTGCCAAACCAGGGGCGAATTTCCAATTACTCATCTATTGGTCAAAGTTGCACTTCGATAGGGATAGGGAGGAATAGGGTAACCACTTGTCCCTCTTTGCAGTCACTCTTTGGGCAGTTGTGTCCTGCAAAAATAAATGGCAAATGTCCCAAGATTTTAGGACAAAAAAAAAAACGGTTCATAAGTTTTCTTTAATAGTTGCTTATAAAAGTTATTTTGTATCTGAAACACCTAAATATTATATAAAATAGCATAAGTGACAAAAAAGCTACAAAAGCAAGCTTTTATTTTGGCAAAAAGGTGAAACTCTGTCCTTGGCACAGGCTGCAGTTATGTTTTTTCCTGCAAAACCTCAAGTTTCAACAAGAAATATCCCACTTTGGGCATTTGAAAGGGTGGTAACTCTAGGGAGGAACTCTGCTTTACATGAATGTGGAGCCTGTTCCAGATCTCTTCACTGTTAGTGAGCTACATTCATTTGGCAAGAGTACGGTGCTCGATTCCTTCATCCTCCATCTGCCTATTGTAAATCTTTTATCAAGACACTTAACTGGACAGTTCTCCTGGGCTGTCCTGACAATGGACCCTTGTGTCTGGTGGGCCTACCTGGTTAGCAGATTAGAAAAAAAAAGAATTCTTCTCACTGACAACTATGTGTTATTGTGTACAGCAAGTCAAATATATTGCTCTCACCCAAAACTAAGTGCTATCTTGTGGACAGAAAGTCAAAAATCTTCACTGGGTCAGCAACTACAGTATGAGATTAAGACATCACAGGGACAGCAACATGGACAGGATCAAAGTGCATTTTACAGGTTATAAAACATCAGAATCATGAAATACGTAGTTTAAGGAATATTGTAAAAATGTATACACCATCCAGTGACATATTTCTTTGCTTTCTCTCTCTAGTGGCCATACTACACATACTAAAACATCATGTGCAGTACATAGCAGTATGGGTCTGTTAGAAATTTCTTCCCCACCTCTTTGTGTTCTGACATGTATTGTGATGCCCACCACTGCTACCAATATGTGATGGGCACCGCTGCCACAAATATGTGAAGTCCCCAAGGAGCCTGAATCCTCAACACTGACACTGGAGAGGGACATGTGCTTCGAATACAAATGGATACACTCAGTATTTCCAGATGCAGACCTTCCTGCATCATGTACACTTTCCCTTAAGAGCACACAGGGAACACACTCAGCCAAGGGTTTGGATGTCTCTATAGCTGTCTCCTTCCAGATCCTCAGTAAAACTCCCTACTGGTACAGCTATAGGGTTAAGTCCTCAGCTGAGTGTTCAAGCGGAATCCTCCAGCACCCTTTTTGTGAACTCGGTGCTTCATTTCCCTGCCTCAAGTAGCTGACACATACACTCTTTAGGATTTAGTAGTTTACACACACACAAAACACACACACACACACACACACACACACACACACACACACACACACACACACACACACACACACACACACTCACACCTGGGAAAGGCTGGCACAGGTTATCCGCTCCACCAACTCTTGCCAGACTATAAGGTAGTTTCACAGCCACTAGTCAGTTACTATAAGGCTCTTAAAAGGGTATCCAATTATGCTGACTGAAGTTAATATTAATATTATATTAATACAAATGTTAGTAGCTGACCAAGACATCTAGGCCTTCTTGAGTGGCCCACACAACGTCACCAAATAATTATAAGCACTCTAAAAGGTTAGATACATTCTACAAGGACCAGCCACAATAAAAGTTTTAAATATATTTAATAATAAATAATAAAATAAAATGAAAATATTGAATACATATTTATAGTAAATCACAGAAAATATTGAAAACAACATTGATGGACATACTCATACAAATAAAGAAAAACAGTCTGTAAACTAAGCTTCACTATATTCCTGACTGAATCTAAAATAATTTACTGTTCCCTAATAACTTACTTGGGCAAGGCAAGATGAAATATGTGAGCAGTCTTTCTAGTCAGGCTTCCAAACAGAATACGCAATACTCTGAGATTTCTCATTGTAATATGTAAAGGATAATTTCCAAGAGGGATGGCAGAATGACCTGATCTGGTCACCTGAATATAAGTTCTCACAGTATCCCCTTTGAAGCTGAGATAGAAATTTAGCATAGATGGCTACAATACACATCTAAATGTTTATGGCAGTGCCTGGGGCTTCCCCTCTTTTTACTGAGCTAATGAACAAAGGCTTTTTTCCCAGATCTAGTATCTCCAGTCCTATTCAGCACCGTGGTGTGACATTTTAATGGTTTAACAGCTCATTTACATTTCCCTTACTTTTTTTTAAAGCAAGCTAGCTGGTTAACCATTGCTGTCCCATGTCTTCTATTAAAACATATACAGTTAATTCAGTTACAATAATACATGTACATTTATTTTTATTTCAGCAGGGTGTACTGTTGATACATTTTAACACAAGCAAACCTCACAAATACATTTTCAGAACAATCATCTGTACAAATCAGTTTGACATAGAAATGACGTTCCATTGTAATACATTTGTAACACAAGCATCTTGTATAAATCAGTTTTATATTCAAAGGACATATCATTCTTTACAAAACTCCTGCTGGCTATGCTGGGACTTGCCCATATCATCACATGTACATAAGGCATGCTGCTCAGATATGAATGTTACTGCTTTCCTGCTGCAAGATTTGACATCATACATGAAGGATCAGCCATAAAAGATGCTAATGTATATACTAATTTGGACCATAAGTATGCTAATGTGGCTGGACTCCAGTGTTGTCTATAAATCATCGTCTTTCGCAGAAGCACATCACTGACATATGATGTACAGGTCTTATGCTGATCATAGCTGATATACTGTATATGCCAGCTATATAAGTAAACTGAATACAAACACAAATCATGCACCATCACAACACAAAGGTGTGCTAGAAGTAATTCAAAGTCCTGTGAGGGGTGTAATTTTTTGGTTCTCATTTTGTACTGATATAGATTTGTGGCAATACCTGACATGATAGTACCCTTTGAGGTCACCTGAAGAGTGTGCTAAGGTGAGCAAACCAATGTTATTCCTCCTATACAGGCAGTTTGGAAATGGCTGTTGGGAACTTATGCAAGTCCACTCCTTAAGATGGATGCCTGGTATGAGCTGTTGGAACAGTCAGGGCATCTGTCATCTCCAGACATGTGTGATCCTTCGGTAGAAGATGTAGAGTTGAGGAAGGAACTCTGTGAATTGTATAATAAGTTTTTTCCATATCTAGCATTTGTCATATTACAGTTAATAACCTATTCTTCTGTTTTCCACATCTCTGTTCATAACAACAAATTTTCATTTGACAGATCACAGGATATTCCAGGTTTTCTGCTGTGGGTACTTGTCTGTATGATATGCATACTGTTACTAGCAGCTGTTGCTGAAGCACTGTGTTATTTTATGAGGTAAGCAATACAGTAGTGGCTTTAGGGGGTATGTCAGCCATCTGTTTCATTGTATATACCCATGTGCATGTAGCAGCTTCTGCCCTATTGTGCCTACAAGTGGTGATGCCGACTGCTGTTTACTCTATGAACATCATATCTTTCTTTTGCTTCACTGGGCATTCACATTGTAGTGCAGTACCACTTCGGGACTGTGGGCACAATCTCACACTTCTGCTTGCTTGCACTTACTTGTGGAAGTATAGCTTTGCACAATAATCTGCATCTTTGTAACACCTATATATGGTGGCTTCCAGCTCCCTTGTTTCTTTCAACATAGGGGTAGTGAGAGAAGAATGCTGCCAACTGCTGCAGGAAGTAGCAGAGGCTAATGAATCATCATGGCCAGTGCTGTACTATCTCTATACCTGTACTATCAGCGCACCTGCACTAGGTACTGTGTAACAGTAATGTGTGCTCCTCGGTAACAATGCCTTTCCAGTTTTGTCTGCCTTCTGTACATTGTTATGGCCGATCTGAGCCACAGACATGCCTGATAGCACCTACTGCCACACTGGCCAAGTTTGCAGCAGAGGGAGGTACATAGTATAGCTGTGTCTCACAGAAGGGGAAGTTCCTGCTCATCACATGGAGGTAGTCCACCCCAATCACCTGTTCCAACTCAGAGAAAACAACGGTATTGGCTGGAGGTAGTAGTTGACTAAGCATTGGTGAGCTGGATTGTCATACTTTAACTTCTACTATAGAAATCATCAAACTCTCTGAACTGGCTGGCCATGAAGCCAACAGCTTTGGCTGTGGACAAAGGATCTTGTCACTGTAAACCAGGAGTCCATTTTCTCATTCCCAGTAATGTAATTTTTACTGGTCAGTAGTTGATATACTGCCTTGATCCCTCCTGTCCAGCCATTTGTCTACCCTCTGTCTGTTTGTATGCATCCCTTGTCTAAGCACATCTGTCACTGTTTACCTGACCAGTGCCATGTATGATTTTGTGTCATTCCTTCCCCTTCCTTTTCTCCCATTCATACCTTTTATCCATACTCTCTTACCTTTTCTCTACATTTACATAAAATATATGCCCCCCTAAAAACAATACATAAATAAAAGAATAGAATGCACCCTACCTTCCCCATCCCTGCTTTAACTTATTGCATTCTTGCTGTGTGTGCCTCTACTTATTATTACATGTTTTTTATTTTATTGTACATCCCTTTCCACCTGCTTTGCTTATGAGGTATACCTACTGCCTCATCTACCTACTTAATGTGGAGCTTTCTGTTTTCTCATGCAACATACCCCTGTTTAGTTATTCATGTCTATTTTGCATTGAAGTGCACTTGCTCTTTGCAATTCAAGCCACTGCATCCTTGGAATGTGTGTTTATGAACCTAGCCTTGTAGTCCCCACATTTAAGTTTTATATTAGTGTAATGTAAACTGCCCATTTCATAAACTGAACTAATTGTTGCACATAGGTTCATAGATACATACATAAAAAAAAAAAACATATTATTCAGTTTTGAATTTTATGATTGTCAGTGTTATAGATGGTTTCATAAATCCATATCTTATGACTTCAATAGTTCTGACACAAATCAGTCAACTAGTTAAAAACTAAATTATTAATACATCAGTTCATGGATCAGCTTGGAAGTTTACTTGTATCTCATCTACCAAACTTTTAAGTTTCGAAAGAAAACTAACTTTTTGTACCAAACTACAGAAGATATTGATGAAACAATGCAAATTATACAATCACACTTCATTACTATTCACAAGTGAGCATTCTGATTGGACAACGGCCAAACCAGTGTGCTTACTGCAGATTGAGCATATACCAACAAAAAAAGTCTGGCTGCTGAACTACCATTAAACAGCTAGAATTTCTATTGATATATGCTGAGGGACAGAGCAAAATAATAGAAAATAATAGAAAAATCAGTACATTCTTCAAAACATAAGAATCAGAAACATTCCATTTGATTTTCCATGTGTTTCTGCACTGTCCTTCGGAAAATCTTGGCAGTTAAAGAAAAAAATAGAAGAATAATAACAGCTATGCCTATCCTGCATTGACTGTACTGATGTACTGTGCAACCAAGGAAATGTAAGTCTGAGATGCATGCTCTGCACATCAGTAAATGATGAAGAATACGGAGGAACACTGCAGTGCCATTATGCAGACATTATTTAGGAAAGGTAAGTGATTACTTTCTTAAATATGTCATTGTATAATAGCAATAACCCACTCCTTGCTGTGGGTATCACAGGATTTGTCCATGGTTGGCTTCATTTTATCAATTAGGCTTGTGACCAAATCATGTCAACCTTGTGTAAGTCCTATGACATCCTATAGACCAAGTCATAAGTCATTGATAAAATAGCACTCTACCTTATATTCTGCATACAGATTAGGATTATTTGAACTATGTCTGTGTCCTTGTTTTTACTGTAAATGTCAAATCTTTTTGTGTGCCTATGTGAATGTTTGTGCTTAGCTATCAGACTTTAGTTACAGCAATGGATATAAACCGGATAATATGAAATTATGTTAACACAAACAAATACTTACTGGGTATGGCTGGACAACAGTTAAAAGGATGGATTCTTTGCAGTTTCTGTGGAGAAAAACATATGAACATAAAAATTAAAATGGCTGTTGTACAATAGATTCATACTATTACATGTCAAAGATAGCAGTTGTGATGAGGTTTGTTTATTAATAACTGTTTAACAATAACAAGCTGTAGTTAGTTAACTAATGATTTTTTTCACTTGTTGTGCATTGCACATGTATCTCACTTCTCTAACCATTACCCTCAAACAGCACAAAGGAATACATAATCTTTAAGTCAAATCAAACCTGCATTTCATAAACCTTGTTACACAGATTTATCACATTGCAATGTCTTCACAAAATAATTTCACTGTGGTAATCCTTCAGGCTGCTGGAGAAAAAAAGTGTGCTAAACTGCAGACATGGTCAGAGAGAGCTTCAGGAGATTCAAATTCTATAAATTTAATTAAATAAAAAAAATCTGAGTAATCTAAAACTAACATGGAACTACATAATACAAATTCTGGCTGCAGCCCAAGTCTTGGATAATGGAATGCTCAGCATCTGGGATTTAAACATTGTAAGATGTGTAGTATTCTTATTTTCAGAGGACTCTGCCATAGTTTAGTCCAAATATATACTTGTTTGGGGACCTGGTGAACATTTTCATTTTATAACATTTCTATATGTATTGTTCTAAACTCATTCAAAATTATCTTTGATCATTATATCTGCAATCTGTAAAAAGATGCAGACTTGTGTGATTTCAGATAAAGTCTGAGGAGTACAGATGCAATAAAAGAAGGAGAAATTACATTCACTATGAAAGTATTTGAAGATACGTTAAGAGTTTTGTGACATATAACTATGAAAAATGAGTCACTTCATTTCAGGCAACTTTAAAATAAGAGAAAGTATTAAACGACGATAACATTTACACTGCCTTATATTTTTATTCTGTTCATAACTATACTCCTTGGAGATGTGCAAGATCTGAATAAAGCACTTTGGGTTTATCTGGTTCAGTGTATTTCCAGGTTGGAAATGAGTGCCTTACTGAAACACCACTTGTGATATGGTATTTTGATTCAAAATAATTAGCCTAGGTAAAAGGCAATGTGAAACTTACATATATTATATTTTATACGTTGCATATTTAATAGACTTGATAACTGATTCTACAGTCAATGAATGGCATATGAACACTTTACTTACCTGTATTATGGACCGACATCTACACTATAAGTAAGTACGTATTTGCGTTATAAGTGCAAAGGTATTCCTGGGAAGTCGTAAACTTACCTACAAGTGAAGCCTGTCTGCTAAAGTGATTAGGAATTAACCAAAGATCTCAGTGTGGAACAGTATCAGAGAAATTGTAGAAATATATTCCAAGTTAGTGTTTGTTTTGCATGGAGTTAACCAAAGATCTCAGTGTGGAAGTGTATCATAGAAATTGTAGAAATCTATTCCAAGTTAATGTTTGTTTTTGCATGGAGTTAACAACATATCCATATGTATGTGTCATTTTTATTGCATACAGGCAGTGTTTGAATGGTGGGTAGATATTTAAATATGAGTTACTGTGGTTTTAGTTCATATATAGCATATTAAAAACTATAATGAAAAAAAATGTCTTGCTTGTTTCAAAAATCATTCCAGAAGAAAACTTAAGTAAGATATTTTACCCCATGTCAAACAGAATGGTAATACATAAAGCATCTGTCAGGGTGGCAAATTTAACAAGTAGTTCTGTTGTTTCAGATTACCTAGCACTATGCTGCTTTAAAGTAGGACTAAATATTTGAATAGGATGCCAGGATAATTGTAAAGAATTGTCCAAGTTTGTAACCAAAAGCAGTAAATCATCAGCAAATAAAATTAGTTTATGCCACTGGTCAACATGTGGATTGGATTTTGCATCTTCTGTTAATAATTATTTTGTTGATGGTTTTAAGTGTCAGTATGAAATATAGGGGAGTCCAAATGGCATCTCTTTATAGCTTCTTATCCAAATTCTTTTAGTGCTCTGTCACATGTATCATTCAGGCCTTCTATTTCTTACCCATCATCGTTATTAACTCACTTATAGCTTTTTACATGGGCAGCATAGAGTATGGACTATCATTAAAAAGTGACTGGCTGGGCCACTTCTTTTTTCCCTGATACTTTGATGCTTCCAGAGTACTTGGCATACAATGAATCATTGCATCAGTGCCCCCAAACAGTACATGTCAGTCCTTGTAGAAGACCTGGTATGCAATGAATCAGTGTCCACAAACTAGCCAAGCAAGTGTGTACAGAGAACTTGGCATGCAATGCATTAATGCACACATACTGCCCATGCTCTTGCGTGCAAAGGACCTAGCATGCACACATTGCTCATGCTAGTGCATGCATTTGCATTCTGGGATGTTGGAGTAATTAGTCTTCAAAGGTGGTGTTGTAGTTCACCTTTCATTCTTCACCAGGGAGTGAGCAAGCAATCATGGAATTGCCCTCCCCACCTCCTAGTGGAAAAATGAAGGAAAGAAGGATAGAAGGAAGTAAGGTTATTATTTATCTATTTGTCTTTATTGACCAGAAAAGTCAGACTGAAAAAAAAAAAAGGACATATTGGAAAGGGTCTTTTTAGTGTTAGCCTACATTGTCTTTTCTGTATAGAACCACATTGCCATGATTGGATCATTGAAGGCAGAAACAGTTAAATTTAAAGGGCTGGGGTAATATGACTTCATACAGCACCATGAGGTATAGTGTGATGAATACTTTCCAGGTTTTAAAATGGCTGTTGAGGCACCTATTCTTAGCGAGGCCGAAAAGCTCTTTAGCTATTAAACTGCATTACAAGTGGCCATAACTAACTGCTATGCCTGAATTGACAGGAATAACAGGCATAAAATGGTGTCATTATGGGGCCTATTTCAGAAACTCTGGCAATGAAGGATGCCAGTGACTTAGGACACTGGAACGTGGTCATTCAAGTTACAGAAATGTGTGGTCAGCCAACATTGTGAGCTGTGATCTAGAATAAGCTGCTGATGATGAATGAATGGGGCTCCCTCTAGGTGTGATTCCTTAAGGCAGTAGACTAACAGGTGCAAATGATCACTGTCACTGTACCAAAACCTACATCAGCTGTAAGTTTAGAAGCCATGCTGTATAGTTATAAGTCCTCTTCCACTGTATAGATCTGCAGTGGGTTTGTTTCAAAGAAATAAGCAATGGACAACTATCTGAAAAGTAACACATCTCACCTTACTGCCACCTAATGTCACCATATTATCAAGCTGCCAGGACAGTAGGTAGTGCAGAGTAGTTGTGCTGTCATGGTGAACCTGTCTGAACTGCTTAATTAATTATTCATGATCATCCACTTTGGTGCCCAGTATGAGGACTGCTGCTTCTAAATCAGCACTTGAAAAGCAGATTGGCACCAACTTCATCCAAATCACACTATGACTGGCCCACTGAAAAGGTTATGATTAGCAGTTAAGGTGTTTAGATGTAATTTGGAGAGCAGCATATCATTGATGTGGTTTGGGAAGTACAACATCCCAGGCTTTATTCTACATGAACTACAGAACAAACTGGCACCCCACCTAAGTACCATTTTCAATCATAGCCTCACCTCAGGCTATGTGCCCACTGAATGGTGCACAGCAACAGTTATCCCACTCCACAAAGTGGGAGCCACCACGGAATCCAGAAACTACTGCCCCATTAGCCTAATGAGCCTGGTCTGCAAGGCTATGGACCGTATCATCATGGAACTTATAAACAATGACATTGGTAATCTCCAAACTCAGGACCCCACCCAGTTTGGGTTTGTAAAAGGCAGATCATGTCTCCTAAACCCGATAGACTTCTTTGAAGCTGTCACCAAAGCCATAGATGAGGGTAAGGTGGTTCACACAGGCTATATAGATCTCGCCAAGGCTTTCAACACCATCTTCCACTCTGGAATTATATATAAACTCACTAAAGTACGTATAAATCCCTGTGTCACAAGATGGGCTGCCAACTGGCTCACTGACAAAACCCACACTGTGAAAGTAGCAGACTCCAAATCCAACTTCAGACCAGTGATAAGTGGAGTACCACAGGGTTCAGTCCTGGGTCCTCTCCTGTTTGGTATCTACTTCTCTGAAGTACAGGCTAACACAGAAGGCCTTTGGCTAATGAAGTTCGCAGATGACTGCAAACTAAGAGCGATAATCAAAACTCCAAAAGATGTGGACATCCTACAAAAGGGCCTTGCTGAGACAGATGCCTAGTGTCAAAGCCATGGCCTCAAGCTCAATACCAAAAAGTGCATTCTCATCCCTTTTGGTAAAAATTCTGTACCCATGAAGTACCACATAGGCGATAGTCTACTTAACACTGAAAGTGTGATAAGAGACCTTGGGACACAGGTGGACAGTAGTCTCTCCTTTGATAATCACATTGCCACAGTAGTCAGGAAATCCTTCTACATGGCACACCTCATCACAAAAGGTTTCTCATCCAGGAAAAAAGAGGTCATTGTTCCCCTCTACTCGTCACTAATTAGACCCATTATAGAGTACAATGCCCCTTTTGGTATGTACCTCACAAGACATCTACAACAACTGGAAAGGCCGCAGAAATACCTCACAAAGAGGATTACTGGCCTCAAACAGAAGCCCTACGCAGACAGTCTGAAAAAACTCCAGCTTTACTCTGTCGCATATCGCCTACTCAGAGGTGATCTCTGCCTAACATACAAAGCTATGTCAAACCCAGTGCTTTTAGACATGCTCCACTTAAAGCAATCACAATCCCTCCGAGCTACACACTCTAGGAACCTAAACCTTGTCACCACAATAAACGGAACATGATGGAGGGATAGATTCCTGTCCCAGAGACTTCTCATACTCTGGAACAAACTACCTATCTATATCAAACAAACCTCCTCATTAGCACTCTTCAAGAAAAATCTTGATGATTGGATGGGAGATAGGAAATTCACCAAGGGGATCACGTCTGTGGCTCTGCTTGACAGTGGCACAGGAAAATAATTTTCTTGGGTGGCGAAAGCCAGGGTACATTTTGGCTAGGCTTATATAGACCCTAGGGCCAATAGCCTAGTACCTACCTATGAACCTATGAGTTCTTTGACATACATGATTGAATAATTACTAACAATAATAATAATAATAATAATAATAATAATAATAATAATAATAATAATAATACTTCTTTCAGAACAGTGGTGAGTTTTTTTGCCAAAAATCTGTGTTTTTCAATTTACTTTGTCAATTATATAGTAATGTAAACCACCAAGAGGAAACTCACAAACACCTTAAAATCCAACAATGAATATGAGCAGAGAAAACAAGCAAAATCCATTTTATTAACAAAATAGTGAATGCTTTCACCTTGTACAATTCCAAAACTTCATCAGACCCAGGGTTTGATGAAGTTTTGGAATTGTACAAGGCAAAAGTGTTCATTATTTTGTTAATAAAATGTATTTTGCCTGTTTTCTCTGCTCATATTCATTGTTCATTGGCTATTATATAGTAATTACATTTTTTATTTAATTCTTTTAGCTAGCTCAGGAGACAATGGGTAAAATTGCAGTTTAGGTTTCTAGAGCAATAGATGTGCTTCATTAGTTGCTGGATTTTGTCTCCAGAACCTTCACACTTTGTAAACAGGCAACTCTGCTCATAAACAAGATATAGATAGTGTTGAAAGCCATATACATGAGACAAATTATGTTGCATTTATTGTAGTGAGAATATGACTTACATTCAAGCCTAACAAGAGTAGACATTCAGAGGTATTCCAGTGCATGGATGAGATTTCTGTCTTTCTGTTCTTGTAATTCATGTGTTATATGAAACATAAATAGTCTTGTGGATGATGTGGATAATTTCCATATGTAGGGGATATAAGGAATAAGCCCTCTAAGATTCAATGGACAGCTTCCAAAGTACCTTGCATGACAAGGCTTTCCAAAAGGCTTTTTCTTAATATTAAAAGTCTGCTATCACATTAACTTTTGCAAATTGTGAAACCTTGATGTAAACATTCTGGACTAAGGTATTACATAGTATTGGTATAACAGAAACACAGCCACTACCATTTAAATTGACATATAAAGTAATTTCGTAGAAACCTGCCCTGAGCTGTTGCATGGTGTGACATTATGAATAATAAAGCAATTTCAAGAATATATTGTGTCTCTACAGCTTGATGGCTGACTTAAATAGTTTTCTAGTGAGGTGTTGCAAAGAATAGCACTGGAAAACCTCATGGCTCATTAATAGAGTCTGTACTTTCGGATTACATAATGTAATTTTTGTATAAAATTACTGAGGTGTGTGCATCATATAAGAGCTGCTGCAGAAACATTTCATTGTGTTAATGGATTTCTTTTGTTAAACACTTTCATTTCTTAAGGAGACCAACTTCTATGATAACTGATTTGGGGCAAAAGCAGCCATAAGGATGGTAAATCCCACAATTCTTAATGCACTTCATTGACTCTCACTTTAAATTGTGCAGCCATAACAGATTACATTATATTTACATTATACCCTACTCTCAGTGATCTACAACTCTATATTGATATTACAGATAACTGTACTATGTGTTGCTTTAAGATAAAACATGGAATGCGTTAATTCCAAAATTTCCATTCAGATTAGTTGATATCCACTATCAACTCATGCAGGTTAGCCAATCTTCAAACACACACACACACACACACACACACACACACACACACACACACACACACACACACACACACACACACACACACACACACACACACACACACACACACACACACACACACACACACACACACACACACACACACACACACACACACACACACACACACACACACCTCTAAATCATCTGCTGTGGCACTGTTAGAATCATAGAAGAGAAAGAATAATGCTAGCTCCCATTTTGTACTTGAATGGCAATGAAACAGCAAAAGCTCTGGCCCAAAGGGTGTAGAGTTTTCCCCTAACCTTAGGTAATATGATTGATATATATATATATATATATATATATATATATATATATATATATATCTATATATCTATATAGAGAGAGAGAGAGCAATATATATGAAGTATAATGTTTATTGATGTTAATTTAATACAGTTTGATTAGTTCTGTATAAATATAAATTTGCCTATGTCCAAGTGATAATTCAATAAAGGTGTTTTTAAAAAAAAGCCTTATCATTTCAGTTCTGATCCCCACCGCCAAGCATGGTGATTAAGGTAAGATCATAAATACAAGAACAAAAGAAAATACATGGCTTTTTATGTATATGTGTGTGTGTTTGTAATTTGACCATAATCACCATGTTGAGAGTTTCCAAAGCCAAAAGGAAAGTTCACCACTGACCTGTCCAGAAGCTCTCGTTGGTTGAGTGTCAATGACACTAGAACAGTATGCTGGAATTCTTCAGTTTGATTCCGAAAAGATAGCTAATATTATCCTATCACTGTCTTACATTTTGGAAATGTCAGCTGTGCTGCAGATACCTTTCAGCCAAGGCTGAAACCAGTTACTTAGGCCTTCAATAATGGGTGTATTATTGGATTATTATGGATAATTTCACCTAGACCACTTAAAGAAAACTATAGGCAGAAAAGCAGGTCTGACTTATACTGGATAATATACTCTTGTAATGCTGGTTCTTTAAGTTGAAATTTAACTAGTACATTAATACTGCCACATATATTGCATTCCTTTCAAACACAATATATATGCAAACTACTTTATCATGGCTTCATTTTTTGACACTATGAACTTTGCATCTCTTGTTGGTTATTCAGGGTATTCTGCTATCAGCTGCTGTCGGGAAATGTGGTTTAGCTACAGGCATAATATATTTGCTATGACACCTCACCACTAGAAACAGTAATCAAGGAGCCTCAGTCCACACCCCTACCACCAGTCGGGGACGTACATTGGGAGGATGACAAGTACACACACACAGTATTTCAGGATGCAGCTCTCTGCATCAAGTGCAATTTTCCCTTAAGAGCACACAGAAACCACAGCCACTTGGAAGCTGGTTTCTCCCTCTTTCTCTACAACCCCAATAAGACTCCCCACTGGCACAGCTATAGAGTTCAGATCTCAGCTAAGTGACCAAGCCAAGACCACCAGAACCCTCTCTGTCCAAACAGTGCTTTGTGTCCCTGTGCATACACTCTTTGAGATTTGATTTATACAAAAAACTCACACACACACACACACACACACACACACACACACACACACACACACACACACACACACACACACACACACACACACACACACACACACACAGACACACACACCTGGAAATGCTGGTACAGGTTTACTAGCTATGGTCCCTTCTGCCCAGACTATAAGGTAGTTTTTGCTGCCACCAGCCACTCCATATCAGCTACTTTAAGGCTCTTAACAAAAGGTGTCCAGTCATACTGTGTAATGTTACTATTAATGGTAGTTTGACCAAGAGCAATGCTATTAGGAGTGGCCCACAGTGTTACCAAATATGCAAATTTTCTCAGAACTTAAATACGTCTCACAAATACAATGAAAGGTTTAAATATATTTAATTAATAAATAATAAAAGAACAAGAAAATACCCAGTATATAATCACAGTAACATAAAAGTTCAAAACCACAGGAAATAATTAAAACAACATTGCAGGACAGTCTCAAATTAATAGAGAAGAAACATCTAAATAAAGCTCAGCTATATTTCTGACTGTATCTAAGAAAAATATAGTGTTCCCTAGACTTACTTTCAGATCAAGGCAGATGTGTGGTGAATGGATCCTCTTGTCAGGTCAGAGACAAAATCCAGAATGCTATCTCTCTCTCAGAGACTTCCCAAATTAATATCCCAAATATTGCTGCAGGGATGCTTGCCGAATTACATCATTTCTTGTCATCTGACTTCAGTTCCTAGGCTCAAAACAACCAATGATGCCAGTTGGTAGCATTTAGCATCTACCTGTAAAATACACAAACGAGGGCTTTTCTTAGATTTAAGGCAGGTCCTGGAAGTAATAAAACAATAAACACTTCCAAGACAATACAGAAAACTTCTAGTTCTAGACATTGTGTCTGTTACTGCACTGAAATTGAAAGAAAACATCATTTTATTATGTGGTCATAAAGTAATTTAAATTGTAAGCTATTTTTCTGAAATTAACCTCCTGTGTTCCAGTTTCCATTGTTAAACTATATACATCTAAACAGTTACAATAGTGTGTATATATTTGTCACATTCCACTTTAATAAAGCAACCAAACACCAAAATACTTTTGCCGACCTTTATTGCTTGAACATAATAATAAATGCATCAACTTTATTAAACATAACTTCATTTCAGTGGAAAGTGAAAACATTAATTGATCATCCATAAGGACAGTGTACCACCACTCACTCTTGAGAATAAGCAGTGTCTCCCATTTGCACGCTGTTCCTCACACTTTCAAGGCAGCGTTCCACTGCTCACCTTCAACCCAACACCTCCTTTCCAAACCAAACCACCAATCCAAACAGCATCCACTGACACTCTTCTACCACTCCAAAATCCTTCCACAAATTATCCACCAGAGGAGGAACAGAAGAGGGGCAATCCTGTCTCTCTTCTCTGCCCAGCAGCCTAACAGACGATTCCCCCTCACTTCTTCCAGTCACTAACCAAAACCTCCTAATAACAACCCCAGATTTAAGTTAAATAAGTAAAGCCCAAAATCACTAAGATGAACCCCATCTGCCCTGAACCACATAGGATCCCTATCAGCAAACTCATTGTGCCATATAGTACTTAACCCCCATCCCCCAACTGCTTTGACAGCATAAAGTTGACAAACTTCCAACTCTCAACAGCAGAAACATTTTTCTAGCATCCCTCCACACTAACCAAGGAATAATCTCTGACCACACTAGACATAGTGATGGATAAAGCTTTCTTAATGCCAAAACGTCTTCACATAGTTGATATACTAACTGCCTCTTTGGTGGCATGCTCAAATCATTACCTGCTAAGTGCACAAACAAAATTCAAGGCATTCCCAGTTGACACTGCAACATCGTAAATCTCTGTAGCAACTGGTTCCACTTCAGCCCTCTAATGCCATGCCAGATGACAATCCAGCTGAATCAATGTAACTCCAAATCAGTGCCATTATACCTAACTGCAGCCTGCCTTGCTGCCCAATACACGTAAGAGTGGCCCAAGATGACAATCCTTCACCCTAAAAAACAAATATTAACAATGGAATAAGAAACAGCCACCCTCATCTAATATAAGCCAAAAAAGCCTTGGAAGACCACCACTCCACCCATTTTATTGACCTCAGTTGAGTACCCCCCTTTGCCAGATCTGATGCCCTATCCATACAGAAAGAATGAGTAGAAAAGTTATCTCCCTGCAGGCCCATACTACAAAAGGCCCTATGCATGACTAAATTCAACTGCTCCATAGTTAATGCCCTACCTCCTACAGACCTGAAAACTAAGTCATGTGATCTACCTTCTTGAACCACATGCAATCTCCTTCCCCATGCCACCAGGCACACAATTCACACGTCTTCCTCCAGAACTATTGCTGCCCCTTTCCCTGCTTGATCAGTCTTGGATGGCCTTAACCTAATATGAACTGCCCCTGCCACCATCATAACATCATCCTATACCAATGACCCCAACAACTCTGGCACTCGAAAAGCTCCAAAGTACATTCATACACTCAGCATTCCCCACACTACATAGTCTTCCGAATCACCAAAAATCCTACCCAAACCCTACAACAACACCTTTAAAATTCCCCTCATCAATGGCCACCATCTATCCCTGTTCAGGCCGCCCTCCTTGCCCCAACCTTTCAACACTCAACCAGTTGTCCAGGATTTAGTAAAATCCTCCAGTCTTGCCATCTGGGCAAACATCCCAATTGCTGCCAAAACCACTCTCACTGACCTCAAGGCCCTGCCCTGTGCCCTCTTCACCACTAAATCTCGCAACAGCAACTCTTCCAAACACACACATTCCTCCTCTAGTAGCTGACTAACAAAAATGTCAAAATCATGTAATGCCCTACTGTAAGCCTTCCTGGTGGACATCGCCCAGGACTGCTGAACCAATCTGCCAATCACTACTGCCCAATCTACCAAACCTCATCTGGTACCACCATGAGATCCCCTGCTGCCATCTGAGTAACTTGCAGAATCCTGGAAAATTGAAAATGAGACAGGCTGTCAGAAATCTCTTTCTTTACCCCCAGGACATGTATCCCTGTAAAAGAAAAATTAATCAACAAGCTCTGCAGAACTCATTTACGCAATATCCTCAACAAACATTCTGATTTAGCTGTCTTAGCTTGTAAAACTCTGACAACTGCAATATTGTCCAGTTGAACACAACTTCCTCCCCCTCAAATGATCCTGCCACACCAATTACATTGCCCAGATTGGCATCAATTCAAAAAAGCGACATCATACTTCCATTCCTGTGGCCACTAAGGTGGCCATGGCACTGCAAACCATTGCCCTGCAAACAATGCTCCCATACCCAGATGCTCGGCTGCATCTGTAAACAGCTGTAACTCATTCTGACTTACCCAATCTGTCTGCCATAATGTGACTCCATTAAACTGCTTTAAAACTGTAGCCACAAGGTTATGTCCTCACATGTTAACTTGCTAACACTCACGCAATGGTGCTTAGCATTACACCCTTTCAAAAGAAATGCCACCAATCTGCAAAATATCCAGCCCGGATGCACTGTCCTACAGGCAAAGTTCAACAACCACAACAGCTCCATAACATCCCTCATTCAAACCTTATCCCTAGACTTCATCCATACTATTTTCTCTTGTAGTCTAGTTACTTTCTCTCTCAGAAAGTGAAATAATCCTAGATCCGCATCCACACTCAACCCCAAAAAGTCTAATACCTTTGCTGGCCCTCCAATTTATGAGTAGCCAATGGTACTCCCCACTCCTCCCCAAAAACTCACCCATCGCCACAACGGCTCCTTCTTTGCCTTCACCCACTAGTAAGAATTCATCTAAGTAATGTGCTGCTCTCTATTTCTCCACCCGCTGTTGCGCTATCCAATGGAAGGCCATACTAAACTTCTCAAAAGTGGAACTGGCCACTGCACATCCCATCGGCATAGCTGTGTCAAAATGAAACTTATCTCCAACTACCATGTCTAACAATGGCCAATCTTCCTCCCGCATTGGTAAAAGGCAAAAGACAGACTCAGTGTCCACCTTCACTAGCCAGGGGTCCTCAAAATTCCTAATGATGTAGACTGCATCATCCAAAGGTACATAAGTCACCCTCTCCTCCTCCCTTGGGATAAATTCATTGACAGACTTCCCTTCTGGGTAAGATAAATGGTGTATCAAATGGAACTCACCTCATCTCTTTTTGGGAACCAAACCCAAGGGTGACACCTTGCATTGGGTAAATGGAGGACTATCAAACAGGCCTAGCAACCTGCCCACCTGATATTCCTTCTCAACCAAAGCCCCCAAAATGTCTTCCTCCCCTACACTGACTTCAAATTCTTTTCCACCTTACCTTCCCCCACCAAGCTTGACTTGATCAAAAATCTCCTTGTAAAACCCTCAATCAGTTCCTGGGTCACTGCTGGCTGTGGATACTGCAACAGTAGATACCACAGGACATTCACTTTAATAGGTGAATGAGTCCTCCGGGTGTCCCCTTGTCCCACTAAAGGACCCTCCCCTTTGGCCATGAAAATTGGCCTTGCCCTGTAACCCTTGCAACCCCCCAGAAGGTCCACCTAATCCTCTCTGACTGGGGAAGGATGATGTCTGACCCCCAAACTGACTGCCACCCCTACTACAGTGCACCAGTGAGTGCCCACCCATACACTTTGAACAAGCATGGGAGAATCTGCACGCTGTCCAAGCACATCTTCATGCATTGAAAGCCCAATGTACTCTGACACCCCCCTCTTTTAACTTATTACTTCTATTGCCCCCAGCAAAACTGTCCATCATGGTGGACAGCCAGATGTCAGGGTGTCTTACATCCCAGTGCATGGACCTATGGACTGCTTTCCTCTTGCTGAATTTCTGATCATACCAAAGCCAGGCGTTGCCTGGCCGTAACCTTTGCACCTCCTGTATTGTCATAAAATAAGCCAAACGTGGAAGGGCCAAAGTACTATATTTTTCCAACTATACTGTCATGTAATATACAAACCCCAAAACACAATTCTGTCATGTTCTCTGCCAAAGCTTCCCCACTCACCTGTGATCTAGGGTAGCCAAGGCTGCCAACAGGACTTTCCCATTCACATTCTCAGCTTCCAGCAGGTGTCATCTGCATCAACTAACTCCAAAATGTCCACATTTATTTATTTATTGCATTTGTTGACCGGGAAAGTCCACTGGGCCAAGAAGAGCCCATTTTCAGTGGAGGCTCCACAGAATTATATAATTACAATTTAATAGTAATACATACATAAGTAAAAAAAAACAATCTTGATACATAGAATGAGTAGAAGATAATTTGAAAAGAAAAAATAGGACATTGTCTTTGCTATAATTACATTATCATAAAAAGAATTTGAGTAAAAAAGGACATAGTAATTGCATTAATTACATACAAAAGATTCCTACTATTTGTGATAGTTAAACTGTGTAAAGTTTGGGAAGGAAGTTATGTGCTGGAAAATTATGGTGGAGTACACACATAAAAATCCTTAGTGAATTGCAACAGTTAAACTGTGAATATAGTAAGAGAAGCACATACTCATCCTTCCAGATCTTCTTCACCGTACGAGGTATCTGAGTCAAGAGGGCTGCTGCACCCTCCTGTCCCAGTGCCTGTGTAGCCAATCAATCCCCTGGTCATGTTCCAAAGTCTGACCATACCTCCTCTAAATAAGGGTCGGTGTGTTCCTCTAGAAATTAAAGACTACTATCCATGCTAAAATCCTGACCCACTTAGGCCTGAGGACCCCCACTGCCACCCCTGGAATCCTGTGCAAACATAGGCAGTCTACTAACCCTGTCCCGCAAACTCTGGCCCCCACTCTCTGCTATCTCTACTTCTGTCTCTCCCCCCAACTGGGACTGCATTGCCATTACCTGTCAGAAGAGCAAGCGTAGACACCTCTGTCTTGACCTCTGCTGTCCTCTCCACAGCTGGCAGTGCCTAGCGTGCTCTCTTGCCTCTGTTTGCTTGTTTACGCTTTCCCATCTGTCAATTCCTCCGAGTGTTGGAGCCCTGTGTGTTGGTCGTCATGGTGTCAACATCATTTGGTATCTTCCGGAACAGGTCCTCTGCTTGGGTGACTATGCTCTCCCACCTCTGCTGCAACATCTGGATATCTGCCATGGTGCTCGTGACCCTAAAATGAAGGAAAAAAAAAAAAAAGAAAAGAGGAGGCACCCTGACAGAAACCTATGCTGAAGCACCCTTCCTTAATCCTCCTCAGCACTGTGGCCTCCAGTCCTATTAGTAGCTCCCCTTGGTCACTATCCCTCCCTTCCAATGCGATTACAGCATCTCCAACCCAACCAACCAGGTCTGCCAAGCTTAGGCTAGCAGCCGAACTGTTCCTTTCCTCTTTCCCTTTTTATTTTTATTTTATTTTTTATTACTATTAGCACTTTGTCTCCCTCACAGGAGGCATCCCTCCAGCAGAAATGAACATCAACTACAGCCCATGTGTTAGTTTATTATCTTTTATTATATTTTTTTCCTGTGGTCTGACCGAGATGATGCAGGGACTACATTACACTACATGTGCATTCACCCATAGGAGATGTAGGCCACCTCTGCTACAACATATCTGCCATGGTGCTCTTGACCCTTAAATGAAGGTAAAAAAAAAAAAAGAAAAGGGGAGGCACCCTGACAAAAACCTATGCTGAAGCACTCTGCATTAATTCCCCTCAGCACTGTGGCCTCCGGTCCTATTAGTAGCTCCCCTTGGTCACTATCCCTCCCTTCCAATGTGATTACGGCACGTGAGTTTCCCTTTTTTTGTTACAGAGATACAACCAGTAGACCATGCCCCTACTAAATTAAAATGATTCTAGTCCCAAAACTGGACCACAACCTTATCAGACAAGCTGCACACATAAACACATACAGCCAACAGATTTTGATACCCCCCAAAAACAACACTACCAAATCTCAAACCCAAAACTACTGCAACTGCAGTCTGAGCACCACACCACTAGACCCAACGACACTAAGCAAATAACGAAGAGCTACCTGCTGTTGCCATCCGTTGCCCTCAAGAGGGCTATTACATACTCATATATCCATCCCTCCAGCCTAGTGCCCTAACCTATGGCATACACATGGTCAATGACTCCTCTGCAGTGATCTTGTTTTTAATCCACTACGCATAGCTAAGATTCTTCCTAATGTGAGCAGCAAACTCCATACATTGGGTTTATGAGGTAACATTTCAACCATTATGCCAGTCCTCAACCCTACTTGCAAGCATGTAAACTTGCCACAATTATTCATGTCCATGCCCGGCACTAGACAACAGCCTCAGTTGCCCCTGCTATGTTTCCTGTTTCCTCCCTTTTTATTTATTTTTTTTGTTTCCCCTGTTAGAAGCACCCAATTGGTTTGCACCGGAGGCACTCCTCCAACACAACCAACCAGGTCCGCCAAGCTTATGCTAGCAGCTGAACCAT